>NW_005370171.1:470374-485222 GCF_000412655.1 Myotis brandtii
GGGCGCCGGTTGTGGGTGCGGGACGGTGGGTGCCGGTTGTGGGTGCGGGGCGGTGAGTGTGTACACTTTGCCAGCAGGGCGGGGGGCAGCGGTGGTCAGATTGTGGTTGCGTGAACACAGGAGCATCGTAAACATCTGTGAATTATAAGGACAACATTTGCACTTTGTCGGGAGGGAGCTGCCATATTATTTGGAGCTTACGTAGATACAATAAATGGAACTTTGTAGAATGTCAAGGAAAGATAGGAAAGATTTTTCTAAAGCTTTACGCTGTGAGTTTTTACTTCACACAGTTCATATCTAAAGCATTTCCCCACGTCCTCTCAGTGTTAGCTGTTTCTAGTCACGAAGTTCTTTTTTGTTCGATGCTAATAATTATACTTATGAGCAAGTCATTTCTCTGCTTCCTCCGTGTGGTGCGTTCAGAGACTAGAGAAAAAGGCTCGGTCCCTGCCGTGCGTCTCTGTGTGTGTAACGGGCACTGACCGTCCAGGAATGTCCTCAGGAAGCGGACGAGGAGGCAGCGAGGACGGGCACCTCCCCCCGGGTCCCCGAGCCGCTGCAGGAGGAGGTTCAGGGCAGCCCTATTGCGGCTCAGGTCACCCTCGCTGGGCGTGGGGTGGTGATGGAGTGTGTGCGGGTCAGCGTGGCTCGGGCCTCCTGCTGGCATGGAGAGGGCTCGTCCTCGCTGGGTGTCACGCGGGGGTCGCGGAAGCCAGCCACGCTCCAGAAGAGCGGCCCTGGGCGCAGAGGCTCACGTTCCCGTCATGGCCCGCACCCAGCTGGTGACCACCCGGAGCTCCGCACTTCCTTCCTAATTAAGTGAAACAGGCGCTAGGCAGGTCCGTGCTGAGCGTAAGAGAGTTTGACAAGTTCCTGGAGCAGGTGTTGTATGACTGTGAATCGCTGCTCAGGTAACGTGGCGGGTCTTTAACCGTCTTTCAATGTATCTCCGCGTCTAAATAGGCTGCGTGTGTCAGCTTCAGTTGCCAAGTCGATACTTTGAAGAACATTAGCAGGATGACATGGAAACAGCTCCCGCGTGGGAAGCCGCCTCCGCGTGCGCGATCGCGCGTATAAATTCTCCGTGGTTCGGCCTTCAGTGGGGATTATCGTACGAGGTGTTTTCATGACTGATGTGTCGGGACGACAAGTCGTAGACGCGCCCTCTGGGCTTTAAACAGGTCCGCGTGGTCTCCAGAGCTGGGGGCCCAGGGTCCTTGAGCCTGTGAGGAGTCGGGGCCCCACAGCCCCGCCCCCTTAGTCGTGTGGCACCTCGGTGTCCCCTCTCGCTCCTGGCCCCACAAGCTCCATCTCTCCGCCTTGAGCCTCGTGTGGTGACAAGCAGCAAGGTCATCAGTGCTCACTTAGGAAAAGCGGGGACGCAGGAACGAGCCAGCAGGGGCCACGGGCCGTGTGGTCTGCGAGGCCTGTGGGCTCACGGGCCTTCCATGCCCGAGGTCTGACGGCAGTTCCCTCCACTCTCACCGCTGCTCTGGGGCAGCCGGCTGGCTACTGGGAATGCCCATCAGGACCCCCGGGGACCCCTGTTCTGGAGTCCCGCCTCCGAGATCCAGCTCCGGTCCGAGGGAGGGGCCGAGAGCTGAGTTTTCAGAGGCCCCGAGATGTTTCGGATGGAACCGCCGGCCCAGGCCCCCGTAGAGTCCTGCGGATGTTGACTGTCCTTGTTTTCACTTTATTTGTCTTGTTAGGCACGCCCCTTCTCCGAGCAGAGGCCTGCTGTGGCGGGTGCTCCGAGGGGAACGGCCGGAGGGGCCTGGGTGCTGTGACCTGCTTAGGAATAGCGTCACGTGGGCCGGCGGATCAAACAGAATGGAACTCTGGCTTCTTGCAATCGGCGCAGGACTCCGTCCATCCGCAGGATAAAGAGCCGTGAAATCTGTATTCAGCGTTTGACTCACTTATAGATTTTTGTTAAAAATGAGACTCCAATAGAGAACATTTTTAGCATTTGTCTGTAATGGAGTTGCTCCTTAAGTTTTAAGTCAGTAATTCAGTTAGAGGGCTAAGCATTTCAGTGGAAAATATTCCCTGAGACTAGTTACCATTTGCAGCTTAAATAATGATCCCTTGCAATATTGATCAGGTGCAAGACCATTAATTAAACACCAGTTCTTTTCCAGTTGGAGGCGGAGAGCGTAAATTTCCAGGCCGGAGGCTGGTCGCGGTGAGATGTATGGACATCTGCTGCAGCGGGGCTGACGTGTCCCTAAGCCACTGAGTCTTCTCCTGCGTGGCTTTGAGTTGAACAGCCTCCCTCTTCCAAACAAATTATATTATCGACGGGATCAGCTTCTCTGGGGCCAGCAGCCTCCATTCCTGGCGGTCTGTTCTCCACGTTCAGCGCAGACCAAGCTCTTGGCCACGTGAGGGAGTAAGCGATGTGCTGCTGCGTCACGTGTCCCTCGCTGTCCTCCACGTGTGCGTGGCTGTCCAGACCCCTGTGGTGGCATGAAATCCACCAGGGCTGGGGACGCCCATGGAGGATTTGGGCTTAGACTGTGGAGGTGTCTTCAGAATCAGGGGCAGGAGTCCGGGGGGTCAGGAGCAGGAAGACCCCTCCATTTCTCCCCTCGTATCTCTCTGTAATTTTGCTTCATTCATTTCTTTCCCTGCATATCAGCTTCCACTTCTTCCTCATTTAAAAAAAATTTTCTAATAAGTTTGTTGATTTCAGAGAGGAAGTGAGAGGGAGAGGAAAATCAGTGATGAGAGAGAATCATTGATCGGCTGCTTCCTACACGTCCCCACACTGGGGATGGAGCCTGCAACCGGAATGTGCCCTGACCAGGGATGAAACCGTGACCTCCTGGTTCATGGGTGGACGCTCAACCACTGAGCCACTCTGGCTGGGCCTCATTTTTTAAATGTTTAATTGTGGTAAAATACCCATAACATAAAATCAGTGATGACAGAGAATCATTGATCGGCTCCTTCCTACACGTCCCCACACTGGGGATGGAGCCTGCAACCGGAATGTGCCCTGACCAGGGATGAAACCGTGACCTCCTGGTTCATGGGTGGACGCTCAACCACTGAGCCACTCTGGCTGGGCCTCATTTTTTAAATGTTTAATTGTGGTAAAATACCCATAACATAAAATTTACCGTCTTGACCGTCTGTAAGTGTACAGCTCAGTAGGGTTGCGTGCGCTCACATCGGTGTGTGACCCATCTCCAGAACTTTTCATCTTGCGACACGGAAATTCAGTCCCGTTAAACAACTACCTGTCCCCCTCCCTCACCCCCAGAGCCACCTTCTGCTTCCTGTTTCTCTGCGTCTGACACCTCTGGGTCCCTCCTAACAGTGGATCACACAGTGTTTGTCCTCTTGTGACGGACTTATTCCACTTACCGTCATAGGCTAAGGGTCCATCCGTGTGGTGGCAGGTGGCAGGATTGCCTCCCTTTAAGGATGAACTGTACCCCCTTGTGTGTAGACACTGCATTTTGTTTATCCAGCCGTGCGCTGAGGGACACGCGTGCTCACCTGCTGGCTGTTGTGAATGATGCTGCCGTGAGCGTGGCTGTGCCGGTGTTTCTCCGAGAGCCCGCTCTCCGCTCATGTGCGTGTGCCCGGAGCGGAGCGCTGAGTCCCGCGGTGGTTCTATTTCTAATGTGTGAGGACCCGTCACACTCTTTTCCACGGCGGCCACTCGCTTTACCGCCCCGTGAATAGTGCCCGCAGCTCCCATTCCCCCCTCACCACACGCGCTGGTTCCCCTTTTGTAATCGTAGCCGGTGTGATGGGCGGCAGGTGCTCTCACGGTGGTTTTGGTTTGCATTTCCTTACGATTAGTGATCCTGCGCGTCTTTCAGGTGCCATCGGCCATCCGTCTGTCTGCCTTCCAGTCCTTGGCCCGTTTTAAAGTGGGGCTATTTGACTTTTTGTTGTTGTGAGCTGTGGGAGTTCCCTGTATACGCCGAGTATCAACCCCTCATCCACACAGATGTGCAAACGGTACCCCCACCCTGCAGGCTGCCTCCTCCCCCTGCTGATGGTGTCCTCCCTCCGAGGCCTGGGCTTGCACCCTGTGATGGAGGCCAGCTTCCCTGCTCTCATAGTGGCTGCCTGGTCTCCTGGTGCCAATAAACCCAATTGAGGCTTTTCTTTTTTCTAAGAGTTTTATAGTTTGGGGCCTTACATTTAAGTCTTTAATCATTTTGAGTTCATTTTTGCACGTGGTCTTGAGTAAGGGTCCCACTGGATTCTCTGTGTGTGGATGACCATTTTCCCAGCACCACTTGTCACAGAGACTGTCCTTCCCCAGGGAGTGGTCCTGACAGCGCTGTCAACAGCTGTGGGTCCCCGTGCGCCGGGTTTGCTCTGGCTCCCTACTCGACCCGTCACTCTGCCCGTCGGTGGGGGCGAGGACCTAGCTGCCGTGGCCAGTGCTATGAGGTAAGGTTTGAAATCAGGAAGTGTGGGTCCTCCAACCCAGTTTCTCCCTTTGCAGGATGGTTGTGGCTGTCAGGGGCCCTTGAGATTCCACATGAAGTTTAGGATGGATTTTCCGTTTCCTGCAAGAACGGAATTGGGAATTGATAGTGATTGCATTGAACCCACAGAGCACTGTGGGTGGGGGTCCAGTGCATGACGCAGAGCGTCTTCACAGAAATGTATTCATGCCTTTCATTCCTGTCAGCAGTATTGTGCAGTTTTCAGGGTACAGGTCTTTTGCTTCTTTGGTTAAGTTTATTCCTCAGTATTTTTGGATGCTTCTTTATGCAATTGTTTTCTTAATTTCCTTTTCAGATTGTTCATTGTTAGTACAGTGGGGCCTTGACTTACGAGTGTCTCGACTAACGAGTTTTTCGAGATATGAGCCGTCTCTCGGCTGATTTTTTGCTTTGAGTTGAGAGCTAAAATTCGGGTTACGAGCCAGCTTCAGATACCCCACCACTAGTTGGCGCAGCGAATGTCACAGCGAACGCCACAACATCAGCCCAACATCACGTGTCTCACTTGTTCACTTTTTGATTTGACATACGAGTAATTTGAGTTACGAGCTCCGTCACGGAACGAATTAAACTCGTAAGTCAAGGCCCCAATGTACATAGAAATGCAATTGATTTTCATGTGTTAACTTTGTTCCCTGCAACATTGCTGAATTTATCCTCACGGGGTGTGGGTGTGTGTGTGTGTGTGTGTGTGATATCTTAGGAGCATCTACATATAAGACCATGTCTGTTTTCGTATAGTTTTATATGTTTTTTCTGTTTGGATGTTGTGTTGTGCTGTGTGTGTTGTTTGTTTGTCTTGCTGACCGTTCCAGCTAGGACGCCAGGGCTGTGTGAAGAGAAGTGACTAAGTGGCATCCTTGTCCTGCCCTTGATCCTTGAGGAAGAGCCTCCAGCCCTTCACCATTAGGCAGGGTGTCCGCTGTGGGCGTGTCGCACACATGGCCTTGACCATGTTGCCACCGTTTCCTTCCCTTCCTACCTTGTTGAGTGCTTTTACCATAAAGGTGTTAACTTCTGTCAAATGCTTTTTTTTTTATCAATTGAGAGGATCGTGTGGTTTTCTCCTTCATTCTGTAATGATTGATTTTCATATGTTGCAAAATCCATGCAGAGGGGAGCTTTTAGGGCTTTTTGGGTCTTCCCAGGATATGTGACATGTGCAAAGCCCTGAACACGTGTGTCCTCCCAAATTTCTTGGCATATGCTCGGGCTTTAAAACACTCCCTGTGGACATCTCATTTCCCGCTTTTTCCTTTCAAGTCTTTTGACCCGTCTCTTAGACCCAACCAGCATTGCCGCCTCCGGCTGCCGCAGTATTGAACAGTTGTCACTGATTATTTTCAACAAATCCCCAGGGATAGTGCTTTTCACACAGAGTGAGCTCTGAGTCTGATCAAATGAAGGCAAAGGCTAAGAGTGGAGCTTTTCACAGGAGCTTCCTGACAGAGCGAGTAGTCACAATGGTCTCTTCAAGCTGCGTGGTGGCTTCGGGGGCCTGGTTTTCATGGGCGCTGTGGTTGCAAGGCTGTTGGTTTTTCTCTAATAGAAACCCCTTGGGTTGTGGCAAGCCTCTGGTGAATGCCCAGAGCTCTGAAGGAGGTCTTTGGTTTGCCGGTGTTCTCGTGGCTTTTATGGAGGAGCTGATTTTCAGGGCCCTACGTTGCCATTCTGCTTCTCTCAGGTGACTACCGTGGTCCCGTCGGGCAGGGACGCTTCCTAGAGAAAGGGTCTCTTTGTGCAGAAAAGCTGCCGGGGCCTGACCTGGGCTCAGTGTGCCTTCTGCTGCTCTGGAGCCTCGGGGAAGAGCGTGGCTGTGGGTGACAGGACACGTGGCTTCCCTGGCGACTTCTCACTGAATGGCCACCTGGTCCACGCGAGAGGGATGTGCTGGGTGCTCTCTGAAGTGCTGGGAGAGACGTGAAGGGGCTTCTGGGACAGTCCGCCCGCCACCCGGCAGGGGACTGGCCTCGGGGTTTTACTTTTCTCCAGGCGGCGTGTTTGGAGCCCAGGCTCTGAGGAGAGCCTGTCAGCCCCCTGCGTGGCTGGAGCGTGGCGCCGTCATGGCGGCCCGTGTTCCCCGGCTCTCAGACCCGTCTCTCCTCTGCTTTCCGCAGTGGCCTGTGGGCGAGGCTCATGGCAGGGACCCTCGCCAGGGAGCGATGAAACTGCTCGGGATGTCATCGGTGTGATTCTGGAGGATTGGATTTATATTAAAGAAGTGGTTGCCCTAATTAACTTTAATATTACAGATTTGGGCCTTTTGAACTCAGTATGCAGATTTATGCAAATTATATAGAGCTTTTAAAGTAGGAGCCCTAACATTTACATTTATAATCCCATTTGTCCCATTTATCCCTGTGTCAGTCACTCATTAAAGCGAGGGAGGCACTATTGGGAGGGACGTGCTCGATTATTCTAATTTCACTGTTGAATGGACCAGAGAGCACATAGTCGGTGGCTACCCAGATGTGTGTGTGTGTGCGTGTGTGCGTGTGCGCGCGCGTGTGTGTGCACGTGCGTGTGTGCGTGTGTGTGTGCGTGTGTGCGTGTGCGCGTGCGTGTGTGTGCACGTGCGTGTGTGTGTGCGTGTGTGCGTGTGTGTGTGCGTGTGTGTGTGCGTGCGCGCACATGTCGCATGTAGACAGAGAACCAACACTACTCTTCTCCTCTTTGCTCCTCCGTCTCTTCTGTATCCATCAAAGTTCATGACAAAACATCAGTGCCTTTTTGGTCAGAGCTCACAGGGGTATTTAACGGGAAGCGATTCCTAGAGGAATATTCCAGGAAAAAGTTGTTGCAAACAAACAAAAAAGCCAGCAGACTGTATGTATTACACCAAGACTGACTGTCTAAAGAGGATGTGTAGAGGTGACCACTTGGTTGGTACCTGTGTCAGGGAATACATCAGCGTGTTGTGAGTAGTTCATTTTGCTCTGAAGAGGGGTAAGGTCCTGTATTTTGATCTGAGTAATAGTTTTGTGAGTATTGATTTTTGCTTTGTTTACTCGTTTATATGTGTGTTATTTTACAATTTAAAAAATATTTTCAGTTGGCTTTCCTATGTAATTAGCAGTATCTGTATAGAAAACGTCATGGAAAGAAATTCTCAAAACAATACAATATTTGGACCAAATATAACAAGAAGTGTATCTGTATCGCCCTCTGTACGCAAACTAACCCTTTGCACGGGGACAGCAGTAACACCTCGTGTGTGTGCTCCGTCATACCCTCTCCCCAGACGGGAAGACTCTGCATCATGCGGTTAGTGTGTCTCTCAATTCATAGATCGTCTAATGCAATTTCGGTCAAATTCCTGGAAGACGCGTGCAGAGCTCTGATGAAATAATACTCAAGTTCTAAAGATGCTAAAGAAAGGAGAAATAATAATAAAAAATGAAAACAAAATACTCTGGCCTTAAAAGCAACAAAAGTAGAATGCCAAAGTAATGATTCCAGATCTGACTTCAGGAAATCTTGAGACAGATGACTGACTGGGAAATGACGTGACATATGAATGTGGAGACCCAGGCCCGCAGACAGGGTGTCACAGAAGCACCATCAGCAGGTGAGAATATGGGGAAAATCATTCCAGTCGGTAACTGCAAATGCATTTTAAATATCAACAGCATGCACAGTACTCACTCTCCAATAGACAGCCTTCAGAAAACGACACAGCCACAACTAGAGTTCGTGCGTGCTGTCAAGGGTGGAGGACGTGTGTTCTGGAAGGAGATGTGGCCATCGTCGCTGGAGGCATTTAAACACACGTACCTGTTGACAGTTATATTTCCAGGAATGTAGTCTGAGAAGTGATCAGACGCACCATGGATGCTGTTTGCCGGGACTTCACTGACAGTCTGTCTCTTATTTAGCGAGTCCTATGTGGGCCGTCTGGACGCAGGGCATATGCTGGGCATATGTTTTGATAACAGACAGACAAACATGACAAACGTAAGAGAGAAAAGGAAGATAATGGCTGAGCCCAGAGGACCAGGGGGACCAGTGCCTGGCCCTGGGGTTGCGCCCAGCCTGGGGTGGGGACTTGCGTGGTGGGGATTCGAGGCGGGAGTGTCCCCTGACCCGGCAGGAGCAGAGTCGGCAACGGAGGACGAGGCGGCGTGCGAGCAGCGGAGCGCAGGTGGAGGAGCAGGAGGGGGAGCAGCACAGCAGACAAACTCACGGTGCCTGGTGAGGCCGGAGACCGTGCCACATCCACCGTTCAGGCAGTTTACGGTTTGAACCAGGAAACTGATAAGAAAGATCATGTTTCCAAAGAAGACAGGGATATAATAAATTATGGCATTCGAATGATGGAATACCAGTATATGGCACTATTCTATGTTGTATAACATAATGACTACACCTGATCATATTGAATACCATTATATATAATTAGAGGCCCAGTGCACGAAATTCATGCACTGGTAGTGTCCCTAGCGGCTGCCGGCTGCTGGCAGGTACTCCCTTCCTTTCCCCAGCCGGCCCCGCCCCTGGTCTAACTCCCAGACGAACTGCCGGTCGAGGGGACAGTTTGCATACTACGCTTTTATTATAGAGGATGACGCAGTGATGCAATACTTACATGATAGAAAATGATGAAAGCAGGACACAAAACAGCATGTGCAGTGTAATCTGAACTTTAAAAAGGAAAAATTGCATGAAAAGTAAAAGTCAGGTGCAGAGACTGAGGGAAACTCCATGTGGTTAGGCCAGCGGTTTTCCATGTGGTGGACGGTGCCTCTGTGTTCTCCCATGTTCTCCACGTGCCGCACAATGAGTAGGTCTGACTATGTACTTAGAAAATGTGTATTATTTCAGAAAGAAATGGTTTCCATTTAAATGGGGACGTTCACACGCACAGTCTACCAGCAGGTAGGCTTCAGAAACGCTGAGGCCCGCTGGACGCCGGGCGCCTGGCTCCACGCGGCTTTGCCCCTTTAAGGGCCCCCTCCCTGCACCCCTTCCCATTAGGACCTGTGGCTCCAGCGTCTTCATTGCAATCGGTTACTCAGTCGCATGGATCTGAAGCACTCACGCCGCCCGCCTCGGGCCGTTGCTTTAGAAATTCCAGTGCACGTTGCGTTCCTTCCTGTGTCATGTAGTGACGGCGAGGATTCTGGTTTTGTTACCGTCGGACAATCACAGGGTCGTTAAATGTCATCTCTTTCATCTGATGAGCAGCACAAAGAAGTCTGCAATCGCCAAGGTGCCTAGTGCCGCCCTGTGGTTCCCACGCCTCCTCAGGGTCTCGGCCCCGGTGCTCCGAGGCCCGGCCTTCACGGCGCCGCTGCCCCCAGGGTGCCTGCTCCTCCTGGCGAGACCCTGCTCCCCGTCCACCGGAATCCATCATTCACGAAACTCCGGTCGAGGGTTCATTGCAGTCGAGCCGGGAGCCAAAGAGCCACGCCAGCAGGGACGGAAACACCGGTCGTGGGAGAGCGCACAGATCACATGCCTGCGGTCCCAGGCCTCCGGCGCCCAGTGAGCCGCCAGCAGCAAAGTGACCAGGCCCTGGCGGTGCGGAGGGCGGGAGGGAGGCACCACGCACCACGCCAGGGGAGCAAGCGTTTCACGTGCACAGAGTTTCGTGGGTGACCGACGTGCAGTGCCTCCTGTGGGTGACCGACGTGCAGTGCCTCCTGTGGGTGACACTGCCAAGCAGGAGTCACACAGCGGCAGCGGGTGGCCCGAGCTCTCTCTGCCGTCCAGCCACGCCGGTCCCTTGTGCACCTTCTTCTGCCGAAGTCATGGGGGGACGCCTGCCTGCCCCGCAGAGCTGAGGTGGGCGGAGGCGCCGTCTCTGTGAAATAAGTCACCTCATGTGCCTGCCCTGTGGACCCTGCCTTCCAGGGGGCCTGCCGCCCACCCCCGAGCCCCTGTGGCTGCTGTCAGGGGCCACGGCTCCCCCGGGTCCCCAGGAGCCCACCAGCCTCGGGGCTCACTGATGGGACCGTGAGCTCAGCCAGTGGCTTCCCGGGCACTGCAGCCTCCTCAAGGCCTCCAACAAGAGGCTATAAACTAGGAGGGTGTCCCTCTTCACTTCCTGTCCCGTAAACCTTGAAGTCAGCGCCTTGCTGCTCACAATTCATCGCTGCGGCACGGCCGCGGGCTGCTCCCCCCTTGGCACTGCGAGCAGCGAATGAGCGTGAGGTTGGGCCAGAGCCCTGAGGTTGGGCCTGGGACCTGATGTTGGGCCAGGGCCGTGAGGTTGGGCCAGGGCCCTGATGTTGGGCCAGGGCCGTGAGGTTGGGCCAGGGCCGCTGGCCACAGGGACCTGGGAGCTGCGGGAGGGCGGGGGGTGCGGCAGGTCCTGCAGGCCTGGGTGCGGTTAGGCTCGGTCACTGCCTGTGGACTGTGTTCCCAGCACTGAGTCTCGGTCAGTGATTCTCCGACAGCCACAGACCTGCTCTCAAAGGCCCTGTTTCTCCGGAGAAATGATTTCACGTTTGATTGACGGCAGCGCTGAGCTCTGTGATCGGTCGCCACTGACAGGCCCTGGGAGGCGTCTGAGACAGGATGCTCACCTCTGGGCCCCTGAAGCCCCCGCCCCACCACCGCCCCGAGTCCTGGGGCTCCCGTCACCCCTGGGAAGTTCCCCCTGGGGACACTCCCTGCCAAAAGCCTGGGAAATGGTTTCCTACCCCCACTTCTCCCCCTGGCGCAGCTGTGCAATTAGGGCGGTTAGTTCTAATTGTGGGCACACCGGCTGGCGGACCAGAAGCTGAGGGTGGGCTTCATGCGGGGCTCTTCCAGGAGAGGAGGGCTGGATCCCCACCCGGAAGGAGCATCCCTTGGCCTTGTGGGATGTGCCTTTCAAACGACCTCGCGGGAGCGAGCTGACTAATGAGCACTTTTTACGTCGGCCCGTAGGATTGGATGCGTCTCCATTTGTGTTTCATCTCGCCCAGCCCAGGAGCTGAGCCTGCAGTGGACTCTGTTAACTTGTTATTTGCTACTAAGGTCTGCAATCTACTGGTCTGTAATGAATTTATTACATCAATTATTTTTATCTTAATGCAGGATTGGGACTTCAAAGCCCCTTCCTTTTGATTTCCTTTCATTTAAATCATTTCCTGGAAATCACGGCTCTGGTGCCTTCCCTGACACATAGTTACGATTCTGCAAAAGCTCCCGGCATTTTTCATGTCCTCTGACTCAGGATGTTAATAAAATTAAATGCAAACAGGACTCGAACACAAGGGCGGTGGGGAAACTTCGTTACTGAACTGAGAAGTTTTAAACCCTTGGTCAAGGTATGATTCTGTGTTTAATTAATTAAAAACGTGCCAGGAGATACCTTCAGAAGCCTTTTATAGGAACCGTTTTTCCAGAGTTTGAAGATAGAATTCTAGCAAGGAGTCCCGTCCTCAGGGCTACCGGGTAGAGTCCCTCCCCCTTCTCTCGCCCCCGGTCCTAAAGCTCTATGAGTCCATGTCTCTCTTTGCATTGTTATTCTGAGGATTCACGAGACCCACCTTCCAAGGCAAGAACCTTCTTTTCGGGAAACGCTGTGTGAAAAATTCCGATTTGTTACCGTAAAGAGGTCGCGGGCCTGCGTACCTGCCGTCTGTGACCTCACTCTGCCTCGGAACTCCCATCGGTGTTTGCAGCAAATCTCCAACAAGCGGATTGAATTTCTTCTCTCTACTGTTTGTTCTTAGCTCAGCCTTGAACCCCAACTTTGCCCAATGGCAGTCTCCCCGCCCCAAAAGGTAGAGGTGGAGACCAGGGTGCTCCCAGCTCCCTCATCAGTGGAAGGCAGACACCGCTCCGCGGAGCGTGACCTCGGTCCATGGGACGCCTGGGTGATGACCAAGCCCAAGGCAGTGCCAGGGCGGGGCCACCTTCCCAGGTGCAGGCCTTCGGCGGTGGGGATCACACCTACTCTGCGGTATCAGCTGGAAACAGGACCATTTCATGTTAATGTCATAGTCATTCCTTTACTCTGCGAACAACCTGAAGTCATGGAAAGTCTACCTCCCGTCACGTTGTGAACTTGATGTGTGACTCCCCTGGACACGGTAGGTGTCCCACCCATTTCACCAGAGCAAACATCACCCGTAGGAAGCAGAAAGCATCACTGCCGGTAGCAGAAACCGCACAGGCACGTTTCCTAAGCGAAAGGGAGTGCCCCTCGGAAAGCTCTGCCGCAGGAGAAGTGCAGGCGGTGCCCGGCCAGCGGGAGACAGAAGAAGCCGAGGTGTGGCCCCGCGTCAGGGAGTCTGCAGGCCCGGAAGCCGGGCGCTGGGTGAGCGCATCCTGTGGGCCTGCTTGCCAGGGCGGCTGTGCACCTGGCACTCACGGGCTGGTCCTTGGGAAAGTGCAGGCGACGCCACCGCTGGGCAGGTGAGGTGACTTTCGTGGGCCGAGTGTGGCTGTGATTGGCAGCCCATCTATAGGGTGTGTTTTGAAATAGCTGGACCTGGGCCCTTCTGTAGCTGTTGCCCCTTTTTCCCTCTCCTGTTTTTTTCCGCATATATTTTTATTGATTCCGGAGAGGAAGGGAGAGAGAGATAGAGACATCCATGATGAGAGAGAATCAGGGATCGGCTGCCTCCTGCGCGCCCCCTATTGGAGATCACGCCTGCAGCCTGGCCTGTGCCCAGACTGGGAATTGAACCGTGACCTCCTGGTTCATAGGTTGACACTCAACCCCTGAGCCACACCTGCACTTCCTCTTTGTACTGTAGTTAATGCAATATGCTGGTGAGAATCCAGCATCACCTTGAAAATGACATTCTGAAGGACAGGAAAAGGCAAAAACACATATAAATTAATTACTTCATGGGGAAAGTCTTTCTGGAAGAAACTTGCTATTCTAGGCATTCGTTCCTCTTGGCTTTCCATTCAAGACTTCGGCCCAAACTGTAACCATGACTGACGGGGCCATACGGAGATCGGCTGCAAAAGGTGCTTCAAATTAGCTGGTCTCGCCAAGAGCCTGGGGGGTGCGGCCGGCTAATGAAGCCGGCCCTTGGAGAGGCTTTATTCGACCAGACGGAAACCTTTTTCTGAGAAATTCATATTACTTTTTAATACACTTGTCTTGGTTCATACCCCAGGGATTTATTTAAGTTATAATTGAATATTGCATTTTTAAGAAGGTTTCTTAATTTATTGCTTCCTTCAGCAAATTTTGCTCAGTGTTGTTCTGTCAGAATAATTTAATTTCACATCAGCTAATTTAGCCCGCATTAATATTTCCCCTGGAATTTGGAGAGCTTGGCAGGCTGGCGCAGGTGGTGAGAGAGAGAGCGCTCCGACAGGCAGCCCACAGTGTGAAAGGATGAAGTCGGCTTCCGCCTTGGGGGTGATCTGCCCCTGATTCCATGGCTCCTTCCAGAAGGGTCCTTTCCTCCAAAAGCCGTCCTTTCTTCACCCCCTCCCCAGACCCTTCCATCCTCCCCTCCCCTCCCCTCCCCTCTCCTCCTGCAGGGAAGCTCCCTGGAAGCTGAGTGTAGGAACAGCACAACCTGTTGCTTAGCGACAACAACAGCACTCCTTGAAGTGGTAACAATGGGTCCGACAGCTGGGGCCTGTCTCCCAGAACCGCTAGCGGCACGCAGGAGGCATTGTCAGGGCACGCGGGTCTGTGGGCTGGGGGCTTGGAAAGGGATTGCTATGCAGGGTGCCCTCACGCCCTCACCCCCCCCCGCGCTTCTCACGCCGGTTGTGCAGCACCTGGGCTGTGCTTTATCAGTTTCCAATACGAGGTTTGTTTTGAAAAGCGGGTTTGCTCCTGTGGGAATGAAGGACCCAGGAGAAGAGCAGCGGGATGGTTGATCAGGCTGCTCCAGCAGGAGCCTTGCCTTTAGAGATGGGAGGGCGGAGAGTCACGGGGAGGGGGGAGGGGACCCATGCTGGGGCCCTGGTGGGGCCTGGCCTGGGGAGCTGGGGCGGGAACTAGGAGAGGACATCCCACGGGACTGGTTAGGGGCGCACAGCTGGCTCCATTGGGTCCTGAGCTGCAAAGGGCTTGGGGGCAAAAATAGAGAAGTCGCAGCCATGGGCCAAGTCCCGACCCTCTGGGCCCACAGGCCAGGGACATGGCGTGGCTCGCCTTCCCGGCTTCCCACGGGGTGTGGAGTTCTGTTGTCACGGGCGGCCTGGCCACCGCCGCCTCTATGTTCCGTCTCTCACTGCGAACAGGAAATGCATCGAGCAGCGGAATTGCACTGCACGCACTTCTGCGGGGAGAGTGCTGAGTAATGTGTGGGCCTCGGCTGGGTTGTCAGATGGTTAGAGCACTATCCCACTGTGCCAAGGTTGTGGGTTCGATCCCGGTCAGGCACAGCCAGTGAATGTATAACCAAGTGGAACAACAAATTGATGCCTCTCTCCCTCCCCCCTCCCCTCCCCCCTCT
>NW_005370171.1:485304-497438 GCF_000412655.1 Myotis brandtii
CTCTCCCCCCACTCCCTCAGCTTTGGGCTCTGTCAGTGGGCCTTGCTCCCAGCAGGAAGAAGCGATGTCGGGGACCCATTCCTCTGCCGTTACTACTTGGAATCCCCCTGTGATGCCCGTTCCCCCTGCTCCCATTTATTTATTTATTTATTTATTCAGCCGCGCATGTTCCCCCTGTGGACTCATGGGGTCTGCGTTACTCCCAGGACGGTCACCTGTGTGAATTTGTAGCTCCCTGTGTTCACATTGTCACAGCTGAGGCCTCGGGAGCTTGTTGGGCTCGCGCCTGGTCCATGTGGGTTTCTCAGCGGCCCTTACTCTGCGCCAGCGCCTGCTCCAAGCTGTCCTGTCGGCTGCCTGCCGCCCGGGGCCGTCATTTCTGTGCGGGTCCGGTCTCTTCCCTGGGGAATGGGAGTGGAGCCTGGGATCTGGGCCCGAGCGTGCTTCTCACTGGACTGTCCCTGCCTCTAGGCTTCTTGGTGGACATGTATGCTAACCCGTGTGCACACACGGTCTGTGTGTCCTTCCGCGTCCACCCACCTGTGTGTCTTTAAGAACACCCATGAGTTCACACAGTGTCTCCCCGTAACCACGCACACCTCCTGTTCTCTCTTGCCCACGACAACCTGTTACACGCTGTTCTCCGAGGCTGGGAAGGGCGCTCCTTGTCCTCCATCCATCACATGATTTCCCCTTCATTAGGCGCTCATGTGTCACAGCTGCACCCCAGCCTGGGGCTCCTAGCATCCAGGTCATTGTGGTTGAGTTTGCAAACAGTAGCGCTCCCTCCTCCGTGCACCTTCCTGTGGGACCCACAGAAGCGGAGTGTGTGCATCGCGCAGTTCACCCGCGTCACCCACCCGTGTTCCCATGCGGAGCGCCCGCGTCACCCACCCGTGTTCCCATGCGGAGCGGCCGCGTCACCCACCCGTGTTCCCATGTGGAGCAGCCGCGTCACCCACTCGTGTTCCCATGCGGAGCGGCTGTGTCACCCACCCGTGTTCCCATGTGGAGCAGCCGCGTCACCCACTCGTGTTCCCATGCGGAGCGGCTGTGTCACCCACCCGTGTTCCCATGTGGAGCAGCCGCGTCACCCACCCGTGTTCCCATGCGGAGCGCCCGCGTCACCCACCCGTGTTCCCATGCGGAGTGCCCGCGTCACCCACCCGTGTTCCCATGTAGAACACCTGTGTCACCCACCCGTGTTCCCATGTGGAGCAGCTGCATCACCCACCCGTGTTCCCATGTGGAGCAGCCGCGTCACCCACTCGTGTTCCCATGAGGAGCGGCTGTGTCACCCACCCGTGTTCCCATGTGGAGCAGCCACGTCACCCACCCGTGTTCCCATGCGGAGCGACTGCATCACCCACCCGTGTTCCCATGCGGAGCGGCTGTGTCACCCACCCGTGTCCCTTGCAGGCACTCCTTCCCTCCAGCCCTGCCTCCCCCTCACTGTCTCTTCTGACCGTGCAGTGCTCCCGTGCAGTGCGTCTGTACACGGATCTCGGCTCTCTCGGGAGATGCACTCACAGAGGTGCTCACACTGTCGTGCGCACTACGCTTCGCCCCTTTGATGCGGAGTCCCGTCAGCTCTGAGGCACACGACTGTGTCCCCGCGCCCCTGGTGAAGGGCGCTCAGGGTCAGGGTGACTACAGTGAACATTTCCTACAGTCGTTTGTGAACCAGTTTGCGTGGGAGGAGACCCGGGAGCGGGCCAGGTGTCCTGTGGGTAGTTCTGTGTAAGGTTTGCAAAGTGTTTGCTTATCTAGAACATAGAGTGAACACCTTTCCCTAGTGAACATTTTTATCAAATTACATACAGCTTTTTCTTTTTCTTTTTCACTGTATTGCCTCTTATTTATTTAATTTTATTTTTCCCATCACTATTTATTCCCTCTATGTCTTCCACCTCCACCCCCCACCACCACCCGCAGTCATAAAGTTGACTGATTTCCCCCTTAATTTCTTTGAAAAACCCAGTCGTTATTTTCTCGATCAAGCACATTTTTCTTTTGATCCATACTTAGCGATTGATTTAGTTATTTGTTGGCAAGTCATCTGAGCAAATGAATTCATGTCCCATTTCATTTCGCCTTGCCTTAGAAAAATAGGCCCAATCATTGTACAGGGTGATGAAAAATGGGAGGGAGGGGGGAGAGAGAGAGGGAGAGAGAGAGAGAGAGATCGATGAAAAATGGGAGGGAGGGGAGAGAGAGAGAGAGAGAGAGAGAGAGAGAGAGAGAGAGAGAGAACAGGAGAAGCAAGGTCAGAAAACCCCTGGGATGTGGGGAGGTGAGGGGAGGTGTGGGAGGACTCCGGAGTTTGGTGACAAGCTGGCTTAGGGCGCAGAAGCGCCAGGGCTGCCGGGCTAAGTAACACAGGAAACACGAACGTTATGAAATCACACGGGCCTGGAGCACGGAGGCTCAAACATCTGGAACTTGATAAGGAAAATCCCGAGAGCAATATTTAAGAACGACTGTGAAATGTGCGTTTGCTTCGGCTTTGGGCGAGCCGAATGCGGGGCTTTGCACTGGGGCTCAGTCCCGAGGCGGAGTCAGCAAACATTGCTTCCAGGGACCGTCTGCGCTGCTGAGATGTCTCTGTATGGGGAGCTACAGTCACGAAGTGCCGGCAGGTGACAGCCACCTGATATGTCTTCGTGGGCCCGCTCCTTTCACCACGACTTGGCCACAAGTCCCTTAAAGCGACTGAAGATGGAGTTCTCACGTTGAATTATTTAGGGGTGAACACATGGCCTGCTGAGTCTCTGCTGGAGAAGGTATTTCTGTTAGTAAGATCTAAATGTCCCAGGCAGTCCTTTCCTTGCCCCATCAGTGGTTTCTGGTGCAGGTAACACTGCCCCGGGGGGCTGTGTGGGAAGTTTAGGGGGGCATTTCTGGGGATCCCAGCTGTGAGGCGCGGGGAGGGCGGGTGCGGGCTGGCCCCCTGCAGGGCTCAGCCAGGTCCTGCAGGTGAAGGCTGGTCTGAGCCCCCACGTGTCTCTCCCACGTGTCCCGGGAGGTGTACACGGGCTGAGAGAAACGAACAGTTCTTCACCAGGACCCCGGCCTGGTAGGCCATTTTTAAATAAACACAGTCTTTCTGCAGTTTTAGCACACACTGAAAATATCCACAAATGCAATTACTGAGTGAATGAGGGAAAATGGGACTTTGTTTTGTCGGGAACTTTGCCAAGCGCCGTTCAGCATTTTGGCGAAGCCTCGTGGTGTCTGAGCTGCGGGAGCAGCTCGCCTGCGTCCGCCTTCACCTGTGGCTGCGGCGTGCGGTCCCGGGACAGGGGAGCCGAGGTCGTCGGAATAGACGCGGAACCAGATGCTTTTAATTAGCAGAGGAGCCTGAAGTGTAAAGATATCACACTCTAAGGCAGTGGTTCTCAACCTTCTGGCCCTTTAAATATAGTTCCTCATGTTGTGGTGACCCCCAACCATAAAATTATTTTCGTTGCCACTCCATAACTGTAATGTTGCTACTGTTATGAATCATAATGTAAATATCTGATATGCAGGATGGTCTTAGGCGACCCCTGTGAAAGGGTCGTTCGACCGCCAAAGGGGTCGAGACCCACAGGTTGAGAACTGCTGCTCTAAGGGTTTTTTTTAATATAAAGGTTAAAAAGCCTTTGTTAATAAGGTTAATGTTATTTGTTATCAATCTCTTTTGTTTCTGTGATGTGACCCTATGAACGTGGTTGTAGAGTTACAAGGGCAGCATCTCGGTCCTTCCCTCCTGAGCACTGGAGACGGGACCCGTCACTTGGCGTGATGGACATCCGAGATCTGAGGGTGTTCCCTGGGTGTGTTCTCAGTGCCCTGTCCCATGTCACCTCGCACAGGATTTTGACATTGCCTCAAATTAAGTCTCTTTATTTCTGAGCATATCATATATTTATTTTTATGTACTTTAATAATGTGTGATTTGTCTTGGACTTTACTTTAGTAAATATATTATTTCTCCATTCTCTTATTTACAAACTAGAGGCCCGGTGCACAAAATTTGTGCCCAGTGGGAGAGGGTCCCTCAGCCCAGCCTGCACCCTCTCTAATCCAGAACCCCTCTGGGGATGTCCAACTGCCGGCAGTCAGACATCCCTCATCCCTCTCGCAATCTAGGACTGCTGGCTCCTAACCACTCCCTGCCTGCCTGCCTGCCTGATCACCTCTAAGCACCTCTCCCTGCTGACCTGAGCGCCCCTAACCACCTCTGCCTGTTGGCCTGATCACCCCCCTAACTGCCCTCCCCTGCCTTCCTGATCACCCCCTAACTGCTCCCCTCTGCCGGCCTGATCACCCCCTAACTGCTCCCCCCTGCAGGCCTGATTGCCCCCTAACTGCTCCCCCCTGCCGGCCTTCCCCTGCTGGCCTGATAGCCCCCTAACCACCTCTCCCTCAGGGCCCCTGCCTGTGGCTTTGTCCGAAGGACATCCAGAAGATGTCTGGTTTAATTAGCATATTACCCTTTTATTAGTATAGATAAGCCTAGTCTGTTATTTATCCTAGCCTTAACATTTTAAATGTTTAAAACTTTAAAATTTTTTATTGAGGTATAACTTACCTATAGTAAAGTACACAAATCTTAAGTGTACAACTCAGTGGGTTTTTCAACATTTTATTATGAACATTTTCAAACGTAGAAACAATTGTAAAGTGAACACGTGTATACCCACCACCTGGATTCTACAGCGAACGTTTGCTTCTTCCTGCGTCCGTGCATCGACCCGGCCTGTATTCCCGCCAGCCCACTCGTTCTCCGGTTTACTTCAAAGTACGGTGCAGACGTCAGTACACTGCACGCCTCAACTCTTCACCACGCATGTTACTAACCAGCTTAGTTCTTGCTCTTTCAGGGTGAGATTGGCAGACAGTGCAATGCCTAGGCAGTAAATGTGCCATTTGATACGCTTTTCACAAGACGCACATCCTCTGTACACAGCTGGCCCCGTGGTCATGGAAATCACCGTCTTCCGGAACGGTCCCCTCAGGCCTCTTCCCGGTCACGCCTGACCCTGACCCTGACCCCAGGGAAACTGCTGGACAGTAAATATGCCATTGATTCGCTTTTCACAAGGCGCACATCCGTACACAGCTGGCCCCATCGCCATGGAAATCACTGTCCCCCGGAACGGTCCCCTCAGGCCTCTTCCCGGTCACGCCTGACCCTGACCCTGACCCCAGGGAAACTGCTGTTCTGGATCTGGGATATTTTCACCAGCCAAGCCCTGGGGTTCTGGGTGCCCCGGAACCCTCGAAGGGGGGTCACCGGGTCAGAACCGTTTTTATACCACTTAGATGGCTGCCCCTTTCCACGTCACTCTCTCGTGCGTGTCCAGGGTTCCCGGGTCTACGCGGAGGCTATGCCTCGCAGTGTTACCAGGTTCCTAGTTCAGTGAGGGTGGTGAGCCAAGAGAGAGTGGACGCCTTACACACGATGCCTGGCAGGTTCTCCATCCGCCGGACAAAACGCCCTCCTCCCGCATCAGCTGCCTCCTTGGGCCCCTGTGCGCGCCTGCAGGCAGCTCCTGGGTAAAACAGCCGCTGCGCACACGACTCCAGGCAGCAGCAACACTCACCCGCTCAGTGTAAAAGGGAAATAAACGAAAGTCACTCTTAATGAGTGTGTATTTCATATGTAAATTGAATGCAGAAGCAGCTATGAGAATCCAGCTGTCTTCTTTTAAGCCAAACATTAAGGACATTTTCAAAAATGTAAAACAGTATCATTCTTTCAACTATTTTTTGTTTTGGAAAATATCATTTTCTATAAAATATTTTATGTGTGTTCATCTTTAAGGCTTATCATCTCTTTTTAATGAATTCAATGAATATGTGACTATGTTAAGTTTAAAAACTAATATGATAATGGAAATAGATAGAAGCGGCACAAATCACAGCCTTGGGGGTTCCCGGTAACTACATTCTAAGACTGTGAGGGCACTGAGGCCAAAAAGATGGGGGACCCTGGGTAGCCCCTCGCAGAGCTGCCCGTAAACCGTCAGCCGTCCAGCCTGTGTCTGCTTTTGTTAAGGCTTATGTGACCGATGCCCTGATTCTGAGACGCGTCCATGTTGTCTGGGCCGTCGGTAGTTTGTTCACTTTGTGATAAATAATATTTCATAGTTTGAATAGACCCAGTCGGTGAGTCCGTAAGGACACACACATACACACAGAAACACACGCATGCACACATACACACACAGAAACACACACACAGAAACACACACGCACACACATGGAAACACACACAGAAACACGCACACACGGAAACACACAGAGAAACACGCACACACACGGAAACACAACCACGTGCACACACACGGAAACACAGAAACACACACATGGAAACACACAGAAACGCGCGCACACACACAGAAACACACACACACACACACACACACACACACACACACAGAAACACCACCCAGATCAGGACAGAGCGTGTGGCCATCGTTACCTCCCTGCAGAGGGAGCTGTGGTTCCAATGTCCAGAAGCTCCTGGCCCGGAGCCGAGGGCGTCTCCCTGAGGCCTGGCTTCTTGCACAGACACCGCCCGAGGCTGTGGCGGGCTGTGTGCGCTGGTCGGCCTCCCTGCCGCCTCTCACCGCGTCCCTCGGTGCCCACTGCACGCGTCCACTCCCCACGCTCCTGCCCTTCCCTGCGGCGGGGCTCTAACCCGCCACAGGCTGCGCCCACACACACTCATGATGAGGAGGTGAAGCGGCCGGCGCCTTCCGGGTGCCTCCAGGGTGGCCAGGCTCACGCACGTCCGCCTTGGAGTGCCAGGTCCTTCCGCGTTGTCTCTGTCACTCCTGCGTCACAGGCGGGTGAGGTGTGACAGCGGCGTTTGGAGGTGACCTGTGGAGGCTGGTCATTCCCTCGGTGCGGTTCAGGTCAGAAGAGCAAAGTGGACATGATCCAATGTTTTTTGTAAAAAGGGGGGGATGGGTTCCACAGGACTGAGAATACTTCTTGGGTCGTGTTTTATTGTTTCTTTTCTTCGTCGCTCGTCGTCCTCGCTGAGCCTAGTGGCAGTAACACTGCAGTGCAAAGAAGTCACCATTCGTCAGGAGAGCAGGTTTTTACACGCGTGTTATTGACTTTATGGTGGCATTTTCCCCAGATACGCCAGTTCTGGCCAGTTGGCCAAGGTTTGCGGTGGTGGCAGGAATGGCCGTGTTCGAGGGCTGGCACCTTGAAGTGTGTGCGGAATTCTGATACTGATTTACAAGGGGTTGTCCCCATTGTATGTGATGGGACATGAGCAGGGTGGGAGCTGCCCGTGAGTCTGTGGGGTCAGGGAGACAGATTCCCATTCTGACTCTACTGGGTCAGTCACTCATCTGCCCGCCTCGGCTCTTCTCCACCAGACTGGAGGAACCGCACCTACTGAATAGTAGCAATTGCACCTACTTAGGGTGGGGTGGTTGTCACCATGATTCCATGGAGGAATAGAATGTGCCTGACTTTTAGTGAGTGGGCAATAAAGAATCGCTTTGGGCTACTATTGGTTTTTATTGAAAATACTAATAAAGGGTGAGATTAGGAATTGTGTTCCTCTGGTGGAGTTTTTGGAGTTAGTTTTCTCAATAACAGCACAGGACCTGCCATGTGTAGGCGCTTGGGGACGGCAGGTGTGAGTGAGTATGATGACTCCCCTGGGCCAGCTCACGTGGTTGCCTCTACGAAAGCACCCACACATGGTTGTGCCTGAAAGACCCCGAGGGAAGTCACTCCGGGGGGAGCACTGGGTCCCAGTCCCGGCTACCTGTTTGGGGAATTAGGAGCCTGGTAGTCATCTTAGCAGAAAACCCCAGGGGAGCCCTGCCTGTTCTCGGTGGGTGTAGCAGAGCCCAGAACCCCCACGTTTCAGCTGAGAAACGTGCTCTGAGGATATGGGGCAGCGTGGTGGGTTCAACATCTGCGGGGCAGAGGGAAAGGCCCGGAGTCCGGGAGAACCGTGCACTGGCCCAGGCAGCAGGGCCAGCATGCTGCTGAAATGTTCCCTGTCATCCCGAACCTTGCATTTGAGGAACTAAACAATCAGTGAGCACAGACGTTGGACGGCAAGTCTTGCCCTGGCCACGTTGGCTCAGTGGATAGAGCGTCTGCCCGTGGACAGAGTGTCCTGGGTTTGATTTCGGTCAGGGTGCGTACCTCGGTTGCAAGCTCAATCCTCAGCCCAAGTCAGGGTGCCTGTGGGAGGCAACCAATTAATATGTCTCTCTCACATTGATGTTTCTCTCTCTGTCTCTCCCTCACCCTCCACTCTCCAAAAATCAATGGAAAAATATCCTCGGGGGGAAGATTAACAACAACAACAAAAAGCAGACAAGCCTTCAGTGTTAAGTCCTCAGGCCGCGCTCCGCCGTCTCCCGGTGCCTAATCATTGGATTGGACCTTGTAGGCCTCTGCCCTGCGCTTGCAGTGCCTGCAATTGCCTCTGGGAGGCGCCAGGGCCGCTGAGGGTCTGGGTGGGTGGCATGCAGAGTCTCCCGCTGGCATTGCACGGAGCTGAAGTTCCGTACGCAGCCCTGGGCGCTGAAACCCGAACCAGCAGCCATCGGCAGTGCTGACATCCCCCGGAGCCCCAGGCCGGCCCTCTAAGGTGGGTTCCCCACCCGCTCTGCCACCCAAGTTGTCGCTGTGGGCCTTTCCCACCCACTGTCTCTCCCCCTCCGATCCCGTCCGCACCTGCTGCGTCCGCACCTGCTGTGGGAACGCAGCCGACCCTGTGGTCGCCAGGGGTCTGTGGGCACAGGTGCTGCTGCTCTCTCAGCCCTGCCTGTGGTTCTGAGTCTCAAATAGCAGAGGCTTTAGAAGAGGACGCTTCCCGTTCTGAGATGGTTAGCGGTTCACACGACTTGTCAGAGCCCATGGAGGCCTCGTGCACCCGTACCCGCTTCCTCCCAGGGGGGCGCCTGCCAAGCCGCACAGAACGTCGCCACCAGGATGTCGACGTTGATCAGAATCATCACCTCATTCAGGTTTCCCCAGTTTGACTTGTACGTGTCCCTTACATGCGCACGTGTGTGTGTGTGTGTGTGTGTGTGTGTAGAGTTGTGTAAGCTTTCCCATGTGTAGGTCCGTGTCAGCACACACAGTCGGGATACAGAAGAGTTGTTCCATCTCCACACGGGGCTCCTCCTGCCCCTTTACAGCCGCTTCCCACTGACCCCTTCACCTCCCCGCCCCGCCTGACCCCCGCCCGGCCAGCGCTGGCCTGGTCTCGTGTCTTCTCTATGGAATGACCCCTGTGCAACGTAGGGAACTGGCTTCAAGATTAGACCTCGGCTCGCTTCCCTGAGGCCCATCGAGCTGTGTGCAGGACGCGCTCACTCGCCTTCATTGCTCAGTAACACTCCACGCGGGCCCTTCGCCACGGGACGACACCAGGTCAGGCCCAGTCGAGTCCTGGGCGGTGGGGATAAAGCCGCTCTGGACACTTGCGTGCGGCGTTTGTGTGAACGTCAGCTCCCGCTTCTCAGAGGGGAGCGCCCGGCAGGGTGGTGGCTGTGCCGCGTGGGCCGTGTTCACTTTCATCAGAAGGTGCCGCCCGCTCCCCAGGGCGCCTGTGCCCGCTGCTCTCCCCCCGATGTCGGGCACCGCCTCCCATGCCCACACCAGCGCTCGGGGCCTCTGGCTTGGTGGCAGCCGTTCCGCTAGGTGTGCGATGCTGTCGCAGTGGTTTTGTTTCCATTTCCCCGATGAGGAGTGATGTTGAACATCTTTACACGGGCTCATTTGCCGTCTACAAATTCCCTCCACACGCCTCTGTATCCGGTGTTTGTTTCCTAATTGCTTTTGCTGTGCGGAGGTTGAGACTCATTATATATTCTAGGTACTCGCTCTTGGTGGGCGATGGGGGTGCAGATGCGTCCTGCCGGTGTGTGTCTTGTCTTCTCACCCTCCTGCCAGGCTCGTGGGAGAGCAGAGGTTTTACATTGGGGTGGGGCCTCGCTTATCTGTCCCCACGCTCGGATCATGCGCTTAGAGTCAAGTCTAAGAACGGCCGCCAAGCCCTGGGTCCCAGGGAAATTTTCCTGTGTTTTTCTCCTAACGTCTTTGTAGTTTTACATTTGACATTTAAGTCCATGACCCATTTGAATTAATTTCATATCGATGCGAGGGTTAGATCAAGGTTAATTTCCTTTTTCTCTATGCATGTCCGATTGTTAAAAACACCGCCGTTCTTCTGTCCAATTACCTCTGTACCTTTGTCAAGGATCAATTGTTCGTATTTCCATATTCCTGGCTCCCTTTTCTCTTCCATTGATCTCCGTGTTGGTGCCTGTGCCCGGTCCATGCTGTCCTGTGGCTCTGTGGGGAGTCAGCGGAGGGGAGAGTGGCTCTTCTTTCTTTAATGTTCTTCTTCAAAAGCGACTTAGCTATTCTGGTGCCTTCACCTTCCCATGTAAACTTTAGGGTAATGCTGGCTTCATCTGAAAGCCTTGCTGGGCTTTTGATAGGCGGGCAGACGAAACCCCAACCTGCTTGGAGAGAGCGGCTCTTCCCCACGCGGCGTCTCAGTGCGAGCCCACGGCTTCTCTCCGTCTGCGAGGCCTTCTTCGACGTTGCTCCTCAGCAGTGTGTACTTCCCGCACCAGGAGCCTGCACAGGGCACGTTCATAGCGTTCCATGTTGTGTGGAGCCAGTAGGAGTGGCCCTGTGCCTCTGATTGTCATTTCCATATGTTTGTTAGTAGTGGATGAGAAGGTAATCAATGTGTGTGTGTGTGTGTGTGTATCTTACATTCTGTGACTTTGCTCAACTCATTGATTAGCTCCCAGAGGTTTTGCTTTGTAGACTCCTTGAGGTTTTCCATGGAGACGATGGTGTCATCTGCAAATAGGGACAATTTTACGTCTTCCTTCTATTCCTTAGTCTTCCCTGGTGGTTAGAGCTTCTGGTGCAGGAGTGGTGCCTCCTAAGGACACGCCTGAAGGATAAGACGCTGTGCCTCACCCACGCCTGAGGCTGGTGGGGAAGGAAGGCCCACTGGCAGCTGCTTCTCGGTGGCTCCGGGTTGATGGACGCCTCGCCCGTGCTGCCCAATCACCCTCTGGGGCTGACGGGCGTCCACTCAGTGCAGGGAGGGGCGAGCTGCCTCGACGGCCTTCTGGTGCTATGTTAGGGGCTGGAGCTGCTGGGCCTTCTTTGGTCTTGGATGGGCCCGCCTTGTGTGTGAGGTCAGTGCAGGTCAGGTGCGTGGCTCTGCTGATCCAGACTGGCTCTCCTGCCTGGGCGCGGTGGGTGTGGGCTGACCAGCAGTGGCTCAGCGTGGACAGCTGTGCTCTTCTCCAGGCGGCCTCTGACCCTCTGACCCTCTGACCTTCCCGGGCCTGTCTGCCGGGCAGTGCAATGCTGCCTGTGCCTTGGTGTGGAACCGGGACCCCGTCCCTTCAGCCCAAGCGAGTCACAGGACCAGCCCAGGTCTCGGGGGAGCGGGTGCCAGCTCCTGGGGGAGGCACTTCGCAGCCCTGGGCCCCGGGAGGGTGAGCACGGCAGAGGTTTTACATTCGGGTGGGGCCTCGCTTATCTGTCCCCACGCTCGGATTATGCGCTTGGAGTCAAGTCTAAGAACGGTAGCCAAGCCCTGGGTCCCAGGGAAATTTTCCTGTGTTTTCAGGTACCGCGCTTCAATCCGCCCCGACCTCCTTCACCCCCACGTTGGCTCCCGTAGGCGCGGGGGGCTGAGTCCCGGCGACCTGTCCAGGGATGGGTTCGGAGACCAGTGCCTGTGGCTCTGCTGTTATTTGTAAGGACGGGCTGGGTTTTTGAACGGATCCAGTTCAAGCCGTCTCCATGGGAGGCCTGTGCCTTATATTCTCAGAAACCCACGTCTTGGCCAGAGCTTCTTGACATGTGCCTGCACTTTCCAAGTTTTCTGAGGGACGCGGGCATTGCTTTGATGATTAAAACACTCGTTTCAGAATTCGGAGGCATTTTTCTGGGACTTGCAAGCTTCCTCTGAATCCTGCCTGTGGTCTGGCCTCCGAGGGTTAACGGTGGTGAGTGTTTGAATGACTCTGACCCCGGAGCCTGGAAAGCCAGGATGGGCCTGGTAAGCGAGGTCGCTAAACCGCCTCTGCCGGCAGCCAGGCCTCCGCAGGCCCATG
>NW_005370171.1:497539-503179 GCF_000412655.1 Myotis brandtii
AGGAAGCCACCCCCATGGACGTGCTCCCGGGACTTGGGAGTTGCCAGGCCGTGCTGCCCGCGGGCTGGTTCCAGGTGAGCACAGGCCAGCGAGAGGTTGCACACGAGGGCGTGGACTCTCACTCCCTCCTGCTAGTCTGGGTTTCTCCTCCTCAGCCTCTGGAGTCCATTAGGTGGCACCGTGGGCAGGGGCCGTGCGTGGGGCGGAACAGCTGAGGGTGGCAGTGCGTGCGGTGAGCCAGGTACCCGCGTTCACCGGGGCCTGTGGCTGTGCCCGGCTTGCCCTGCTGCCCTGGGAGGAAGCCGCTCTCACGTGTGGCAGATCAGCCTCCTCCGTCCCCCTGACCCCACACGCACGCACACGCACACGCACACGCACGCCTGTCCCAGGCTGATGTCCCAGCCTCCCATACATTTCAGTAGTTTTCATCGTTTCCTGTTGAGCTGTGAGCTCAGTGGTTATCACCTCTCAGATGAAATGATCGTTACACTCATGTCTTTGCCGCGCCCTCTCCCGCACTCCATTGCTGTGAGCGGTGTTTGCACTGACTCCGGGCGGGTTCCCTTTGCCTCCCAGCCCAGGGTGATCTGCCCCCCTCCCCCATGTCACCCACAGGCCCTGCTCTCCAGGTGTGGTGAGCAGGCCGAGTACAGGCCCCCGGCGGGAGCGGGAGAGGAAGCCCACACGGTGTGCGAGTCTGTGGGATGGATCCACGGGAGAGAGCGCGAGTGGGTGCTGTTTGCTTCGGGGGCGCCGTCTGTCCTGGGGTGGGAAGCGTGTGGTGGGCCAGGCCAGACAGGGCCTGGTGGTGTGTGAGGGCGGCGCACAGGGTCGCTTGATCATCGCACCCCTCCCACGTCCCCTCCCCAGTTCCCGCGTGGAGAGACCCTGGAGGACGAATGATCGTATCACTCAAGGCCTCTGTTACTGTCACCTGAACAAACTGCAGTGCCTCGGTCTCAGTCGACATTTCTCGCTCCGTCTAATGAGCCGGGTCAGGTCCACTGTTGTCCACTCTCGGCCGCGGCCCCTCCCCGCCTCCCAGGTGCGGGGTGAGCAGGAGCTGGGGTGTGGCTGCACCGACGGCGCGGGTGTGAGGCGCGAGTGTTGTGGACGCTCGTGATGAATCACGGCGGGACAGGTCGGCAGCCACTGTGACTCCCCCGAGACGCCGCCGCTGAGAAGGAAAAGGGAGCGTGTCGCTAACGTTTATTTTTCTGGGAGGATTAAAGCTGAGCCCTGAAACCTGTGCCAACCAGCTGGTTGCCAGCCTGGACGAACCGGGAAGGAACATGTAATGGAAACCGACCTTGGTTTTGTTACTGAGGCCCGAGCGTGTCAGGCGGAGTCCTGCATAACCCACCATGCAGTGGGACTGCCGGCGTCTCCATGGAAACAGGCAGAGCATCTAGCACAGGGCAGTGTGCACCTGTGTGAGCCGGCTCCGGCAGGAGGACCCCCCCCCCCCCTGCCTGCTTCTTCCCACTCCCGCCCCCCCCCCGGCAGCCGCTGTGACTCCCCCGAGACGCCACCGCTGAGAAGGAAAAGGGAGCGTGTCGCTAACGTTTATTTTTCTGGGAGAATTAAAGCTGAGCCCTGAAGCCTGTGCCAGCCAGCTGGTTGCCGGCCTGGACGAACCGGGAAGGAACATGTAACGGAAACCGACCTTGGTTTTGTTACCGAGGCCGAGCGTGTCAGGCGGAGTCCTGCATAACCCACCACGCAGTGGGACTGCCGGCGTCTCCATGGCAACAGGCAGAGCATCTAGCACAGGGCAGTGTGCACCTGTGTGAGCCGGCTCCGGCAGGAGGACCCCCCCCCCACATGCCTGCTTCTTCCCACTCCCGCCTCCCCCGCCGGACACCTGCTTCCTGGTGGCCAATGACCAGGACATTTCCCTCTAAAGTCTGCTTCATAGCTCGCCGTTCCTGGGTGTGCTCCCCGCCCCAGGCACCTACACAGGGTGAGATAAGGAATCCCTACAGGGCCGCCGACTCCGTATGACGCGACAGACGCCTGGGACGCACAATAAAGCTTTACCTGCAGGCCAGGGCGAAGCGCAGGTTTAATCTCCCGATGGCTCTCGCCCCTCCCTTTATATCCGGGCGGCTCTGTGCTCATTTGCCCTGATCCGTATGCTGCCTCATAGGTAGGCTAAGCCTTTTCCCAAATAGCAAATGTTTGCCTCCAGCTCCATGGCTGTCGGTGTGACTCAGACGGTCCCACCTGGTCCTCACCTGCGAGCATCAGGGCAGGTGGCGTAGCTGTCATATCATGGGTGAGGGCCGGCCTCCCGTGGGAATTAGCAAAGCGATGGCGCAGCGGGAGGAAGTGAGGCGCGTCCTGTGCTCACGCCGCTACCACGGACCTGCAGCCCAGGCCGCTCTGCCTCCCGGGCCTGCCATGGCTCCCGCTGGGACCTTTGGCCTGAGGCCGGAGTGGGCGTCCCGAGTTTGGACGGACCAGCTCGCAGCTTCTCGTCCCATCTTACAAGACGCGTGCGTTTATCATTTGCAGCGATTACCCGAAACGGCGGGACAGATCGGCAGCCGCTGTGACTCCCCCGAGACGCCACCGCTGAGAAGGAAAAGGGAGCGTGTCGCTAACGTTTATTTTTCTGGGAGAATTAAAGCTGAGCCCTGAAGCCTGTGCCAGCCAGCTGGTTGCCGGCCTGGACGAACCGGGAAGGAACATGTAACGGAAACCGACCTTGGTTTTGTTACCGAGGCCGAGCGTGTCAGGCGGAGTCCTGCATAACCCACCACGCAGTGGGACTGCCGGCGTCTCCATGGCAACAGGCAGAGCATCTAGCACAGGGCAGTGTGCACCTGTGTGAGCCGGCTCCGGCAGGAGGACCCCCCCCCACATGCCTGCTTCTTCTTCCCACTCCCGCCTCCCCCGCCGGACACCTGCTTCCTGGTGGCCAATGACCAGGACATTTCCCTCTAAAGTCTGCTTCATAGCTCGCCGTTCCTGGGTGTGCTCCCCGCCCCAGGCACCTACACAGGGTGAGATAAGGAATCCCTACAGGGCCGCCGACTCCGTATGACGCGACAGACGCCTGGGACGCACAATAAAGCTTTACCTGCAGGCCAGGGCGAAGCGCCCTGATCCGTATGCTGCCTCATAGGTAGGCTAAGCCTTTTCCCAAATAGCAAATGTTTGCCTCCAGCTCCATGGCTGTCGGTGTGACTCAGACGGTCCCACCTGGTCCTCACCTGTGAGCATCAGGGCAGGTGGCGTAGCTGTCATATCATGGGTGAGGGCCGGCCTCCCGTGGGAATTAGCAAAGCGATGGCGCAGCGGGAGGAAGTGAGGCGCGTCCTGTGCTCACGCCGCTACCACGGACCTGCAGCCCAGGCCGCTCTGCCTCCCGGGCCTGCCATGGCTCCCGCTGGGACCTTTGGCCTGAGGCCGGAGTGGGCGTCCCGAGTTTGGACGGACCAGCTCGCAGCTTCTCGTCCCATCTTACAAGACGCGTGCGTTTATCATTTGCAGCGATTACCCGAAGCACAGGGACCTTGAGGAGGTTGCTGGAGCCGTGCTGCTAACACGGTGGCGGTTGTGGAAGGAGATGCGCTCCCCTCCCTCCCTGATTCTGAGCCACAACCGCACCACCTCCTGCCCAGGAGTGGGGGTGGGGGGGCACGTTGTTGTGGGGGAGCTGGCCTTTCCTCTCATGACACCATTTACATAAGTAGCTTGAACTCTTTCTTGATCATTCTCTCATCTTCCTCTCAGGAAAAGGCTGTTTAACCTGTGGTCCAAGGCATTAGATGGTGCCTTGCTGTTTTTTGATGTATTTTTATTGATTTCAGAGAGGAAAGGGGAGGGAGAGAGAGAGAAACATCAACAAGGAGAGAGAATCATGAATTGGCTGCCTCCTGCACGCCCCACACTGGGGATCGAGTACGCAACCCGGGCACGTGCCCTAACCCGGGATCGAACCCTGACCTCCTGGTTCACAGGTTTGATGCTCAGCCACTGAGCCACGCTGCAAGCTGGTGCGTTGTGTTTTCCATGCCGCCGTGACCGCCACCTCGGTGACAGGCGGTGGTGGGCACGATGACAGTGTGTTTCCCCATTAGGAACAGGGTCACCTGAGGCCAGCATACTTGGACCAACGTGGGTCCATATTTCAGCAGCATCCCCTCCAGCAAGCCTGTCAGCAGGAGAAGCCCGCTGTGTTGTAGGACACGCCCGTGGCTTAGGGCTTAAATACCGCATTTGACAAGGGTCTGGGGCCTCAAACCAAGCCTCCTGGGCGAACTCCATTCCCAGCCGGGTTCTCCCACTGGCTGGGTGGGCCCCGGACCTGTATCTTTTCACGGTGACAATCCAGGTGGACTGTCTCCTTCATCTACGGCTGCTCCACACGTCTGCGCCGACGGCGTGCCTGCGTCTGCTCTGTGCCCTGGCACGGTGAGCGTGTTCGTCCTGCATTGTAGTCAGGCCTAGCACATATGTTTCCAGTAGGTGAAGTCTCTTTAGATCAAACACGAATCTCCATGATCCATAAACAGCCAAGAATGTATTTCATCTCAACAGAGCAGCCGTGGCGGCTGGCTGGCTTCTCACTGATGCGCCACCATCACGCTGAGTCCTAGCAATTTAATGCACCAACTGAGGCCCAAGGGCCTGTGGGCCCATCACCATGACGCGCATCCGTGACCACACAGGAGGCGCCTGCCCAGGAGCCCGCTGGTCCGTGGAGGCTGCCCGGCAGCGCCCTGGGGCGCCTCGATGGTGTCAGACTAAAGGCTGTTGGGTTTGTGGGTTTAACATCCTTGACCCTGAATGGGATTGGGGTTCCGTGTGGCAGCAGCTTTGATTGTGTGACACTTTAACTGAGTGCCTTAGAGGGAAGGGAAATTAACCAGGACAGTACTCAGTGACGGGTGTTCCTTTTCTATCATGTGGCTAAGAATTCTGCAGCATTTCTGTTCTAATTATGTTATTTCAAATGGATAATAAGCATAAATAATAAGCACACTGTCTTTAAGACGAGATGTGCCATCTGGTTCAAGAATTTGTGAAGAGGGAACGTAGGGTTGACATTGGCCCACGTGTCTCTCCAAACTTAGAAAGAAAGCCCTTCCTCCCGCAAGGGCTGTCAGCCAGGCAGATCGGCTCCAAGTCACACGTGGGGCTAAAGACCACGGGAGACACGGCTCCAGTCTGCGGATGCGTGGTTCCAGTCCGTGGATGCGTGTTCCAGTCCGTGGATGTGTGGTCCAGTCCATGGGTGCGTGGTTCCAGTCCGTGGGTGCATGTTTCCAGTCTGTGGGTGAGTGACGGGTGTTCCTTTTCTATCATGTGGCTAAGAATTCTGCAGCGTTTCTGTTCTAATTATGTTATTTCAAATGGATAATAAGCATAAATAATAAGCACACTGTCTTTAAGACGAGATGTGCCATCTGGTTCAAGAATTTGTGAAGAGGGAACGTAGGGTTGACATTGGCCCACGTGTCTCTCCAAACTTAGAAAGAAAGCCCTTCCTCCCGCAAGGGCTGTCAGCCAGGCAGATCGGCTCCAAGTCACACGTGGGGCTAAAGACCACGGGAGACACGGCTCCAGTCTGCGGATGCGTGGTTCCAGTCCGTGATGCGTGTTCCAGTCCGTGGGTGCGTGTTTCCAGTC
>NW_005370171.1:503263-504966 GCF_000412655.1 Myotis brandtii
TGTGGATGCGTGGTTCCAGTCCGTGGGTGCGTGTTTCCAGTCCATGGGTGCGTGTTTCCAGTCCGTGATGCGTGTTCCAGTCCGTGTGAATCTCCATGATCCATAAGCAGCCAAGAATGTATTTCATCTCAACAGAGCATCCGTGGTGGCGTGGCTGGCTTCTCACTGACGCGCCACCATCACGCTGAGTCCTAACAATTTAATGCACCGACTGAGGCCCAAGGGCCTGTGGGCCCATCACCATGATGCGCGTCGGTGACCACACAGGAGGCGCCTGCCCAGGAGCCCGCTGGTCCGTGGAGGCTGCCCGGCAGCGCCCTGGGGCGCCTCGATGGTGTCAGACTAAAGGCTGTTGGGTTTGTGGGTTTAACATCCTTGACCCTGAATGGGATTGGGGTTCCGTGTGGCAGCAGCTTTGATTGTGTGACACTTTAACTGAGTGCCTTAGAGGGAAGGGAAATTAACCAGGACAGTACTCAGTGACGGGTGTTCCTTTTCTATCATGTGGCTAAGAATTCTGCAGCGTTTCTGTTCTAATTATGTTATTTCAAATGGATAATAAGCATAAATAATAAGCACACTGTCTTTAAGACGAGATGTGCCATCTGGTTCAAGAATTTGTGAAGAGGGAACGTAGGGTTGACATTGGCCCACGTGTCTCTCCAAACTTAGAAAGAAAGCCCTTCCTCCCGCAAGGGCTGTCAGCCAGGCAGATCGGCTCCAAGTCACACGTGGGGCTAAAGACCACGGGAGACACGGCTCCAGTCTGCGGATGCGTGGTTCCAGTCCGTGATGCGTGTTCCAGTCCGTGGATGCATGTTCCAGTCCGTGGATGCGTGTTTCCAGTCCGTGGGTGCGTGGTTCCAGTCCGTGATGCGTGTTCCAGTCCGTGGATGCATGTTCCAGTCCGTGGATGCGTGTTTCCAGTCCGTGGGTGCGTGGTTCCAGTCCGTGATGCGTGTTCCAGTCCGTGGATGCATGTTCCAGTCCGTGGATGCGTGTTTCCAGTCCGTGGGTGCGTGGTTCCAGTCCGTGATGCGTGTTCCAGTCCGTGGATGCATGTTCCAGTCCGTGGATGCGTGTTTCCAGTCCGTGGGTGCGTGGTTCCAGTCCGTGATGCGTGTTCCAGTCCGTGGATGCATGTTCCAGTCCGTGGATGCGTGTTTCCAGTCCGTGGGTGCGTGGTTCCAGTCCGTGATGCGTGTTCCAGTCCGTGGATGCATGTTCCAGTCCGTGGATGCGTGTTTCCAGTCCGTGGGTGCGTGGTTCCAGTCCGTGATGCGTGTTCCAGTCCGTGGATGCATGTTCCAGTCCGTGGATGCGTGTTTCCAGTCCGTGGGTGCGTGGTTCCAGTCCGTGATGCGTGTTCCAGTCCGTGGATGCATGTTCCAGTCCGTGGATGCGTGTTTCCAGTCCGTGGGTGCGTGGTTCCAGTCCGTGATGCGTGTTCCAGTCCGTGGATGCATGTTCCAGTCCGTGGATGCGTGTTTCCAGTCCGTGGGTGCGTGGTTCCAGTCCGTGATGCGTGTTCCAGTCCGTGGATGCATGTTCCAGTCCGTGGATGCGTGTTTCCAGTCCGTGGGTGCGTGGTTCCAGTCCGTGATGCGTGTTCCAGTCCGTGGATGCATGTTCCAGTCCGTGGATGCGTGTTTCCAGTCCGTGGGTGCGTGGTTCCAGTCCGTGATGCGTGTTCCAGTCCGTGG
>NW_005370171.1:505270-507702 GCF_000412655.1 Myotis brandtii
CTGGAGGGCACAGGGGTCCAGCCCCTCCTCCCCGCTGATGGGAGCCCCCTGGTCTGCGTTGCCTCAGGACCCAGGCGGAGGCTGTGCGGGCCGAGGCCAGCAGCTCCCCAGTGAGGGGGAGAAGGGGAAGGGGGCTACACCAAGCGCCCGCCCTCTCGGCTGCAGGAACCCTCCCCGTCCCTGTCCTGTTGCTAGAAGGGCAGTCCCTGTGGAAATTACCTAATTAAGGGACGACTTCAGGGTGCGACCCGGGACACGGCAGTTCTGGGTCCTTTGGACACACATGGACAAGGGTGTCTGGCATCGCCTTGACACCTGCATGGGCCCCAAACGAAGCCCCTTGGCCTGCGTGGCTCCAGGCCATCCGGGACCCCCTCGTCCAGGCCCTCCTGGCCAGACCCGCCTGCTGGCTCTCGTGTGGAAGAAACGCGTATCCCACGTACTTGTTCACAAGGAAGCCAGCGTTGGCCGGGGAACAAAGACCATTTTTCTTATTTGGATGTTTATGGTCTTCATATTGCATCTCTTTACCTTTAATGCCCCTTAAAATAAAATGGCCTAACTGAGTGAAAATCGGGGGGAGGGGAGATTATATAACTGAGACGCTGAGACCAGTCTACTTAGAAAATGTGAAAACAGAAAAGAACTGTAGGGCAGCATGGCACATTAAGCAGCGACGGTATTAGCGGACTCGGCGTCCGGGCCGCAGAAAGCGAGCGCCTGCTGGTGGGAAGAGACTGACTGTGATCACAGCCCTTTCGCTTGGAAAAGGCGCTGGCCCGTGAGGGGGCCACCTTCCCAGCTCGGCGAGGAGAGGGGAGGCCGCTCTGAGAGGTTCCCACAGCACCGAGACGCAGACCGCGCTGTGACCGCGGGCCTCTCAGCCCCTCGCTGCGCTCGCCCCATTTCCCGTGCAGATCGCAGGGTGCACCCCCCCACCCCCAAGTGCGCGAGGTGCTCGTTTCGGACAGACACGCGTGGAGAGCTGCGAACTCTCCTGGGCCCTGTCGCAGGCGTCCACTGTGGTCGCGTGTGTGACGCTCCCTGTTCTCTTCCGAGCGGGCGAGCTGGCATTGCCATGAGCGGAGCGGGCGCTGGTTCTCCTTCAGGCTCCTGGTTCCGCTTGGTTTTTCTTCCTTTTGGGTTCTGTCTGTCTGCCGGCTCCTCCCTGGCCCTCCCGCCTTCCGTGCTGGACAGCAGCACGTCCCGCTGCCCCACCAGCCCCCTCCGTGGCCGCCTCCCCGCACGGTCAGTGGGGGCCGTTGCCCTGTGGTCTCGGCGGAAGCAGAGCTCTGAGTGGCGCACCCTCTACACGAGGCCTTGGGTTCGGGATCGTAGATTCTGGCCGAGTGACGGTCACATGTGCGACGCGCAGACGGAGAGGGGCTAGTCCCTGCCCTCGGAGACTACAGTGAGTGCGGGTGGGGTGCAGAAGGTCCCGCCGATGGCTTCTGGGTGACAGTTCCATCCCTGTCCCAGCGATGAGCTCACGCCTGCCCATCGGCTGCTGACAGCGGCGAGCTTCTCACAGTCAGTGCTGCGTCTGGGCTCCCTCTGATGCAGAAGCGTGTGCGTTGCTTGGAAAAGGCGCTGGCCCGTGAGGTCGCCACCTTCCCAGCTCCGCGAGGAGAGGGGAGGCCCCTCTGAGAGGTTCCCACAGGACCGAGACGCAGACCGCGCTGTGACCACGGGCCTCTCAGCCCCTCGCTGCGCTCGCCCCATTTCCCGTGCAGATCGCAGGGTGCACCCCCCCACCCCCAAGTGCGCGAGGTGCTCGTTTCGGACAGACACGCGTGGAGAGCTGCGAACTCTCCTGGGCCCTGTCGCAGGCGTCCACTGTGGTCGCGTGTGTGACGCTCCCTGTTCTCTTCCGAGCGGGCGAGCTGGCATTGCCATGAGCGGAGCGGGCGCTGGTTCTCCTTCAGGCTCCTGGTTCCGCTTGGTTTTTCTTCCTTTTGGGTTCTGTCTGTCTGCCGGCTCCTCCCTGGCCCTCCCGCCTTCCGTGCTGGACAGCAGCACGTCCCGCTGCCCCACCAGCCCCCTCCGTGGCCGCCTCCCCGCACGGTCAGTGGGGGCCGTTGCCCTGTGGTCTCGGCGGAAGCAGAGCTCTGAGTGGCGCACCCTCTACACGAGGCCTTGGGTTCGGGATCGTAGATTCTGGCCGAGTGACGGTCACATGTGCGACGCGCAGACGGAGAGGGGCTAGTCCCTGCCCTCGGAGACTACAGTGAGTGCGGGTGGGGTGCAGAAGGTCCCGCCGATGGCTTCTGGGTGACAGTTCCATCCCTGTCCCAGCGATGAGCTCACGCCTGCCCATCGGCTGCTGACAGCGGCGAGCTTCTCACAGTCAGTGCTGCGTCTGGGCTCCCTCTGATGCAGAAGCGTGTGCGTGGGCCTGGGGTGGGGACGGGGTCAGCGTCCCTGTTCCGCGC
>NW_005370171.1:516947-520104 GCF_000412655.1 Myotis brandtii
GCCGGCAGCTCCCCAGTCGGGGTAAGAAGGGGAAAGGGGGGCTACACCAAGCGCCCGCCCTCTCGGCTACAGGCAGCCTCCCCGTCCCTGTCCTGTTGCTAGAAGGGCAGTCCGTGTGGAAATTACCTAATTAAGGGACGACTTCAGGGTGCTTTTCTTCCTTTTGGGTTCTGTCTGTCTGCCGGCTCCTCCCTGGCCCTCCCGCCTTCCGTGCTGGACAGCAGCACGTCCCGCTGCCCCACCAGCCCCCTCCGTGGCCGCCTCCCCGCACGGTCAGTGGGGGCCGTTGCCCTGTGGTCTCGGCGGAAGCAGAGCTCTGAGTGGCGCACCCTCTACACGAGGCCTTGGGTTCGGGATCGTAGATTCTGGCCGAGTGACGGTCACATGTGCGACACGCAGACGGAGAGGGGCTAGTCCCTGCCCTCGGAGACTACAGTGAGTGCGGGTGGGGTGCAGAAGGTCCCGCCGATGGCTTCTGGGTGACAGTTCCATCCCTGTCCCAGCGATGAGCTCACGCCTGCCCATCGGCTGCTGACAGCGGCGAGCTTCTCACAGTCAGTGCTGCGTCTGGGCTCCCTCTGATGCAGAAGCGTGTGCGTGGGCCTGGGGTGGGGACGGGGTCAGCGTCCCTGTTCCGCGCACCTTCCAGGCTCTTCCTTTGAGAAAGCTGTTCGGCCCCAAACGAAGCCCCTTGGCCTGTGTGGCTCCAGGCCATCCGGGACCCCCTCGTCCAGGCCCTCCTGGCCAGACCCGCCTGCAGCTGCCAGTGAGGGCCCTGGGGCGTCCTGCACCCTCAGCGCAGAGCCCAGCACTCCCCGCAGAGCCCCCCGCCTCCCCTCTTGCTGTCCTCTTCCCTTTCTCCCCGTTATCTCTAGTGAACGCGGAAGAACTCAGCTCTAGTTTCCTCACTAGGATGTGTGCCCTTGAAGGTGTGAGTGTGCGGGATAGATCTCTAACTCACTCCCCCTGCCGAGCAGGCCAGCCTCAGCCCCCCACCCATTCACTCCAATGACCTGTACAAACCAGGTTTTTATGTTCTCACTTCCTTTCCCACGGCCTCGCTGAATGTCCCTCAGCAGGAACTTGAATTCATCTCCTTCTTCTCTCATCCATTTATCTATCCATCCATCCATGTGTCCATGCATTTATCATTTACTCATCGATCCATCCTCCATCCATCCACCATCAATCCATCCATCCACCCCTCCATCTATCCACTCACCTATCCACCCATTCACTCATCCATCCACCATCAATCCATCCATCCATCCACCCCTCCATCCACCCACCCACCCATCCACCTGCTTGGTTCTCCTTACATCTCTCTCTGAGCTGTTTCCTGACCATCGGGGCCACTGCTGCTCCTCTTAGATTCACTGTCACCTCGTCCATCACACATTCTATCCTTGCCTTCAACGTAGAAAGCTCAATGAATGCGCTCAGTTGTAGCTTTGAAACAATGAGATGTTAACTTTGTACTAACTCAGGCCTTACATACACGGGAAGGAAAAAGAGTTGGTTCTCAGTGATGTGTGGCGTCGTGTGGGAGATCGTGGACGAGGTCATAGGATTCCAGACCCGACAAATGGGCAGTGGTGAGATAGAGCCGTGAAGAGCGACGCTCTGGTATGAGAAATACCTGCCCGAACGTCCCTTAAACATGACGGAGATTCACAAATAAGTTCAAGATGTTGGTCTGTGTCTATAAAAGGCAGATAACACATTTCTAAATCTGAAGGCAGCCCTCCACTGTTTAAGATCCTGTGGGTGACTCATTTCTGAGCTTTAAATCTTGTCTTCTTGTATTCCCCTGAAAAGACAGGGCCGTTATCCATAGAGGAGTCGGCTACACAGAAGATGCATTTTCCACTGGACAGACTCGCTGTTTGAAGATCTTCGTGCTCCACGAAGAAAGGCCTGCCGGGCAATTGGCGCGGCCGGCGCTGAGCATTCTGCGCACAATGGTGGTCGCTTTAGCTCATGAAAGGCCTCCCTGTGCTCGGGCAGCCCGGGCGTCTCCCTGCCTGCGCCCTGCTAAGTAGGCCCTTGAGCCTCTGCCCTTTGCAGCTTTTGCATCCTCGTCCCGGCGATTCTATAGCTGTTGTCAGCAGCCCAGCAGTCCTGCTTTCTCTTTGGCGTGGGGGAGCTGTAAACTGCATTTTTCTTAACCTTCACTCCTCCGCCCTCACTGAGCCGCTGGAAGTGAGCATTGAAGTATAAATGCCGACTCTTCGATGCCGTGCGGGGCGGTTACTCGGGTCTCGGAAGGGATTGGCGAGCCGGCGAGGGGAGGAGCAGGCAGGTCCCGCACAGCTAGGTCACCTTGGAAAGCCGGCTGGTCTGCCAGGCCTGGGTCGCCCCGCCCTGTGTCATACAGGCACGTCTGGGAGCAGGTCCTCCTTGCCCTGCTCCCTGGGGAGCTCGAAATGCCTCTGCAGCGGAGCCCTGAACCCCGATGGGGCCCCCACCCCTGTGTGTGGGCCTGGGGTCCCTAGACTTTGCAGAAGTCAGACTTACCTTCTTTTTCACACACAGGCTGTCTTTATAAACCCTCCAATAGGTGCCTGAGTTCAAGTTACATTTTACAGCCTCGCCTCCTTTAAAGAAACGTGTTACAGTTATTTCAGATGCGCACGTTTAAAACCGCGCAGCTGGCACCTGGGGGCGCACGCCGCCCGTGGGGGACGGCACTGCCTGCCCCGCATCCCTGACCTCGATTTCATCGTGAACGTCCCATTTTAGCTTCTTTTTCATTTTAAGACGATTTTTAACGAAAAGAAATTTTAATTTACCAATTGTCCTCAGATGGGCTGGGAGTTGTGTTTACAGACAAAGAAAGAAAATAAGGAGGCAGGGTGGTCCCACGCAGCCCGGGCCTGGTGTTGGGACGCCCCACGCGCTGGGGCAGGGCTGGACGTCTCCCTCCTCCAGGTGACAGGCCTGGACACGGCGGCCTGAGGTCCCCTCGCCCTGCGGGAGGTTGGGGCCCCACACGTGTTTTTAGGTCAAGATGGAGGGGCTGGTTATAACCATGGCGGAGGCGATCGGCATTGCCGGTGCTGTGAGTGTGAACTCTGCCCGGAAGGGGATGAGCCCGCCAGCTCAGGCCGTGTCCCGGGGCAGTGGCACCGCTGGTGGCCTGCAGGCTCCGTGCACA
>NW_005370171.1:520457-526681 GCF_000412655.1 Myotis brandtii
TCCACCCGCCTCCTCGGGCTGCTGAGGCCCATCAGGGCTGCAGATCATCCTGTGAGTGTGTGACCTCGGGCGTTCGAGGGCCCAGGCTCACACATGAAGCGCCCAGAACTCCCCCAGACACGGGGCCGGGAGGAGGACTGGTGTCAGGAAGGAGCCTCGTTCCTTCCTGCCTCTCGTGTCTGGCTGTCGGGCCATCTCGGCAGCCATGCCTCCTCCTCTCTCCCCCGGGAGGGCTAACTACACTGCACCCACCGTGGTGCTGCCGCTGGGCCCAGGGGTAGGGCAGAGAGCGGAGCTCCCCTCCCTGTGCCCTTCTGGGGCACCCTCTGGGCGGGAGTGGGTGTCCCCCCTTCGCAGGGGGTGAGGACAGGAGGGACAGGCCCTGGGAGCTCTCCCTCGCGTCCAGTAGTAACACGGTGAGCTGACTGATGGGACGCGGGTGCAGGAGGACAGTGCCGCGCCCTGTAGCTCACAGGTGTTCCGGGCAGGCAGCGGTTCGGGACAGAGGCACACGCGGACGTCACGAGGTGTGAGAAACAGAACCCACGGCCTGGGCTCTGAAGGCCTGGGCTGGCCTGGGAGCTCGGCAGCGGGGGATGGATTCCGCGATGCTGTGCCCTTTCTCTGCCTCTGCCTCCCGGTTCTGCTGGGGGAACAGCTCTGGCTCTTGTTGCTGGAGAGGAAGGAAGGATGAGTCAGCAGATAGCAAATGGCTGTGAGTGAAGGGCTGGAGCTGGAGAGGTGACACGGGGAGGACGGGGAGGACGGGAGGCCTCTCGGGCAGGGAGGGTGCTGGAAGTTGACCCACGCCCGCCGACGGCCAGCTCCGAGGAGGAGGCTCCGGCCGTGACAAAGGTTCCTGAACCCGGACGGTCATGGAACGCAGAGGTGGGTCTCAGCTCGGCCTGGAGCCATGCTCCTGCCTGCGTGCTGGTTCCTTCGCAGGAAATAGAGCCCCTGAAAGGGAGCCAGCAGGGTGCGGGTTCCGCCCGATCCTCTCCCCCACCCCGACACCAGCCCAGCGCCCCACTTCCTGTCCCCCGGGACCGACCGGCCTGAGCGCCCCGACTGCCGGGAGGCTTGCGCACCTGGCTTGTTTGCTTCCCTTTGGCTGTGAGGGACGCTGAGCCCTTTGCAGTGTGCATGACTCGTCTTTAATCTTTAATGAGCTTGTGTTTGCTTTATCCGGCTCTGCCAGTGGGCCTCCCCGTTTTCTGCGTAAACTAACATTATAAATGCTGTGTAGTCAAGTGTATTAATCTCTGCCTCGGTTACTTATTCCGAGGTGCTGTATCCGAGTTCATTTCCATCAGCACGTAGGTATGTACTCACCTACATTTTATTTTTGTTTTATAATGTTTACTTCTGACGATTGAATTTCATTAATCATATCTTCACACACATAATTGTACATATGCGTAAATGTGATCATATACATGTTTTTAAAAAGTTTATTTTTTTTTCTTTCTTCCCTGCTCTTCCCTTTTCTCTCTCCTCGCCCAGCCCCTGTTAACAGCCCGAGGTGTTTCTTTTCTTACGTATTTGTACAGTCATGTGGTCCCATGTAGACATGTGCACACACACACACACACACACACAGATGCAGAGACGCACACACCACACACAGGTGGTTTTATTGCCATTGTTTTTTAATTGGATCACATTTTACATGCCTTTCTATAGCTTGTTTCTCATACTCAACAATACCTACAAAAAATCGCTGAACTCCCCTTGGACAGCTCAGTTCATTCTTTCACACGCTCGTGTCCTACCCCAGGATGTGTCTGCCATCATTTATCGAGTCTTTCCTTTCCCACTGGAAGGTCTCATTGGACTTTGGCGTGGCTGTGGGAAGGCCCTCCATGTGGACTTTGGCGTGGCTGTGGGAAGGCTTTCCATGTGGACTTTGGCGTGGCTGTGGGAAGGCCCTCCATGTGGACTTTGGCGTGGCTGTGGGAAGGCTTTCCATGTGGACTTTGGCGTGGCTGTGGGAAGGCCCTCCATGTGGTTTTCTGAGGGGCTGGCCAGGGTGTCTGGTGGGACTCTCTGTTCGTGCCCTGTTGGCGTGTTGCTCTTCCTTTACTTCATATTAATCATTGATATATGCCAGCGCCTGTCTTGGGGCTCCCTGTCCTGTATAAATGTCAATGTTTCATTGTTTTCAGTTTCATTCGAAGGCACGTTTTGTTTGGAATAACTTAGTTATGAAAGAGCTGTGAGGTCTCCCTTCGCCCGGTCCCCACTAACGGTAACATTCACATGGCTAGCGCGTCCATTGGATGTAGGAAGTCAGCATTGCTGCGGGCTGTTAACTAAACCCGAGTTTCTTGTCCAGACGCCTTTTTTCTGCCCCAGAATCCGGCCCAAGGCCCCACATGGCCTTCAGTTGTCACGTCTGCTGCGTCTCCACCAGCGGCGTTTCCCGGTCTCTCCGTGGCCTCCGTGGCCTTACGCTCCTGACGGGCACCGGCCAGTGGTTTTGTAAAGCGCCCGCAGTGGGTCTCGTCGGAGGTTTTCTCATGAGGAGGCTGAGGTTACAGATTTGGGGGAAGAACCCTGGAGAGGTGAGCTTCCCTCGCATACAGGGGCCCTGGTCACAGAAAGCTCTGCCCTCCTCTTCCCTGGCCTGGCCTTGCACTCAGTCTCAGGCCCGTCCACATGCAGGGGAGGGTGAGCGCCACCTGCGGGTCCCGTGAGTTACAGCCCCACAAGCACCTGGAACCGTGTGGAGCGGTACTTTGCGGTCATGCACATGCTGGTTTTCTCCTGCACCGGTGACCGTGCCTGCAGCCACGACTCCTGTGGATTTCTGAGGGTGATCTTTCTGTTTCGCTCATGGCTTCTACGTTTATTAATTTGAATTCTTCTGTAAGAAAACTAATCTTTTCTCCTTCCGTTATCTATTATTCAGTAATTATTTATAATGGAATGGATTTAGCCCCACTTGATAACTATTAGGATGAGTCCTTCATTTTTATTCGCTTGTTTAAAAACAATTTTGGGGGGTTTATTACTTTTTTATTCTTCTTACAAACTTGAAAAATGTTTCCATTCTCAGGAAGTGTAATTGGAATGCTCTTCAGCATTTTGTTAAATGTTGCAACTAAATCTCGAAGGAAATGCCATCTTCATGGCCCAAGAAGTCTCTCCTCCCGCTTCCCTAGTCACTCCTGCAAGCCTCCCCCCCCCCCCCCCCCCCCCCCCCCCCAAGGCACCGGAACTCCTTAGACCTTTGTTCTGAGCTTGCAGATGGGCCCGAAACCTTTCACACCCCTCGCCCGAGCGCCTGTTCTTCAAAAGGGCGGCGCTGGGGCGATCTGCGTTGGGATCCGCTTTAGAACGTGCTCAGTCCTGGAGCGCGGTGCTCCGGTCATTCATGTGTTTCTGTACTTTTCTTTCTTTCTGGGGGAGTCTTGTTTCTTGTCTCTATGAGGTGGAACAAATCTCTCTCCCAAAACTATGTAACCGTTTCGGGCCTTCACGGGTCTGCAGTAAATGCGGGTGTTCTTGGTTAGAGACGGCGGGGCCCGGGGCCAGCACCCCGGGGGTCCCAGACCTGTAGGTGAGCAGGCCTAAGTGTGCGCGAGTCCTGCGCTCTATTCTCGGGAACTGTGTTAGGCAGCTTCCGGCCTGCGAGTCTAATCTTAATGGGAACATAGCGATTCTGTTTTCCTATTTTTTTTTTTTTTACAAAGTCTCTCCTGTTTACTCTGAGCCAACTTGGTGTCTGAAGGTGCCGTGCCTGCACCTTCATCCCTGTATCTCAGGTGGACGTTCCTGGCTGCGTTGATGGGCTCTTCACTCACGAGCCGGCATCTTTTCTCTCTTCACGCACAGCGCTGCCGACCCTGAGCTCACGCACCAGGTGACTCAGAGCCGCAGGGCGCCGAGGTCCCATCGGTACCTCTCCCGCACACACGCCGCGCCCCGCATCGAAGCAGCAAGTCCCCTGCGCCCTCTGAGATCCCTCCCGACCGGCAGGGCCTGCTGGGAGCCAGGTGGACCAGCAGGCCGGCGTGGCGTGCTCTCGGGTCAGCAGACCTGCCCCACAATTCTTGGCTCTGGGTGAGCTAACTCCCTTTAGAATTTTGTAAATATATTTTTATTGATGTCAGAGAGGAAGGGAGAGGGAAAGAGAGACAGAAACATCAATGAGGAGAGAGAAACATCGATCGGCTGCTTCCTGCAGGCCCCACACTGGGGATCGAGCCGGAGAGAGAAACATTGATCGGCTGCTTCCTGCAGGCCCCACACTGGGGATCGAGCCCACAACCAGGGCAGGTGCCCTGACCAGGAATCGAACCGTGACCTCCTGGTTCATGGGTCGATGCTCAACCACTGAGCCATGCTGGCCGGGCTGAGATAACTCCCTTAAGCTTTCTTATCGACCCATCTGTTCTTCTTACCCTAATGAAATATTCCAAACTCAGATATTTGCACAATGAAATGTAGTTTTTAGCAAATGCCTTTTATTTTACTGCTAGAGGCCCAGTGCACAGATGCGTGCACCGGTGGGGTCCCTTGGCTTGGCTTGAAAACAACCCTCAAGTGGTCCTGAATTGCGAGAGGGCACAGGCCAGGCCGAGGGACCCCACCAGTGCACAATCGGGATCGGGGAGGGACCGCGGGAGGGCTCCAGGGGCTGCCCGCCCCGTCTCACCCAGTCCCGATCAGCCAGACCCCAGCAGCAAGCTAACCTACTGATCGGAGCATCTGCACCCTAGTGGTCAGTGCATGTCATATCTACCGGTCTAATGGTCAAACGGTCGCTTAGGCTTTTATATATGTAGATAGATGGTCCCTGCCATGTGATGGTTTGACTTACGATGTTTTTCAACTTCCTGATGGTGTGAACGTGATTCACATCGGGTAGGAGCCCTACTCGAACTTTGAGTTTTGACCTTTTCCTGGGCTGTGATATGTGATGCAGGACAGTGTCAGTGGCCCACGGCCCCTGGGCAGCCCCGTGGCCATGAGGGTCAGCAGCCCACACTCCACAGCGTAGCGGGAAAGGCTTTTCAACCCGCCATGTCTTCACTTGCTGTGGGTTTGTGGGGAGGTCACCCCATCGCAAGCTGAGCAACGTCCGTGAGGTGCCCCAAAGTGCAGGCAAACCCGCCGTGGCCCCAGGAGACGAACGTGATGATAAAATAAGACACGTTGCTTTTCAGTTATGAGGTTATTGTATAATTAGCTACTTCATATTACAGGCCTTTGTTTAATAGCCGAGAGTAATCTTTTATCACCGTAACCTTTTTTCCCTTTGTGGTGGCTTTAATGAAAACTTTTCTAATATGTCTCTACTTTTCTTTTGGAGCATAGCGCATATAATTTATTCTCTTTCAATATCACTCCAAGGTTATAATTAAAAGCATGGATTCCTCTTCCATGACCCTTAGAGTCTGCTGAATTGTTGAATCTTTTTTTTCTGAAGCGCACTGGCTGACCTCGGCCGTTCATTTTGAGTTCTAATAGCTCCTTCCACATAATTTATTTATTTCCATTGTAGCGTGTCAGAGTCTGTCGGTACCCCCGTCTCTTTCATCCCCGCCTCAGCCCCGAGGTCTGGTCACCCAGCCCCACCAAAGCGGAGAGGGGGCTGGGAGCCTCCCTGCCCCTCCCCGACCACCCCACCCCTCAGGACTCCTGAGCCAGGTCTGGCTGGTCCCAGGGTGCGTGGCTGCTCCCACCTCTTTGGCTTCCTGGACATCCGGTAGCTCCCCCGCCTGTCCTGTCTGGGGGCCTCTGCACTCGGTGCTCCCCACCTGGACCCTCTAACCCGATTGCCTGTCGCTCGCCCCGTTCCGCTCCTCAGCCCCCAACGCCAGCGTTCGTCTCTCCTGGAACAGCCAGAGCCTCCCTAACCCGCTGGCGTCCCAGAGAGAACAGCTCCCGCCCCAGAGAACGAGCGGGGAGTGTTCCTCCTTTTTCTTTTTTCTGGCCTAAGTCTCTTCCCCCCTTTCTCTAACGTTTTCTTCTGTGATAATTAGACATTCACAGGAATCTGCAGAATTCCTTCAGAGAGGTGCCATGTCCCTCGCCCAATGGTCCTGTTGTGCACGACGCCAGCGCGGTCCCGAGACCAGGAGGCTGGCGCCGGTGCCGCGTGTGTGGGCTGCTCCTTAGCGTGTGTGGGTTCGTGCACCCACCGCTGCCGTCCAGATGTGGAGTTGCTCACCTCAGAGTCCTCCCTCCTGCCGCCCTGTACACTCTCACCCACCGCA
>NW_005370171.1:526777-528716 GCF_000412655.1 Myotis brandtii
CCGTCGCTGTCATTTTGTCGTTCTCACAATGTGATGGAAGTGGAGCCGCACAGTAGCGGCCCTTCGACATTGGCCGTCTTGACCCGGCATGATGCCCTGGATGCATCCGAGTGGCAAGTCCCGGCCGGGCGTTCCTTCTTGTTGCTTACGTAGCATTCTGCAGGTGCTGGCGGCAACGCTGAGCTCTTCGTCTGTTAAGGGTCGTGGGAGCTCCCTGCGCCCTGCCGTTTGCCCCCGTAGGCCCTCGTCTTTGGTCGTTCCCTTCCCATGTGATGCAAGACGTTCACCGCTAGGTTGTACATTTCCTGCCCCAGACCCACCCGCAACCATGTCCCCCCACGCCCGGTTCCTGTGGTGGAATTGTATTGAGAGAGCACAGTGTGGCCGCAGGGTTGGAGCCCGCAGTTAGCCGTTTCCATGGACGCTGAACGCACCACCCCCCCACCCAAATATGGCAACCGATAAACCCATAGGGAATGAATGAATGAAAAACACGTCTGATGCAAAAATTATATAGCACAGCCCTTCCAGCAGAGAAACATTGTCAAAGCCGTTCAGACAGGGCCCGCCTCTCAATGCAGACCTCACCGCCCAGCAGCCATCCTCGCACCTGTCTCCTCCCTCCCCAGCTTGTCAGGACGTGAGTTTGTCGGTGTCCCCGTCGGAGGGGCACTGTGGACTGTTCCAGCGCCAGGCCCTGTGCTCAGCATATGCCGGGCGTCAAACTTAGTTCCTTAAACACACACAGCGACTCCGCGAGCTGGGCAGGGCCGGCTTGTTTCAGAGACGAAGACACGCGAGCCTGGAGAACTAGCGTATTTGAGGCGTTTCCTATTGTTGCTAAACACGGCGACTCTAGACCACACTGTGTACTGCCTTCCAGTTCAGGGGCCGGAATCCGAAGTGGGTCTCGCTGAGCTGAAGCCATGATGTCCGAGGCGGGCTCCTCGGGGGCCTGGGAGAGCCTGCTCCTGCCTCCGGCTCCTAGAGGCCCCTGCTTTCCTTGGCTCGGGGCCCCTCCCTCATCTGCAAAACCAGCAGCGGAGCCTCCCCAAGCCTCTCGCTGGCTCTGGCGCTCCTGACCCCTTTGGCTTTAAAGAACCTTGTGATCGCCCGGCGGGCGTGGCTCAGTGGTTGAGCATCAACCTGTGAACCAGGAGGTCGTGGCTTGATTCCCGGTCAGGGCACAGGCCCAGGGTATGGGCTCGATCCCCTGTGTGGATTGTAGCCGATCAATGATTCTCTCTCATTATTGATGTTTCTATCTCTCCCTCTCCCTTCCTCTCTGAAGTCAATAAAAAAATAAAAATAAAAAAGAACCATGCGATCACTTGGACCTGCCCAGAAATCTGAGATCCGCCCCATCTGGAGATGCTAGACTGTCACATCTGCCAGTCCCTCAGCCACGTGAGCAGCATGTTTAGGTTAGGTTCTGGGGCGAGGCTGTGGCTGTCTTTGGGGGCCACTGTCCTGATGGCCTGAAGGAGGTTCACACGCTGACCCCGTGGCTAAGAGCTGGGCCTCGAGGACCCAGGCCCGGAGCTGTGGTTTCCACAAGGAAAGGCAGTTCAGAGGCCGAGTTTCCCTCGAGATGAATTGTCACCCTCAGTGTTGAGGGAGCTGGTCCCCGAGCGGGGAGCTCTGCTGGAGTGTGATGTGGGGAGCCCGCGTTTTCCGGGCCCATTTGGAAGGCAGGCCCGGCATTGCCGCAGAGCAGCTGTGATACTGAGTCTGACGGCCACGGCGGGCACGCTGTGCCCCGGTGATCGAAGAGGCGGAGAGCAGAGCCCTTGTGGTCAGCACGTTCCTTTGAAGAGGAACTGGCTGTGCTGACCTGAGAGGGGAGGGCTTTCCCACCGCAGTCCGTCCGCCTGCCGCGTGTGCTCCCTCAGACCCGCTCTCGGGCAGCTCCTCCTGCGCGGGGCCCTGGGGGGAGGTC
>NW_005370171.1:528822-535271 GCF_000412655.1 Myotis brandtii
GCGAGGTCCCTGCAGATGGCGCCACCGGGAGCCTGGCAGGTGCCCTGCCCAGTGCCGTCCTGCAGATGGGGAGGAAGTGAGAAGCGACAGGAGGGACTGGTCCAGAGCCTCACCGGCCTGCGGCTTCCCTGGCCCCTCCCCCTCCTCGCGATGGCCGCGTCCAGCCCCTCCTGCCCACCCACCTTGGGAATGAATGACCAGTGGCCCAGAGCTGCTCACCAGGCTCGTGGACCCGCCAGCTTGGCAGCTGCCCTGGTCTTGCTACTCATTCAATTTGGGGAAACTAGCCCTGGCCAGTGTGGCTCAGTGGATAGAACGTCAGCCTGCAGACTGAAGGGTCCCGGGTTCAGTTCCACTCAAGGGCACGTACCTCTGTTGCAGGCTCCTCCCCAGCCTGGGCCCTGGTCGGGGCACATGCAGGAGGCAACCAATGGATGTGTTTCTCTTGTATCGATGTTTCCCTCTGTCTTTCTTCCACTCTCCCTAAAAATCAATGGAAAAATATCCTTGGGTGAGGATTAACCAAAATAAAAATTGGGGAAACTATAGTACTTGGCCATGGCAGCGCTCAGTGTTGGGCTGAATTGTGTTTTGTTTTTATTATACACAAGGAAACTTACGTCAGACTCGTCGCTGCTCTCAAGGACCTCAGAGACAGAGGGACCCCCGCGTCCCCACCCGTGCGTGGCCTTCACGGCCCGTCTGTCTTGTGTCCCCTTCCTGTCCTTCGTGCAGCGGTTTCTAGCCTGAGCGGGTCTTACACTCCGGGTAGTTCCACTCCTCCAGGACACACATGTACTCCACACATTTTTTAAAGTCTTGTTTCCTTTTCTTTAAAAAAAAAAAATAGTTTTAGCAGGAAAAAAGCTTGGCTTGCTACTTGTACGCCCAAACTGGGGCTCAGTTTCACTGCGTTCTGTGGCGGGTGACCATCCGCTCCTGCCTGGCGCTGGGACAGCCCATTAAACGCGCAAAGGGCCCCTGGACACGTGTAAATAGACTCAGACGCTTTTAAAACCAGCTGGAGGATGTAGGAAGCCTCGTTCTACATAAACATATTTCTTCCGGGCAAATCCCTGATGAGCTGAATCCTTTACGAGGTATAGCGAGCTGCCCGCAGGGGTTCATTTCTTCTCCGCGCCTCCTGGCAGAGCTTTCCTGGGGGAAGAGGGTTGGTTCCACGCAGGACGCGTGGCCGAGCTGAGAGGAGGCGGGGTTTCCCGCAGCGAGGCCTCTTGGCGGGTTTGCGTCTGTGTGTGAGGTGGGTGCGTGCTGTTCCGGCCTCTGTTCCGTCATTACCCTCCGCTCCGAGCCGGCGGCCTTGTCTCAGGCAGCGGCGGCAGCTACATCCACTCACGACTTCCATCCGACAGCTCAGTGGCCCGGCGGTGTTTGTCTGCGTGGAAATCTATGCACCAAACTCCAGAGAGGGCTTGACGTTTAGCCTCCAGAAGAGGACAGCATGGGGGGCTCGAGGCTCACCACAGAGACCTGGGGGTGCCCCCCAAATCCTCCCTGGGGGCCCACTGCCCCTCTTAAGGGAATGTCATTCAAGCATTTCCGGTTACTTCTTGTGGTTTATAAATTCTCCCGATCTAGGCCCCAGGGGACATGGCCGTGTGCCCCTGGCCCAGGTGTGTGTCCCTCCACCCTGAGCCAGGCCTGGGACTCAAGTGGTTGATGAGTCAGCAGTGAGTACAGTTACTTGGTTCTGTTTCCATGGCATCTGGGTAAACACGTACCCTGACTTTTCCTTCCTGGTCTGAGTGCACACTGGGCTGTTTCCATCCACCGTAAACCTGGTGCTTGTGGGATTGATGTCAGTGTCATATCTCTGAAAGCAGGTGTTCTGTGTGGGCACGGGAGCTCACCGTGGATCTCCCAGCTGGGGCATGGCCCCCTCCAGTGTGGCAGGGAGCTCACCGTGGATCTCCCAGCTGGATGCCCCCCACCCCTATGCCACATGCACAGCCCCCTTCCATGGGTCTCTTCCCTCAATGCCCACGGCTGGAGGCCTCAGCGCCTCCTCTGAGGTCCATCTTCTCTGAAATGGTGAATCTCACTTTGCTCGCTGCTTCAGGAAAGCGTTGGGAGGGTCAGGTGAGAAACCAAGAGCCCGGAGAGCGCCCCTCAGAACCAGTCCTCCCTCCCTGGGCATGCAGAGGCCCCTGCTGTGGGGAAGCTGAGAGCAGCCCCAGTGGAGCCCGTGCCTACAGGCAGCTGACGGTCCCGCGACTGGTTCCTGCCGCATCCAGCCCCCCGCTCCTGAGCTGAGCTACATTCTGTCCACATTGGACTAAGTCTTGTATTTATTTGTTCCTATCTTCTTTATTATCATCCCACAGAGTTAGAAGTTAGAGTGATAAGACTTCATTTTGAAAATTAGAATTAAGATGGGGAAGACTAAGAAAATTTTACAGAAAACCATGCACACATTTATTTTAATAAAGTCAAAGAAAGGGAAATCTCCCCGGCTTTCGGGTTATGATTTTCTGGGAAGTTGGTGAAAGTATAAATTAGTATCATGGAACCATGTGCTAATAAAGCTGCGTGGGCACCCCTGGGAGAGCAGGAAGTGTGGCTGCCCTCATCGCGTGGCGCGCCCTGGCGCTCACTGTGGGAATTGTTATTCTGACGACGACGACGACGACGACGAAGGGATACTTGTTTATTGTGGGGGAATATTTTACAACACTGAAGTCAACAGCAAAAACGTCTCACCTTCCCACTGAGCGCTCACCACTGTTCACATGGCATGTTACACACACATGCCGAAACACGTGTGTAATGTTGTTCCCTGTGCAGAGGGTGCCGACGTCTTTATTGCTTTCACTCCTGGTGGACGGCACTGCTTATGTTGCTTTGAATCGCTCTCACTTCTAGTAACAGAAACCCTACCGTAAGCAAGTTCCACCCGGAATGAAGGACGCTAGCGCATGGCACAGGAACTCAGGGACAGGAAGGGGAGCAGGGTGGCCCACGACGCCATCAGGGCTCAAGGTCAAGGACCCAGGCACTCCCTGTTCTCACTGTCCTGCCACTGACACCGTCAGCTTCCTGCCAAGGCCACTCCCCTCGCGGACATGACGTGGCCCCCGCGGGCGGACAGCCTGCTTCCTGCCCGCAGGTGGAGGAGCGGAGGGCCTGCCCTCGGTCAGGTGAGACTCACTCAGGTGTGGCCGCCCCAGAACCAGGAGGGCCCCGGGGACCTGCCACAGGCCACAGGCTGGCACGGGCTTCCTCTGTGAGTCCCTGGCAAGAGGGAGGAGACCACCACGATGAGCTGAGACTCGGGGCCGGTTCCCCACACTGCATTGCGGCTCTGACACGGGGAGACTTGGGAAGGCGTTGGGCGTCAGGCAGCCTCGGGAGCCTCCTGGTCTCACTGAACCCTGAGCGGACGGAAGGGTGTGTGCGGGGTCGCTGGCTTGTTCCTCATCGCTGGCTCGGCTCGGCTCTCATTTGGTCCCTCCTCCTGCCTCGGTCTCGGCACTGCCTCCCCTCGGGGTTCCCGGGGGAGGGTGGCTCCCAGCAGCCCCTGGGACAGCACCTTTCCTGGCTGGCGTCCTGGCAGAAGTGGGAAGTCCTGATCCCCAAGCCTGGCCTTCCCTGGGGTCCCGTGCCGCTTCCCCAGTGTTTTGAGCGTGGCCAGGGACCTCCACTGTCCTCGGGGGATCAAGGTCAGGACCTGGTGCTGGGGATGGGCGGTGTCCTCACCACCGGCCCGGGAAGGTGCGGCCCAGCCAGCGCAGGGCTGCGGGGAGAGGGCTCGGAGCAGGGCGCGTGGCCCGCTGCGCTGCTGTCGGTGTTCCTATGGGGCCGCACGGCAATGGTCAGAATCGGAAATTAAGCTGCATGCGGTTAGATATCTTCATTTTCATTTGAAAATCGGGTTTTTAAATAGGAACGCTGTGTTCAGAGAGAGTAAGTTTTCTGATTAATCTGATGTTCTCCAAAGTTTGGGCATTTTTGTTGTATGTTGTTGGCAATAGGTAAGTTTTCTTCGTGAGTTTTTACTTAAACTGGTACAGAAATGAAAAACTAAAAGGAAAAAAAAGAGCTTAAAGATGTAAATGATAATAAGTGAAAATTTTAGTAATTTTATTCTTAATGTACTTTTTTATTCTTCAGTACCCTTGAAGCAATGCCATGTAATAGAGAGAAGCGATGAGCATTTTTGGAGAATAATTCTGAGAAGTAATAGGCATACTTGAAATCACGCTGGCACAAATCAGATGTTAAAGCAAAAAGTTACTGTTTTTAAATTGTACTATTAAATGGGTAACTTCATGTGTAATAAATATTCATTTTTAATTTTAGGTGCCAGTGTAACATATACTAATGCGAAATGGAATAATTTTTATGGTTCTCTAAAGGAATCTATAAAGGAGTCATAAATATTACAGTAAAACTTTTAAAAAATGTTTTTATGGGACTAAAAATTGAAAACTTCCTAATAGAGAAATTTTCTTAAATGAGAAATGAGGTAAGTTAATCATAGAGACCTCAAACTGTAATATATCCTACAGAAACCCTGAATAAGCAGTAACTGTAAGATAATTTTATATGATGAACAAAAATCAAGGGTTTTTGAAAAAGCTTTCCAAAAGGTAGCAGGAAGGAAAGAGGGTTATACTAAAATTCCTCCCGAGAGGTATGTGTTTATTTATTTATAATATATTTTAACTGATTTCGGAGAGGAGAGGAGAAGAGAGAGAGAGAGAGAGAGAGAGAGAGAGAGAGAGAGAAACATCAATGATGAGAGAGAATCATTGATCGGCTGCCTCCTGCACACCCCCTACTAGGGATTGAGCCCACAACCCGGGCACGTGCCCTGACCAAGAATCAAACTGTGACCTCCTGGTTCTATAGGTTGATGCTCAACCACTGAGCCACGCCGGCCAGGCTTTCTCTTCTTTTAATAGGTGACCTGGTGAGCGTCTGTGTGCGGTGCGGGTGGCAGAGCACTGTGTGCATGTGAGAGGGCCTAGTCCTCCCTCTCGTATTGCTCCCTTGCTGTGCCACCTTGGACAAACAACTTAACCTCTCTGAGCCTCAGTTTTCTCATTTCTAAAGAGAGAGGGTGAGTGGGTCCAACTTTTCCGGAATTCTTCTAGCTTGGTGTTTTTGGGTGTTTTTTTTTAATATATTTTTGTTGATTTCAGAGAGGAAGAGAGAGGGAGATAGAGAGAGAAACATCCATGATGAGAGAGAATCATTGATGGGCTGCCTCCTGCATGCCCCCTATTGGGGATCAAGCCCGCAACCCGGGCATGTGCCCTGACTGGGAATCAAACCGTGACCTCCTGGTTCATAGGCCGATGCTCAATCCCTGAGCCATGCCGGCCAGGCTAGCTTGTTTTGTCATAAACTCCCGGAGGAACCTTTGAGTTCTAACACACCCTGGATGCGTATGTTCCCGATATTGTCTTCCTCCCAGCTGAGGGCCAGGACAGATGTGCAGTGAGTGCCTGGGGCTTGGACCCTAAGCAGCAGCGGGCCAGCCGGACTCGAGAGGCCTTTCCCGTGTCCCTGAAGTCGGGCTGCGATGCGTGTCTGTCCTTCCAGAGCCTTTGACCTTCAGGCACCTCGGGACGTCTGTGTGCAGCAGCCTCGTGAGTCGAGGTGTCTCACGGGTAAGCGGTCCTCAGGGCCCTGACGCTGTCCCTTCTCTGACACAGAGCCATCACGCTGGAGAGTCAGCTGGTGATCCTGGCGGCGAGCGCCGGCGACGCGGGGGCGTACTACGTGCAGGCCGTCAACGAGAGGAACGGCGAGAACAAGACCAGCCCGCCCGTCCACCTGAGCGTAACGCGTGAGTTCCGACCCCCGTGGTCCTTCCGAAGCGGGAAGATGGGGTTTCATGAACAGCCCCCAGCCCGTGGGCCACTCGTTCTGCGGGAGGTCTCCTGCCGGTGCCGGGCGGGGGTTTGGCACTGACCGAGGTCCATGCTGCCTTTGGTGGGATGGACTGACACTGAGAACACACCTCATCGTTCTAAACGCAAGGGCTTGTTCCTATGGAGGGTGGAAAAGTATTTGGGCTTCCGGACACGGTTCACGCAGACTGTCTAACAGCAAAACTCCTTTGACGTATAGGAACTGAACCGGTGAATCATGTTGGAGACTAGACTAAGCACAGGTTATGTCTTTTCATTTAATAATAAAACCCTTGAGAAAATATTTACCAAATATAATCATGTTCAAATTAGCAGCATTTCTTAAGCATCATCAGCTGATCACTTTTTGTACCTGATTTAACTGAATCGGGTAGAGAATACACGCAAATCACCGTTACGTGTTCAGCTTCCTGGAGCACATGTTAGTCTGAGGAAGCTTAGTTCAAATGTTTGGCCTTTCAAAGGCTCCAGAAATTCTGCTACAAGAGTGTGTTGCTGGAGGAGGGGAGCGACCACCAGCGAGAACCCTGAACCAAGGAGATAGGACCG
>NW_005370171.1:542384-543633 GCF_000412655.1 Myotis brandtii
CAGGGCTCTGCCCCGCTCCCGTCGCCCTGCGTTCCGACCACGTGAGCGCCCCACTCCGACCGTCTTCTCTGACCGCAGACCGGACATGATTTATTAACTTTGTCTCTAGCTGTTTTCAAAAAAGAGCTTTTATTGTGGAGAAGAAATTGTTGAAATCCTATCACCTGCGAAATAGACCTCGGCTCTTTCTTCTCCGAATTAACTAAAGTCAATCTGTTTTCAGTGGGCGATCTCCCCTCATTAGTTTTAATTCACTGTTCGGCGCGGCTGGCTTTTATTCTTGGTGCTTTTGATGAAAATTAATTAGTTTCTTTTCGAGCTGAGCCGGTGTTATCGCGGGCACTCAGATGTCGCTCCACAAAGGCCTCCTCCGGGCAGGCGCGCCCCGAGCCTGGCGCCTCGGACAGACCCCACCCGCCCTGCATGAAGCCCGGCGGGGAGCTGGCCTCAGTTTCCCCTCTGTGAAATGAGGGGCTTGAACCAGGTCTTATGAGCCCAACAAAACTAAACAGACTTACAGAGAATAGAGACATGAAGGACGTAGACAGGGTTCACATACACATTGTGCTGATTAAACATTTTCTTAGCCCGGTAGGGAGCGCCAATCAAATTCTAACTAAAGGCCGAGGCAAAGGGGCCAGCTCACAAGGATGGGGGGAGGGAGGAGGGGGAATGGACTCAGGCCCCAGGTCCACCCCAGACCATTCCTGAGACCCAGGGCACCCTAGGATGTGCCGGCCTGGAGGGGCCCTGGGGTCTGCCAGCCTGGAGGGGCCATGGGGTTTACCACTCTGGCTCCCAGAACACTCAAGCTGGGCGTCACACCTTTGTTGATCTTCCCTCCAGGTTTTCGGCTTCCTGCAATTTAATCCCTTTTGCAGCAGAGAATTTACTAAAGGAAACCCACTTCCTTAAGTTACAATTTCAATCATGAAGAATGTAGAGAGAGGAACACACTTTTGACTTTGTTAGAACCCGTTGGCTCGATCCGACAGCATCTGCCCGGCCAGGCCCGCAGCCGTGACGTGCTATTCGCCAAGGCCTTAGAGACGGTCAGACCTGCGTGCCTGCCACGGCCCCGATTTGCTGATTAAACAAGAGGCTCGCTTTCATGAAATGTACGATCCTGTATGGAAAATCCATCCCAGCAGAACCTGCTGCGTTAATCCGTTCGTCACTTAGCAGATAAGTTTGTGTTAAGAAAAGGGTTCTTCACCAGCACTGCGTGGGCCGGAGCCTCTCGCAGAGC
>NW_005370171.1:544239-550762 GCF_000412655.1 Myotis brandtii
GGGCTGGCTGACCCGGACCGGCCGCGGCCCAGGAGCATCTAAGTGTCTGCAGGGTCGCAGGAAAGGGGGAGAGAGAGGAGCTGATAAGAATCCCAATGCTACCCACTTCCTTTTTGTAAAACACATATTGTTATTGATTTCAGAGAGGAAGAGAGAGGGAGATAGAGAGAGAAACATCCATGATGAGAGAGAATCATTGATGGGCTGCCTCCTGCATGCCCCCTATTGGGGATCAAGCCCGCAACCCGGGCATGTGCCCTGACTGGGAATCAAACCGTGACCTCCTGGTTCATAGGCCGATGCTCAATCCCTGAGCCATGCCGGCCAGGCTAGCTTGTTTTGTCATAAACTCCCGGAGGAACCTTTGAGTTCTAACACACCCTGGATGCGTATGTTCCCGATATTGTCTTCCTCCCAGCTGAGGGCCAGGACAGATGTGCAGTGAGTGCCTGGGGCTCGGACCCTCCGCAGCAGCGGGCCAGCCGGACTCGAGAGGCCTTTCCCGTGTCCCTGAAGTCGGGCTGCGATGCGTGTCTGTCCTTCCAGAGCCTTTGACCTTCAGGCACCTCGGGACGTCTGTGTGCAGCAGCCTCGTGAGTCGAGGTGTCTCACGGGTAAGCGGTCCTCAGGGCCCTGACGCTGTCCCTTCTCTGACACAGAGCCATCACGCTGGAGAGTCAGCTGGTGATCCTGGCGGCGAGCGCCGGCGACGCGGGGGCGTACTACGTGCAGGCCGTCAACGAGAGGAACGGCGAGAACAAGACCAGCCCGCCCGTCCACCTGAGCGTAACGCGTGAGTTCCGACCCCCGTGGTCCTTCCGAAGCGGGAAGATGGGGTTTCATGAACAGCCCCCAGCCCGTGGGCCACTCGTTCTGCGGGAGGTCTCCTGCCGGTGCCGGGCGGGGGTTTGGCACTGACCGAGGTCCATGCTGCCTTTGGTGGGATGGACTGACACTGAGAACACACCTCATCGTTCTAAACGCAAGGGCTTGTTCCTATGGAGGGTGGAAAAGTATTTGGGCTTCCGGACACGGTTCACGCAGACTGTCTAACAGCAAAACTCCTTTGACGTATAGGAACTGAACCGGTGAATCATGTTGGAGACTAGACTAAGCACAGGTTATGTCTTTTCATTTAATAATAAAACCCTTGAGAAAATATTTACCAAATATAATCATGTTCAAATTAGCAGCATTTCTTAAGCATCATCAGCTGATCACTTTTTGTACCTGATTTAACTGAATCGGGTAGAGAATACACGCAAATCACCGTTACGTGTTCAGCTTCCTGGAGCACATGTTAGTCTGAGGAAGCTTAGTTCAAATGTTTGGCCTTTCAAAGGCTCCAGAAATTCTGCTACAAGAGTGTGTTGCTGGAGGAGGGGAGCGACCACCAGCGAGAACCCTGAACCAAGGAGATAGGACCAAGACATTGCCAGGTGTGTGCAGCGGGAGGCTGCACAGGGGGACATGCAGGGACGGTGCTGTTGGTTGAGTACACACAGTCAGGAAGGGGCCGTGGAGAATTGCAAACTATCTCGGTCACGTCGGAGAGGAGCGGAGGCAGTGTGCCTGTCTGTGCGCACGGGTCTCGTCTTTTCAAAAGCATCGTGGAGGGCTGGCTCTCCCCGGCGGGGACTTGGAGAGGGCTGTTTCACATGTGGAACAGGATCCGGCGTTTGCTGCCTGTGGTCCTTGAGGGTCACGTGGCTTCCAGGAGGGTTTCCTGAGGGGACGTGGGTGGCAGACCCGGGGCAGTGCCTGAGAACCACCCGAGCGCCTCCCGTGCCCGCACGTCCCCGGCAGGGCTCCTGGGGGCCGTCAGTCGGCCGTCGGGGTGGACGGATCCCTCGGGCGGACTGAGCCCGACCTCCAGGCTGTGGACTGAGCTCGGCCTTGTCGGTGCGCGAGAGCTCTGCCCGGGTCAGCGCGGGTCCGAGGCCAGGCCGTGCACCCTGCTCTGCCGTGTAAAGGACCTGAGTCAGAACCGTAGTAGCGATGGGTGTGGTTTATCGAGGCTGTCCCAGTATTGATCAGAAAGGGTGGAAAGTGCGTTATCACATAGGTTGTAATTACTTTAATGATTTTCAAGCTTTACCATTATCCTGTCCAGCAGATCGGATTCGGCACTAAATGGTCCTATGCATACAGGGTGGTAGTAGATCCGATTGGGGGGGGTTTTGAGTCAGAGCCAAGGGCGTTGGCCTCGGTCCATGAGGACGCACCAACACTCTGGTGACGCGATGCGAACAGCGTGAAGTTCGGAGGCAGCCGCGTCTCGGCCGTCCCTACGTGCCTGCTCTATCGAGGCCGGACCCAGCAGGTTGCCATGCTAGCGCAGTGCCGTGCAGTAGATAATTGGAATATGCAAATTTTTTCAATAATTTCAGTTTCAACTCCAAGAAGTATATTGGAAGCAGCTCATAAATATTATAATTAACTCCTTTGCATTTCATTCCCTTGTATATTTTTATCTTTTCACTGGCAACAGGTAAAATGTGTAGAAAGAGACATAAAAGGAGGTTGAAGGTATGGACGAACTTATTTCACATCTTAGGAGAAATCCTACATTTCGGTCCCTCGTGTAGTCTCTGCTTTTTTACCGGCTGGGCAGCCTGTGAGGAGTGAGGAGTTGAGGACACAGCCTTATTTTCATTCTTAGGAGAACTTCCTGTGGACATACTGGATTCGGCTCAAAGGGAAGTGGCACCCGATTATGCATTTCTCACTGGAGTTCTGTTTTGAAAACCTCTGAAGTTCAGAAGTCTTGATAAGTTTGCAGAAAACCCCAGACCATGTGTGTGTCTTGTTCCCTCCCAGACCCCCTCGAGGCGAGGGCTCTACCAGCGCGGCTGCGGAGGGGCCCTGGCCGCCAGGGTCCCCGGGGCCGGAGACATGGGGGACACCCCCCAGGTTTGCCGCGAGCTCCGTCTCCTCCGGCTGCTCACGCTGGTCCAGGTGCAGGGTGCGCTGCAGACTCGGACGGCCTTGCTTCCAGGGGCGACAGAAAAGAACCACCGAACAAGATCGATGACTATTTAAAACTCGCCAGCCAGCATTTCTGAGGAACCCAAAGACATCACAGCCAGTTCTCACTTAACAAAGATAAATTTGGCCTCGGCATCCGGAGATTAAAGTGGGGAACCTTGCTGTGGTGACTACGATCGGGCTGTGAAGTACTGGAAATGACATTTCTGGGGGATTGTCTGTAATGAATGTAAACGCGGCCTGCCGTGGCCCCTTCTCCTTTCCTGTCACAGTGACACACCGTCCCCCGCAGGGACGGCCCACGTGGACGTGGAGCAGCTCCCATGGCCCCGCGTGGTATCAGGCACCTCGTGAGTGATGGGCCGTCCCCCGGCTACGGGAGGAAACCCTGCACGAAGCCAAGCACCTGTGAACTGGAGCGTTCACAACCTCACCCCTGCTCAGCTGCTAAGTATTCTGGCTACACTTGAAGCTGGTGGGAAGGAAGCAAAAGAAAAAGAAGATTTAGATTAAAATAAATAAAGTTTTCATTGATTGATTGATTTCATAGAGAAAGGAAGAGGGGGACAGAGATAAGAATATCACTGATGAGAGAGAATCATTCATCAGCTGCCTCCTGCACGCCCCCTACTGAGAATTGAGCCCCCAACCCAGGCATGTGCCCTGACCGGGAATGGAACCGTGACCTGCTGGTTCATGGGTTGATGCTCAACCACTGAGCCACGCCGGCCGGGCAAGTTTTTAAACACGTGACCATTAGACATGAGATGCTGACTAAAACCCGCCAGCCAGCATTTCTGAAGAATCCAAAGATATTCCAGCCAATTGTCATTTAGGGGGCCGCCTGCTGCTCTGCGGGTATCGCATGGACCGCACTGCCCTGAGCATCCCCTCTGTGCGTTGAGAAGATGAGGCCGGCGGGGTCTGCGCGGAAGCAGGCGCCTTGGGGACACGCCCTTCCCCTGCCCCCGGGAAAGCTGTGTTCGCTTTGAAGTGTCCTGTGCCTGTGCCGGGAGCCCCGGTGTTAGGGACACCGAGGGGCGGGACTGGGAACGTCACAGGAATTTTTCATGCTGGCTCCCCACTCAGATGCACCAGGAGGAGGAGGACACTGGGCCGGACTCGGCTGCGCGGGCGCTTCCATGCTGAGGGGGAGCCCAGGGAGCTCCATCCACCTGCCCCCCGTCCTCGGCTCCGCTTGGAAGGCTTCTCACCGAGACCTGGCGGGTCAGGTCGTCCCAGCTGAATGCAGAGTGAGCGAGTTTCCTCCTGAGAAAAGAACCAGGGCAGAGCGAGGCGCCAAGGAGAGCCCTGCGCACGGTTCATCGGTTATTGTTCAAATGCCGCGCGTCCCCCAGGCGCTCACGGACTCTGACCCGATATTCCAAATGTCCCGGGTAATGAGCGTCTCTCCGAGGACGACGCTGATTGAAACGGAAACACCTGCCTCTCGCCTCTGTTATCTCTCCTTTCATTTAATGTCTCCTCTTCAAACACCGCGATGCGCTCTCATTCCCACTGGGCCCCTCCTTCTGAAGACACGTAGCAGCGCTGTCCTCCGTGGAGCTCGTGTGCGCAGCCTCCGTGTGCGCGGAGTTGAAGTGGATCCGGAGGGCGATGTCGGGGCGAGTCTGAGCACCTGTGCGCCGGTGGAAGTCTGCTCACTCTGCCTCTCGCATTCAGGGAGGGGGCTCAGCCTCGCCACTGCGCCCGCGTGGCGGTTCCCAGAGCCGGCGGCCCGCGTTTGGAATATCACTGAAGACCCGTCTGGGGTCAGCGTCCGTATCACCAACGACCGGTGTAGAATCCAGCTCTGGCTTCGTGGGCTGTGTGGGCCTCGCCCACCAATACGGGCGGAAACGTAACAGGACATGTAGCTGCCGTGGGGCATCGAGTTTACCACCCAGCTGACCCCGGCTGCGGGGCCCTGTGGCCCGGCCTCCCAGGCGGGTTCGGACAGAACCGAGTCTAGGCGGCGCCTCCCCGTCAGCGAGCCTCGCCCATCAGCCCACCCTCCGCACTCAGTTCTGTGCGCACTGCAGCGTGTGGTCCCCGCACAGGCGAGGAGGCGACATCCCAGCATCTCACGCATCTCGACGCTCAGGGCTGTTCATCCATCTTTGTTCAGATCCCGGCTCAGGGCACAGTGTGAGTTAGGAAGTGGAAACCGGTGTTTTACTCGGGCTGCTAAGGAGGTTTTGTTTGGGGCTAATCCTAAGGCCCTGTTCACAGAGGCTCAGGTGTCCTGGTCACACGGCTGTGCTGAGCACAGGCCGGGGACCGCTGCTGCCGACCGCCTGCGTCTGCGGTGCCCCCGGGCGTGCGCCGTAGCCAGTCACCTGCTCAGTCAGCGCTGAGTGCACAGGTGCACGCACGCACCTTCCAGGCAGAGGGAGCCCCGGCCCCTGGGGAGCTCTGAGAGCAAAGACCCATGAAGGCGCCCTGTGCCCCCCACCCGCTCTGAAAGGAGAGCTTGGAGGGCGGCCGTGTGCACCGGTGCTGGCGTGGCCACCTCCTGACCCCCGGTCTCCATAGCAACGGCAAAGATTAGAGTTCTTCTTGGGGCTTTCGTTCAAAACCTAAGTGAAAATGCCCCTCTAGCGACTCGTTTCTCAAAGCCGAGAGCAGAGGCCTTAGCACACTAACACTGAAGAAGACCACAGGACAGGGAGGTGGGATTGGGGGTTCAAGCCCAGGTCGGTGGGACCCCTGGCCCTGGTTTCTCCTGTGAAAAGGGAGCAGCGTCTGTCCTGCAGCCGGTCAGCGTGCGTCCACGTGAGGGGAGCCAGGGGCGTGGCCTGGGGGAGTGTGTCACCGGGCCCCCCCCCTTTGGACAGAGGCTCTGGGATCCCCCACACCCAGACCTCAGACCTCAGACCTCAGACCTCAGCTGTTGAACAGGGAGCGCTTCTGCCTGATGCCAGGACCCGTCCCGGTGGACAGCGCTGTCCATGCAGAGGCGCGAGACGGCTCCCCCCTGTGCAGCCGGAGGGGCGGTGGGAGGAGACCCGCCCCTGAGCGCAGGCTGCGTGTGGAGACGGGAGTCCGCACTCCGTGTGGGAGCGTCGCGCCGAGCTGCGGTGTGTGACCACCAGTGGTGTGTTGTTGTCACTAACGATTAGACCCGCGCAGGCCACTCCGTGGGAGGCGGTCCGCCCAGCGGGTTCACAGACTGACCTGCAGTCACCTCCCCGCCTCCCAGGTGCTGCCGTTGACCTCCAGCCGCAGGTTGTGAACAGTGAGCAGCCACGCCCGGGGCCCGGGCAGCCGTGGGGAGGTCAGTCCCGAACGTGTCCGTTACGTGAAAGGCCACCAGCTCCTCTGAGGCCACGGCCGGATCCAGAGCGAGGCGCCCCCCTCCCCCATTTTGTCAGGAGGAGGTGGGGCCGGGATGTGGGATGGAATTCGTATCAGAAAGAGCGGGAGCCCAATGGCGCTTCCGAGGGCCACTCCTGCGCGTCCTGGTCAGCGGCCCCTCGCCGTCTCTGCCGTGGGTGCTGTCATCTGGGCGGTGACTCCGCCTGCACCTCCCACC
>NW_005370171.1:550921-553976 GCF_000412655.1 Myotis brandtii
GCAGCCCCTGCCACGTCACTGCTGGCCGCTTGCCGGGGCAGCTGCCGCAGCTTTCTCAGGCGGGTTCCAGAGCCTGCTCTTCGGGGCTTACAGAAGCCTGGGGCTGCGGCTGGGACTCTGGGCCCGTGGCTGTCGCCTGCGTGACCGTGTGTGGAGTCTGAGGGCCATCCTGTGTGCATTTCCTGGGAGCAGGACAAACAGAACCCCAGGCGTGCAGGAACTCGGGAAGCTCTGTGTTTTTGTTGTTGATCTTCACCTGAGGATATTTTCCCATTGATTTTTAGAGAGGTTCCAGAGCCTGCTCTTCCGGGCTTACAGAAGCCTGGGGCTGGGGCTGGGGCCGGGACTCTGGGCCCGTGGCTGTCGCCTACGTGACCGTGTGTGGAATCTGAGGGCCGTCCTGCGTGCGTTTCCTGGGAGCAGGACACACAGAACCCCAGGAGTGCAGGAACTCGGGAAGCTCTGTGTTTTTGATCCTCACCCGAGGATATTTTCCCATTGATTTTTAGAGAGAGTGGAGGGAGGGGAGAGACAGAGAGAGAGAAACCTCTATGTGAGAGAGACACCTCGACTGGTTGCCTCCTGCATGCACCCCGACCAGGGCCAGGGATGGAGCCTGCAACCAGGATATGTGCCCTTGACCAGAATCAAACCCAGGACCCTTCAGTCCGTGGGCAGATGCTCTATCCGCTGAGCCACACCGGCCAGGGCTCCAGTGAACTCTGGCAAGAACAACAGTGTCCCAGGGTCCCCCGTGGACGTAGGAGTAGGAGCTGGAACTGGGGGAGAGCGAGGCGGTGCCGGCGACCCATCGCGCTGGCCCACGGGCGCCTGTCACGTGTGTGCTGGTTTGGCCGGTAATGGATTTGCTGCGGGAGGTCCATCCCGGATAAAGCCCCCCGCTGGGCGGCGCCTTCACCGACACTGAGCGCTGCTCACACCCGTCGTCCCCCAGGGACAGTTCTGAGGCCCACAGGTCTGCCTCGTGGGGAAGGTTTCCGCCTCGCGCTCCTGCGCTCCAACCCCCTCCCCCGCAGGCTTCCCTTAGGCCCTGACCAGCCAGAGGGCTCACCTGGGAATCCACAGTGGGAGGCCGCCCTGCTCCCGGGCCTCTCAGCACTGACGCGCTTCCTCGTGTCCTGAGCATCTGCGAGAGAGCTCCTCCTGAGTTAAGAAAACGGTCTCAAAAAATCGTGCAGAACGTCACCGTCGGAGGACGTATCCGCTGCACGGCAGGATCTGAGCCTCTCCTGTCTCGTTCACTTCAGTCGCAGCACGAAGAAGTGACAGCGGGCGTGTTCTCGATGGCCATCGGGGCGCGGCTCTAGTTTCCTGCCCCCTGTGCCAGCTGCAGGTCAGCGGCCGTGCTCCCCCCTACCCTGCACCCGAGGGGCCAGTACCGGCCACTGTCCCGCTGGTTCTGCTCGCATTGGCTGGTGCCCTGCCGTGTTGGCCACAGACGACTTTGACTATCGCCCCAGCCTGGGAGAACGCTGAGTCAACTGCCCACCCCTGCCGTCTGCCCCCACACACCCCTGTGCACACCCCGCACGCGGTCTGTCCGGAAACAGTGGGGTTTCCTGTGGCCTTAGAGTCCGTCCGTCTCACTTTTTCCCGCGGTGACCAGTGATCTCATTAAGCGATGCACTTCCGAGGAAAGTTTACTTTTATGTTCAATATTTGCAGCAACGTTTGTTGGTTTGATTTTTTTTAATATATTTTATTAATTTTTTACAGAGAGAAAGGGAGAGAGATAGAGAGTTAGAAACATCGATGAGAGAGAAACATCGATCAGCTGCCTCCTGCACATCTCCCACTGGGGATGTGCCCGCAACCAAGGTACATGCCCTTGACCGGAAAAAGGAATAAAAAATATCCAGGTATTCGAAAGGAGATTTTTATAGGAATGACAGTGGGTAGCAAATGGTACCTAAGTCCCTTTGGATACAACACAAAGAGCGATCTAAAGTTTTATTTAAAATACACTAGAAATTAAAAGTAAATATTGAAATGCAGGCTTAAAATATATGAGGGGTATATAGTTTTCAGAATTGTTTTATGGGCGACCAGAGACAAAAATACATAAAGACCATGTGCGTGGAAGTGGTGGTGAGAGGTGTACGCTGAGGACGGAAATGCAGTAGGACAGGGAGGGAGGTGTGGGGGGAGACGAGACCCCTCACCCGCCTGCCGGGCGCTGGGACGGGGCCCAGGGAGGTCGGGCCCACCAGGGGCAAATCCCGCACAGTTGGAAAGCGTGCTGGGCCGACATATGTCACGAGGATCTTAGGAGAAGTGACAGAGTAGAATAAAGTGAGTGTGGGACGCTGTTTCTTTACCGGACGCCATGAAAGTCACCCCCCGCCGCAGCACGTGTCAAAGGCACCGGGTGACTGTGACGTGTAGACGCGGCTCCGTTTAGAGTGTGGTCCCGGCTCCGGCGACACGTCACCGTGGGAGCACGTCAGGGTGCCGGCTCCGGGCTCCTCTCAGCCTCGGCAGGTGGTTCTCGGCCCAGGACAGGGAGGGAAGCGGGGTCTCGGGCTCCTGGGTGACGGGCTCCCGGTGGGACCACAGCAACAGCATCACCTGGACCAGCCACAGTCTCTGGGCGTGGGGGCCAGGAATCCGCTGCAGCCACTCCCTGGGTGACGGGTGCTCATCACACTGAGCAGGGAGGGTGCTCCCCCGAGACTCCACGGGGCTCGCCAGCCCTGGGCTCCTGGGCTCCTGGGCTTTAAGGACCCGCTAGGGGTTGAACACCTACCGCCAGGTGCGCGGGAGCTGCCGCCGAAACTTCCCTCACAGCCTCCTGTCTCCCCGCCCGGGCACCCCTTCTGCGTGGCCCTCGTGCCCACCCGGGTTCCGCGGGCCTGGCGGGCAGCACCTCACTTCCTCCCGGGCGGTCCAGAGGCTGTCTGTTTGGGGGAGGGGTCAGGTCAAGAGAGCGTGTCCATAGATCCAGGGGCGCCCTTCCCAGCGGCTCCATCTTGGGGCCAGCAGACCTGGTGGTGCCCGCGGACCTGGCAGAGGAGACCAGGCTGGTGCCGCCCGT
>NW_005370171.1:556643-558818 GCF_000412655.1 Myotis brandtii
CCGCGCCGCCTCACCTGGCCAGGCCTCCTGCGAGGCTCCATTCCTCCTGCTGCTGGAAACGCTTCTGAGAGACAGCCACCTCCTTGCACATAAGAACAGAGTGAAACCTCCCCCTCCGTGTGAACGGTGTGCAGGTCGGTTACTGTAAATACTGACATTTAGAATAAAACGTTGCACATTCATTTGAAAGGGCCACCAGGGTGTCCTACATACCGGAGGGGTTTGACCTCATCATCTGGTTAAAAGTCCGTGGAAATCATGTCCTGGACAGCTGGGGTGCAGGACCCCAACGCACGCAGGACTGTATATCCTCAAAGTTTTCACTAATCACCCTGACATACTTCCCTGCAGCACCCTACATGTAGCCATCCATGCATATGCACATATGTGTACACACATGTGCACACACATGCACACTTATAAATGGCATTTGAAATGTGTTATTTCCAGTAAACATAAACTCTGTTAAGAAAATAACTCCATGTTATTGGCGTGACGACTTTCAGGACACGGTCGATCAGCCTACCATAAGGATGTTACACGTCTCATAAACAATTGTGAAACATGTGAACGCTTCATTGGAGACGCATCCCTGAGTGAGACAGTTCGGGACCACTTACGTCTGGGCCTGATAACGGAGCTCAGACGTCTCTCCACCGGGGGCTGAAGGCTGTGGTCACCGGCCGGCCCTCAGGATTCGGCTGGGGCGGCCTGCCCCTCATTTCCGGAGGAGGAGAGGGCGATGGAGGGAGGGACGCGGGGGAACCTGGAGGTCAGGGGCGTCTTAGGCGGGGTGCTCCAGGAAGGAGTATGGAAGGTGAGGATCCGGAAATCGGCTCCCTTCACACCGCCAGGCTCGGAGCGTCGCTGAAATATCTGTCCTTTCTTGTAGAGAGAAGTAGTAACAGTGATGAAAGGCTTTCGAGGATAATATATGTTGCAGTAAATAAAATTCTCCACACGGGTTGAAGGAGGAAAAGGAATAAAGTAAAATATCCAGGTATTCGAAAGGAGATTTTTATAGGAATGACAGTGGGTAGCAAATGGTACCTAAGTCCCTTTGGATACACTTAAAAGAGCGATCTAAAGTTTTATTTAAAATACACTAGAAATTAAAAGTAAATATTGAAATGCAGGCTTAAAATATATGAGGGGTATATAGTTTTCAGAATTGTTTTATGGGCGACCAGAGACAAAAATACATAAAGACCATGTGCGTGGAAGTGGTGGTGAGAGGTGTACGCTGAGGACGGAAATGCAGTAGGACAGGGAGGGAGGTGTGGGGGGAGACGAGACCCCTCACCCGCCTGCCGGGCGCTGGGACGGGGCCCAGGGAGGTCGGGCCCACCAGGGGCAAATCCCGCACAGTTGGAAAGCGTGCTGGGCCGACATATGTCACGAGGATCTTAGGAGAAGTGACAGAGTAGAATAAAGTGAGTGTGGGACGCTGTTTCTTTACCGGACGCCATGAAAGTCACCCCCCGCCGCAGCACGTGTCAAAGGCACCGGGTGACTGTGACGTGTAGACGCGGCTCCGTTTAGAGTGTGGTCCCGGCTCCGGCGACACGTCACCGTGGGAGCACGTCAGGGTGCCGGCTCCGGGCTCCTCTCAGCCTCGGCAGGTGGTTCTCGGCCCAGGACAGGGAGGGAAGCGGGGTCTCGGGCTCCTGGGTGACGGGCTCCCGGTGGGACCACAGCAACAGCATCACCTGGACCAGCCACAGTCTCTGGGCGTGGGGGCCAGGAATCCGCTGCAGCCACTCCCTGGGTGACGGGTGCTCATCACACTGAGCAGGGAGGGTGCTCCCCCGAGACTCCACGGGGCTCGCCAGCCCTGGGCTCCTGGGCTCCTGGGCTTTAAGGACCCGCTAGGGGTTGAACACCTACCGCCAGGTGCGCGGGAGCTGCCGCCGAAACTTCCCTCACAGCCTCCTGTCTCCCCGCCCGGGCACCCCTTCTGCGTGGCCCTCGTGCCCACCCGGGTTCCGCGGGCCTGGCGGGCAGCACCTCACTTCCTCCCGGGCGGTCCAGAGGCTGTCTGTTTGGGGGAGGGGTCAGGTCAAGAGAGCGTGTCCATAGATCCAGGGGCGCCCTTCCCAGCGGCTCCATCTTGGGGCCAGCAGACCTGGTGGTGCCCGCGGACCTGGCAGAGGAGACCAGGCTGGTGCCGCCCGT
>NW_005370171.1:558879-559090 GCF_000412655.1 Myotis brandtii
GGCCCCTGGACCCCCCTCCTGAGCCCGGGGCTGTGACTGTCCAGGCCCGAGGATGGTCGGGTGGCAACGGCACATGGAGGCCAAGCCAGACAGACAGACAGGAGTCAGTCACATGACAGGTAGTGGCCTCTGTGCACCCACCTCAGGGCCGCAGCCTCGGGGCAGGGCCTGTCGCGGCAGCTGGCAGGCATGGAGCCTGCAGCCTCTCCTC
>NW_005370171.1:559677-562424 GCF_000412655.1 Myotis brandtii
GTCACACCCCCCACCTCCACCCCGACTGTCCGTGATGACGCGAGTTCTCCCTCTGAGGCGGGACGCTGCCTTCCCAGAACACAGCACCTTCACCTGCGGCTGTCAGGCCTTCCCACACCCGCCCAGGCTGCTCAGGGTCCGTTTCTCCTCCCGCTTCCCCGTCAGCCTTTCCCTGATGCACCCTCCTCCCTGCTCCCTGAGAACAAACCCTCCGGCCTGGATCGCCCTCCCCGCCGGCTCCTGCCTGCACGTCTTCCAGGTGGCTCCCATGCCCCGTTCCCGACATCACGTCCGGCTCCTCACAGCTGTCAGTGCGCGCCCGCCTGCCCAGGTCTGAGCTCCTCCCGCACAGCCCCTCCCTCTGACCTTGACTCCTCCGTAGGTCAGGCACGGGGCCCAGCGCGGAGCTGGGAATGGAACTGGTCATCTCAGAGGCCAAGAAATTAAACTTCCTGGGTATTTGTAGGAAAATTGGCTCATTAGGCCATGAAAGACCATGTTGAGGAAAATTTATTTGAACAGTGTGATGTTCTATTCCTTGATTAAAAGGGTGATTTTGGACTGGAGAGAACACCGCCAGAGGACATTAGGAATTTGGAAGATCTTGTGAACCTTACACTGACGAGTGAATTTCCATTTGGAGCCGGATGCGGACGCCTCTCTGCTGATGCTTCTGACAGCCGAGCGGCTGGTAATGGATGGGATGGTGCTGATGGCGGCCATTACCTAAATTACAGCCACGCCGGCCCGGGTCACCCGCGTCTTCTCTTGTTGTACCTGTCTCTGTGACCTTCACAGATCACACATGACCTCTCCAGACGCTGTCCCCGAGCCCACGGGGGGATGCGCCGCAGCAGAGCCGACAGACCCTTATCACGGAGCCCGCGCTTGGCCCCAGGACACGGCGGCTCTGAGGAGAGTCAGAGCTGGAGGAAGATGTCCTTGCCCCGGGGGCCGGGGCTGAGGCGGAGTGGGGATTCCTGGAGGCTGTGTAGCAGGTGAAAATTCGGAGGACGGATCCCGCACCGCCGGTCTTATGAGCCCAACAAAACTAAACAGACTTACAGAGAATAGAGACATGAAGGACGTAGACAGGGTTCACATACACATTGTGCTGGCGAGGCGCATGGCCGTGGGAGCTGCCGCTTCCCCTCGGTCCCCGGGCCTCGTCGCTCCTGCCTCACGGGAGCCTGTCCACCGTCAGATCAATACAAGGCAGCGTGCGCCCCAGCGCTGGGACGCAGCAGGGATGTTTACTTTAATTACTATTGTCGTGTTTCATTATTAGTCATTAAGTACAGTGATACTTATTGTCTTAACCAATTAGTTATGCTGTTGTTTTATTAGTAGTAAAAATAAGACACTTTTGCCCGGCCGGAGTGGCTCAGTGATTGAGCATCAACCTATGAACCAGGAGGTCACGGTTCGATTCCTGGTCAGGGCACATGCCCGGGTTATGGGCCAGATCCCCAGGGCGGGGCATGCAGGAGGCAGCCCATCAATGATTCTCTCTCTTCACTGATGTTTCTATCTCTCTCTCTCTCCCTCCTCCTTCCTCTCTGAAATCAGTTAAAAAACATATTTTAAAAAGAAAAAGAAATATAATACTTTTTATAAAATTTCTAAAAATTCAGTTCTTGGTCAAACCTGATGAACCAACTGAAAAAGAAAAAACACCGCATGTGGGCATTATCAGTAATTCAGGATTATACAGTGCATGTTGGAAACTTCACTTGTGAAAATTATCATTTTATTAAAATGCGTTTAAAGCTTGTTAAAGGCAGGCGGCCGCGCTATCTACCAGGAATAATGAGCTTTGGGGAGACAATGTCTCTCTTGAAGATATGAGATCGTCTTTTTTATTAATTGAATAATTTGGTGATATTACCATTTTAATGAAGGAATTATTCTATTTTAATATTTATTAAGAAACTGATATTTAATTTCTACTTCATGTTCATAATGTTATAAGTGCTTAACATATTTTAAATCTCAATTAAAACTAACTTAGGCTCACATTTCCATAAAGCTGGCAGCGTAGTGTGAGCCTTTGTGCTCTGTGTCACCAGGGCTCCCTTTAATGGAGCCACATTTCTAAAATCCTGATCCCAAGGGAACCGTGATTTAGATAAGTAGCGTCTGGGACGTGAGAACTCCGAGCATGCAGCGGTGTGAGGGTGTGTACTTTTTTAAAATATATTTTATTGATGTCAGAGAGGAAGGGAGAGAGAGAGAGAGAGAGAGAGAAACATCCATGATGAGAAAGAACCATGGATCGGCCGCCTCCTGCCCGCCCCCTACTGGGGATGGAGCCCGCAACACGGGCATGTGCCCTGACTGGGAATCAAACCCTGACCTCCTTGTTCATAGGCCGATACTCAACCCCTGAGCCACGCCGGCCGGGCAAGGATGTGTGCTTTTCAAAAGAGCCCCACCCGCGAGGTGAGCTTCGCAGCCGGCGGGCAGCGTGGTGCGTGGGTTATGGGGGGGCGGGGGGCGGCGCCGAGCTCACACCATCTGGCTCCTCATAGGCAGCCACCATGAGCGAGAAACGGCCTCTGGAGAAGGACGGGATGTTGAAGCAAAAGGGCCGATAGCTCCAGACCCCCCCGGAGGGAGAGAGGAGGCCTCAGTGTGTGGAGGAGCAGGATCTATAAGGAAAGGGGCCTGGCATCGTTGGACAAACAAGAGAAAATGTGTTTGACGTGTGTTTGCCACCCTTTCCCGCTGCCGCTGCGCTGAGAGGC
>NW_005370171.1:562649-565650 GCF_000412655.1 Myotis brandtii
GCTGGGTCCTGGGCTGCTCTCCACAGAGCACTCTGTGGACAGCCAGACGGAGGACGTCCCCACGGCGGTGCCCGGTCCCTCGTGGCCATGAGCGGTGTGCGGGGTGGCTCTGCCCTGTTTTTTCTTGGGAGGATGTAAGTCAGCGTGACGTTTAGACTCCAGAGGTTCTGACTGATGTGCTGTGGCAGCCGAGAGAACGGGCCGCCTGGAGGGTCGGGTGGGGTCTGAGGGACAGCGCGCCGCGGAGACGCGGTCCCGGGCTGTGGCTGATGCTGTCACCCTCCGTCACTGCAGGACCGACAGCGTGTTGTCTGCCCTGAAAAAGGTGGGAGAGGTGCCGTTTGTTGAACAAATTTCTTTCTTGAAATTGACTTTCAAAATACACCATGGAAGGAAGAAAAACAAGTTTCTCTAGTCTTTAAAGGCCGTGGGCTTGGTCGTGGCGGTCGCCGCCCAGAGTCTGTGAGAACCAGCCCTGGGGGCCGACTGCCGACTGTGGGTGCGCTGACGGGTCCTGCAGCGTCCCCACGGCCCCACCCCGGGAGCACTCCCTCCTGCGTCTTAGCCGGTCAGCGCCCGGTCCAGCGCCGGGGCCTGTGCGTGCGCCCTGGCTCCGGCTGACCCTTGGGGGTGGGCCAGCATCGGTCAACCACAGAGCCAGGACGCGCTCACGCACACCATAATCATCGTCAGCCCCACACAGACCTGACACATACATGTAAACTACAAAACTGTGAAAGCCTTCAACAAAAACAGAAAACCTCTGAACCAAGGGCCCTATAAACCAGTGGTCGGCAAACCGCGGCTCGCGAGCCACATGCGGCTCTTTGGCCCCTTGAGTGTGGCTCTTCCACAAAATACCACGTGCGGGCGCGCACGTACAGTGAGATTGAAACTTCGTGGCCTGTGTACAGAAGTCGGTTTTCGGCCTGGGTGAGTCTGTTTTGAAGAAGTGGCATTAGAAGAAGTGGGGGGTGTCAGTCGGTCGGGCGGCGGGAGACACGGTGCAGGTGGGCCTCAGGATACGCAGCGCGGGGGAGGTACATTGTTTTGAGGTACGTTCGCTGAGGTCGACCCCTTCCAACTCTCCCATCCACACTCGTCTATCTGAAACAAGTAAACAAAACGAGTGTGGATGGGAGAGTTGGAAGGGGTCGACCTCAGCGAACGTACCTCAAAACAATGTACCTCCTAAGTTTAAAAATTTTGGCTCTCAAAAGAAATTTCAATCGTTGTTCTGTTGATATTTGGCTCTGTTGACTAATGAGTTTGCCGACCACTGCTATAAACCAAAGTGAGAGACAGCCTGGAGGAGAGTAATTGCAGCTCAGTTAACATACAGAGCCTCTACGGAGATCATCGATATGAGAAACAGACGCCTGGGGAAAAATACAGGCCAAGCTCAAGGCAGGGCAGGGGATGGAGCATGCGTATTGCTGGTAACGGTAACGTGAAACATGGGCACGCTCACTCTCCATCTAGGGCAGTGGTTCTCAACCTTCTGGCCCTTTAATACAGTTCCTCATGTTGTGGTGACCCACAACCATAAAATTATTTTCGTTGCTACTTCATAACTGTAATGTTGCTACTGTTATGAATCGTCATGTAAATATCTGATATGCAGGATGTATTTTCATTGTTACAAATTGAACATAATTAAAGCATAGTGATTAATCACAAAAACAATACGTAATTATATATGTGTTTTCCGATGGTCTTAGGCGACCCATGTGAAAGGGTCGTTCGACCCCCAAAGGGGTCGCGACCCACAGGTTGAGAACCGCTGATCTGGGGCATCCAAGTTAACATGAAATACACATTTTCGCCCTCCAAAGTGCTGAGCTTTTGGAAAGTTTGGTAACATCCAGTGTTGGCAGGACACCTGTAGGATAACGGGCTGTTCAGAGAGCTGCTAATTGATGTGTAAATGAGTGCAGGCGTTTGGGGCGCAGCCAGGTGACATCTGTGGGGACGATCCATTCCGCGCTCTCACCCTGCGCCAGGGTTCTGAGAGGCAGCTGCCCGGGTCGGCCCGCCCAGAGGGGTTTGTGCTGGGGCCGCTGGCAACGGCCCTGTCCTTGCTGAGCGGGTGGCCGGCCGCCCTGTGTGTCCGGCACGTGGCCCTGTGCAGGACCAGTGCCCTTCCCACTGGCTCCCGAGTCCTGTCTTTGCTGTGTAGACACAGTCCACTCGTCGCCTCCTCCGCTGTCCTTGTACGTTAGAGCGTCTCCCGCGTGCGCTGGCGGGAGGGGGTGATCTCCAGGCGTTCGGGGTTCAGGGTGTTTCTGTGCTTCGCGCGAGGAGTTTTAGTTGAACCCCTGCTGCTCGGTGCCACGGAGAAGAAACGGATTCCTTAATTGGAACACAAAGGAGGGAGCGCGAGACTCCTCGCCCCCTGGAGACGGGGTGCCTGCTAACTCGTGCTCCTTCGAAACGCGCCCGGGGACTCGGGGCTGGCGCTTCTTCGGAAGACGCCTGTGCGGCCTGGTGATTCACGGAGATTGATTCGGGAGACATTCCGAATCAATTAGGGCTTTAATCAGCGCGGCAGCAAACTTCTCGGCCCGTGGACTAATTTTACCGCCTCCCATCAACGCGAACCTCAGCTGGAGAAAGAAAACAATTACGGGCTGTCGCGATCCGCCCTGATTACGAGGTTAGGGAGTCTGTGTGTGCCCGTCCCCGTGCGGGGCTGTCCTCTGGGGAACGCGGTCGCGTGGCGGCTGGCACGGGCCCTCACCGGCCACAGGGCTCCCTGGCGAAGGCCGAAGGGAGGGCTGACCAGCGTCCGGAGACCAGCGCCCGGCCTGAGCGGCAGCTCCAGCCGCGGCTCCTGGCCGTTCTTCCGAGTCAGCAGTTGGAGAGCGAGTCTGAGCTCCTGGTTGAGGGCCGGGGGGTCCCTGCGCACACGTCTCCTTGGAATCTCTCCACCCACAGCCCCTGCGCTCTGACAGCGCTCGGAAACGGCTCCGTGGGCCAGCTCCCCGCCTGGCCGCCCAGG
>NW_005370171.1:565846-570677 GCF_000412655.1 Myotis brandtii
AACATCAATGATGAGAGAGAATCATTGATCGGCTGCCTCCTGCACACCCCCTACTGGGGATGTGCCCACAACCAAGGTGTACATGCCCTTGACCGGAATCGAACCCGGGACCCTTGAGTCCGCAGGCCGACGCTCTATCCACTGAGCCAAACCGGTTAGGGCTACAGTGATTATTTAATATATTTTTATTGATTTCAGAGAGGAACGGAGAGAGGCTCGGGCGGCTGCGGGGTTGTGGTGGGAGACGCTGAGCGCGGGGGACCCACCTCCGGGGATTACGGGTCCCACACACCCGCCCAGAATCCGTGGGCCACAGACGGACCCAGGACAGAGGCTGAGCTCTGCCGCGTGGTGACCCGGCTGAGAGGAGGGCGGGCACTTGGCGGGAGGACCTCGCTCCCAGCGGAGGAGCTGGAGTGCGGCCCCACTGGGCGTGGGAGCTGGTTGCCAAGAAGCCAGTGACCGCAGGTCCACAGGTCTTGGCTCAGGCCCAGCGCCTGACGTGGCCGTGGGTTCCCTGAGGGGACTCAGGGGAGAGGGACACGGCCTGACCTCCTTCCTGTCCTGCAAATGACCATGGACGAGCTAGAGCCAGGGGTGGGCAAACTTTTTGACTCGAGGGCCACAATGGGTTCTTAAACTGGACCGGAGGGCCGGAACAAAAGCATGGATGGAGTGTTTGTGTGAACTAATATAAATTCAAAGTAAACATCATTACATAAAAGGGTACGGTCTTTTTTTTTTTAGTTTTATTCATTTCAAACGGGCCGGATCCGGCCCGCGGGCCGTAGTTTGCCCACGGCTGGTCTAGACGCTGGGGCGTGGAGCGGCGGCGGGTGAATGGGTGGCGGTCTCGCTCCCGGGCCGATGAAAAGGCTACTTTCCAAGTAACGACATAGGACCCGAGGGGCCTGGGAAACGCGTGTCAGTGACTTTATCGTGTCTCATTGCCCTCGGTCAGTCTGAGGGATGAGCTCGGACTAGCTGAGCTCCTGCAACGCAGGCGCAAAAAAATGGACTCTTAATTGCAAGCATGCTTCCCCATTAAGGAATTAGAATTTGATTATTTGCTGTCAGGAAGTCTAAAAATGCAGCTCCTTTTTGACTAAAACATTTTTTAAAACGTTGCTCTGTGATCTCTGGCTGTTTTCCAGCTTTGAGAGGGTGAGGGTTTTAAAGCCGACTTTTCTTTAAGAAGAAGGGCGTGTCCAGCTCAGAGCTCTCGCCCGGGGGCTCTGTGTGGGGCTGTGCCGCGGGGCGCGCCTGTCCTTTCCGGGGAGAGATGCTCTGGCGGACATCGCTGACCCTCACATCTTCCCAGGGACGGTCAGAGCTCACAGATGACATCAACCCTCTCGCAGCCCCGGGTGCGTGGCCGGGGAGCCGTTTGGGTTTGAATATTTAGCAGAATGTTAATCCTGGCGCATGTTGTTGCCATGAGGACGGATTGTCCAAAATTGATGAGTCCACCTTATAAATTGAAAGGAAATGTAATCAAGTAACCTGACATTACCCACCAGCAACGTTATCATTTACTGCTTATTAATGAGCAATAAACAAACCTGTCACCAATCATTGATTCTGAAAAATGCGCTGCTCAGTCGATTCCGGTGGCTGGCGGATCCGAGCGGAGGGTTTGCCGCGGGCAGCGCTGTGCCGCCGGCAGCCCCTGGATGTGATGAGATCGGCGTGTGGGGAGCTGGCCTTTCAGAGGAAGAAGCGGGGGAGACCGCCGCCTCTGGAAGCGGGCGCACGGGCGGAGACAGATGTTAATAACGCGCTGTTTTTGCAGGAAACATAATGTGCGTGACTGTTACACAGAGTGCAGCCCAGGGAAGTCTCCCCAGCGGGCAGTGTGAGGCCGCCCTGGCCAGACCCTGATCTTCCATCTGGACGCGTCCACCCGTGGCTCGCGCTGCGCTCTGTCGTGATAAACAGTCTAGACTCGCAGCCTCATTTCCGGCATCAGCTACGCTCTCCTGGGCCATGTTTCTTTGGAAATGAGGGGCACAGAAGCCCCGTGCGCCACAGCCTGTGGCTTCTTCTCCCAAACAAAAGCCCAATGCAGCCCTGGCCGGAGTGGCTCAGTGGATAGAGCATTGCCCTGTGGACTGAAAGGTCCGGTCAAGGGCACGCACCTTGGTTGCAGGCTCAGTCCCAGGCCCTGGTCGGGGTTCATGTGGGAGGCAACCAGTCGATGAGTCTCTCTGGCATCAATGTCTCTCTCTCTCTCTCTCCCCCTCCCTTCCACTCTCTCTAAGAATCAATGGAAAAATATCCTCAGGTGAGGATTAACAACAACAAAAAGCCAGCTGTGAGCATTCTGGTAGCCTGCACACACAGGCGTGTGTCCTGCACACATAGGTGTGTGTCCTGCACACAGGCGTGTGTCCTGCACACACAGGCGTGTGTCCTGCACACACAGGCATGTGGCCGGGAGCTGCTGTTTGTAGAAAGGCGTTTCCTTCGGCACCACTTTCCACCGCAGCGCAAGGAACATCTACATCTTGTTTTTTCCTTTTTCTGTGTTTTTTCCCCCAAGATCCTGAGCTGAATAACGGATGTGCTCGATACCACATTTCTGTAGAGAAAACCTAAGTTCCTGTCGCCGAGCCGAAGGCAGCACTGCTGGAGGGAAAAGGGAAGCCGGTGACCCTCCGCCCGGAGGAGCAGAGCTAGTTCCGGAGAGTCCGGCGGGGCTTCTGCTTGGCTACAGGGCATTGTCCGGGGGCCTTCTCCTCCCAGGAGCGGAGACGGCAGGGGCCTCGGGGCCCGGCTCTGCTTTCCTTTCCCTCAGGTTTCCATCCGGGAGCCGGGCCCAGAGGGAGGGGGTGGCTGCACGTCGGTCGCTCCGCTTCCCCATGCCCTGGCCTGTGGCCCCGACACCCTGCCCATTCGCCCCCAGCCACGCTCAGCACCCGGTGCCCATGGGGCAGCCCCGTTTTCCTTGCAAATGAGGAAATGTGTGCCCACCATTTTTAACTCTGAAATTTAAGGCTATGGACGCCTTTGTTCCCACGGGAGAGGAAAGAAAACGCGGGTTAAATCGTTATTAAAAAGAAGTGCCACTTGGCACTTACCGTTCCCCGAGTGCCACCGCGTAGACACCGTGGGCTCATCCAGCGCGTCCCTCAGGTGTGATATCAGAGGTCCGTGTAAGTGGAGCGCCGTCGTGTGTCCCATGAGCAAAGCGACAGAGGCCTTTAAATGCGTGTTTCTCCCCACAGAGCGTGTCAGCCTCGGGGAAGTCCACGTGACGCGGCCCAGGGCGTTGCTTGCAGGCCCGGCAAGGATGTTGCCGTGAAGGGGCCAGAGTGTCCGGGAGTCTTGGCGCCGTTGAGCTTGGCCTCCTCGGGCTAGAGGTCCATTCTGCTGTCACGTAGTGGCCACTGCTCCTTGGTTGTGCCGTCTTTGCCCTTTGAACAGAGGCAGCCTCCCTTAGGCGCCCGTTTCCGGGGAAGGCGATGGAGTCAGTGCTCAATAGCTTGGAACTGTTATAGTGAGTGAGTAGGACTCAGAGGAGTCTAAGGACCAATAGCCTTTATTCTTGTCTCTCATGGTCATTTCAACACGCTTCCCTCAGACTCGCACGCCGCCAACCCCTCCAGCGGGTGCCCATTACCATTCTTAAAAAAAGCAATAAGCTTCATTTCACATAAATGTAGATGTTCAGAAGGTCTGCACAAGTAGTACGGAGAGATCTGTAAACCCTTCATCCGGTTCCCATAACATTAACACAGCCGCCGTGGATTTATCAACCGGGGCTTCGCTTGGTGCTCCCCGCGAACTGACACGGCGTCTTCAGACCGGACCTGCTTCTCCGCCAGCGCCCCTTCTGTCGCCGTGCACCCCGCAGCCGGTTGCATTTAGCGGCCATGCCGCCTTTGTCTTATCCAATCTGTGATAGTGTCTTGCTCGTTTTCCGTCCTCTCGATCTTGACACTTTAGAAGGGTACCGTGATTTCTTTCATTAATACAGGGTAGACTTTAACATACAGATTCTGCATGTTTTGTTAGATTAATACATGTATATTTCATGTGTTTTTGTTTTGTTTTGCTAAAGTCTACCCTGTACTAATGAAAGACATCACAGACCTTTTATATACATGGAAAGGTACACCATATTCATGGATTGGAAGATCAATGCTGTGAAGATGTCAAAGTCTCTCCAACCTGATCTACAGATTCAATTCAATACCAACCAAATAACCTCTGCAAATACCTGACCATTATGGTGAAAACTCAGCAAGTGAGGAACTGAAGGTAACTTTCTTAACCAAACGTAAAACATCCACAAAAAGCCTACAGCTAGTATCATCCTTAACAATGAGAAACTGAGGACTTCCCTCTTAAGATCATAAACAAGGAAGAATGCGTTCCCTCACCACTCCTGGTCCACATCCTGTTCGGTTCGAACTCGTACAACAAGGCGAGAAAAAGAGGTCATATACACTGAGTGGCCAGATCATTATGACCATCTGATGTTTGTAGGCAGATTAGCTATAATTTCACGCTGAAGTTGCTAGAGGGCCAGACCATTATAAATAGGGAAGCAGGTTGTTTACCACAACAGTAGAAGTGATTTTTTTTTTCTGAAGATATGGGTAAACAATGCGATTTAACAGTCTTTGAACATGGGATATATTTGAACGTGAGTGGCCAGATTATTATGGCCACCCATCAGTACTTCGTTGTGCCACCTTTTGCCTTCAATACTGCAGCAATTCTTCTTGGCATTGACTCCATGAGATGTTGAAAGGTGATGTGAGGAATCTGCCACCATGCCTGATGAATAGCACTGTCCAGTTCTGTGAGATTTGATGGTTGTGGA
>NW_005370171.1:570906-576259 GCF_000412655.1 Myotis brandtii
AAGATTTCTTCTTTGTCTTCAGTATTCAGTCGTTTGAATATGTTTAGATGTGAGATTTTGTGGATTAAAAAAATTCTGCTTTATGTTCTCTGAATTTCTAGATCTGTGGTTTGGCGTCAGTCACTAATTTGGGGGAAATTTTGGCCATTATTTCTTCCACCATTCCTTCTGTCTGTTCTCTTTTCCTTCTGCTTGTAGAATTTCATGTCTGTGTATGTTAAACTGTTTGACGTTCTCGCACAGTTCTTGAATGCTCTATTCTGTTTTATTTACTTTTTTTGCATTTTGGTTTGAGTGATTTCTGTTTATCTCTCTTCAAATTCAATAGTGTTTTCTTTGAATTGTACTTGTGATCCCATCAGAGGTAATCTTCATCTCAATACTGTTGTGTTGTTGTTAATTTCTATCATTTCCCTTCAGTTCTTCCTTCCAGTTTCCTATCTGTGTGAAATCGCCTATCTGATCATGTATATTAGCTACCTTTTCCATTAGTGTTTAATTATTAACCATAATTAATTTACATTCCTTATCTGAGAGTTCCAACATCCCTATCATTTCTGAGTCTGCTTCTGGTGATTGTCTTATCTCTTCATGAAGTTTATGTGTGTTTGTTTGTTTTCTTTTGCCTGATTGTATGCCTCATAATTTTTGCTGAAAGCAGGATATGTCATAGATGGTAGATACAGAGGTAAATATTTTCTGTGCTTGGAGATAAGCATGTCGTCTCTGCTGCTGGGCTTTAGTGTGAAGGTTTGTGTGAATTCAGTCGGGGGTCGGGCTGGGCTCCAAGTTCGCTGTTGCTGTGGTTAACCTCCTCCCACTGGGGCCTCAAATCCCTGCAGGGATACCTTGTGCTTATGAGGTGGGGTGATTTTCCAGAGGGTTCTTCTGCTCCCCCTTGTCTGCTTCTGCGTGTCTTAGAGCCCCCAGCTTGTCTCTGGCTCTTCTCTTTGCCTTGCTCCCCAGATGGAGTCTGTCTCTTGCAGCTCCCCACGTTTATCCCTCGGTTCTTTTCACTCATTCCTGCTCGGTGTGGGATGGAGTGCGGGCCCAGAAGGGATTCTCTGATGTTCTGATTGAGCCCCACTCAGGCACACCCTGACCTGAGGCTCAGCTGTTCCTGCTCCTCCTCTGCATGTCCCGCTGGCCTCCCTCCCTCCCTGCTCCCCCACCTACCGTACCAGGAATACCTCCTGGATTCCACCGGGCCTCGTGCCTCCCTTTTGTTGCTCTTTCGCCTGCACATTGCGGCTTCTGCTCCTGAGCGGACTTAGGGGAGCAGGGTCAGGGCAGAACCTCAGTGGCGACCGCTGCTCCCTCCCCAGCGGCAGTGGTCTCCCCAGTGCCTTCAGGCTGCGGCATTGCTGTCCTTGTCTCTACAGCTTCAGGGTTTTGTTCCTTGGGGGTTAAAAGAGATGGTTCTGGGCCAAGTTTTGGCACTGGCTGCTGTTCGCCCAGCGCAGCCAGGACGCTGGGGGCGGCAGCTTTCTTAGGGCCCCCGGCCTTCCCTCTGGGCACCTGGTAGGTTTCCTGGGGAGAAACTGCACGCCTGTGGCCCCTTGATGCCCACGCCCTCTGGCAGCACCCCCTCGCATAGCCCACGCCGGGCCTCATGACGACTCCCTGCTGGCTCTTCCCGTGGCCTTGAACCCAGTGGGTGTCCGCTCCAGGTGAGCCGGTGCCGGGGCCCTGTTTTCCCTGACGTGCCTGTCTCCCTCTCCGCTTTGGGCTAATTGTTCGGCCGCAGCCTCCGTTCTCCGCAGGTTCCAGAAAGGTCAGGGTGTGCGCCGTGTCCGCTGATCGGCGTGTTGTCACAGCAGGGGATGCTCCGGCAGCGCCACACGTCGGAGCTGAAAGCAGACGTCCCTGTAATTAATTTCTGCTATTTACCTTCCAAGTCAATCTCTGGAAAATAAACAGCCCTTCCCGGCCTTCCACCCCCCGATCGTTCCGGTTCAGAAATTAAACATTTGGTAACACAGAGGAGAGGCTCCCAAAGCCAGTTGTCCCCCCTCCGGGCCCAGCTGAGCGGCGCCACGGTGGGAGGGGCTGCACTGGCCCCCCCCTTCCCAGGGCCGTCTCTGCGCTCCTGGCCGCGGGCCTCCTGGACCCTCGTGGCTGGCAGGTCAGGGACCGGGAAGGGAAGGCTGGCTGGAGGCGGGTGTGGGTGTGAAGGAAGGATGTCCTGCCTGGCTGGCCCTTCCTGAACTGGCCCGGGGGTTAAAGGAGACATGCTCTTGTGAGTGCCCCGGACGCATTCTTGCTGGGGCATCTCCCCCGGCCCCTCCCCGGGTGCCTTGGTGTGGAAGAACCATGCGTCTCCTCCGGCCCACAGGCCCCGCGTCCCCGTCCTGAGCCCCTGGGATCAGGGCTTATGCTTCTGGCCTCTTTCTTCCCTCACTTTCCAGGCAGCCCCCTTGGGCAGGACTAAGGGCCACGTTGGCTCTTCCACGACCCCGTGGACTCGTCCCCCTTCACAGCACTGTGGCCAGAAGGGGGAGGACAGGGCCGCTCCCAGGGCGCAGGTCCTCCCTTGCCGGCACATCAGCCGGTCTCTCGGCCTCGGATTACTCCGGAGTGAGTTGGGCACAGTCCTCCGTTTCCTCCCAAACTTCTGGGGACACGGATCCAAACTGCAAGGTCCTCCTGAGCCCGTCCCCTTGGGCTGGGTGAGCTGGGGGCACGCCCCCTCCTGACACCAGCTCCAACATGTGTCTCTTCCTCTCCGTCTCTCTTCTTGGTGCTGGTTCCCCGTTTTCCTCTCCGTTAGGCAGGGGATCTGTGATCGGCTGAAAGTTGCAAAACCAGTTTTGACATCCAGTGTTGCAGGTCCTGTTTGAGGCTCTTGCCCTGTGGAACGTGGGAGAGATTGTCCCTTACATGTCTTGGAATCTCAATGGGAACAACAACAGAAAGAACCCATTAGCGCCTCCTCTTACCAGCACTTCTGTTGGAGAGAGTAGATGCTTTCAGTAACTGGCGGCAGGACCACACCGCTTCCCTGGAGCTAGTGTGTAATTTTAAAACGTGAAGAGTTGGATGGCCATGGAGAGCTCATAACATCCCAGCAGACTTGAGACTAAGATGTTGAAGACTACATTTCCGGCGTGGGAAGTCAGAATACATTGCTGTAGTGGATCTGAAGTGGCCAAAGGAAAGATTCTGGGGGGAGGGACATGGACACTCACTGTGATGTTTCTGCATGTGACACTGTGATCACGATGAGCGACCACGCTTTCCTGTGAAGCCCTCCTGGCTAAGGTGGGGGAGGAGGAGAGCCGGGCTCAGCAAACCTCAGAGTGTGAGCAGCTCTCCGCCCTGCTCAGCGCTCCTGGAGTCGTTTCTGTGGGTTGACATGTCTTTTTCTGTTGACGGGACCTTCTTTTCAAACGTGCGCTGCATTGTGCTCTTTGTAAAGCAGACTGACTTGATGAGGTAAGTGGCCCCTGCCCCCTGCCCTCGCCCATCGATCTTACATACGAATCTTCACGCCCAGGCTCGGAGGCCGTGAGCTCCGGGCTGAAGGGGCAGTGACGATCCAGCCTCGGAATCAGAGGCCTGGATTTAAATTCTCGCCAGGAACGCACGCCTCGTCGCTCAGGAGCTCCGCCATCGATCGGAATGAGTGTCGGCTGATCAGCACGGCCCCGTGACCTCCCCCGCCACCCCCGCCGGAGAGCCCCGCACCCCAGGCTGCTCCTGCTGCTCTCCGTGCTCCCTGGAGGGGAAACAGTCTCTATCTGCCCGAGTTATAGTGAGGATTCCCCGGGTGCAGCGGGCCTTGCGCACAGTAGGGCCTCAGCGGATGGCGGCTGCTAGTACCACGTGGGTAGACGCCAGGCCTCAGAGCGGAGGAGCCTGCCTTCGCGCGTGCGGTCAGCGGGCCCCCAGGAGCTCACGTGGCCGGGCCGGTGGGTTGATTAGAGCGTGTAATGGAGACAGTTCTCTCTTTTCCAGCTGAACATCCTTAGGTGGTTTCTCCCTTTGAAATGTTGTTTATAAAATATGAAATAAGGGAATACAGGGAAAAGTATGAAAATGGCACAAAAGTCACCTGCAATCCTGTCATACAGAGTTAGGCGCCATCAACTTTCAAGATATACCCCCTCGCGCACCTTGTTCTGTGAGAACATGCAGATGTCATACTGAATGTGACCCTTTAAGACCTCCTGTCACCTAACTGCTCCTCACAAGCATGTTTCCACGTCAGGAAACAGCCATCATGGGATGCCCCTCTGTGATTTTCCACATCAAATGCATTTGGAGTAGCGCCCATCAGCGGCCACTCAGGTTACTTCCCGGAGCGGCCTGGGACGTGCACCTTTTCATGCGCACGTCGGTATTTTCTAAGAAAACAGTCCGGGAAGCGGATTTGCTGGAAGGAGGGAAGGCACAGTTTAGATAATGAAACCCATTGCCCAGTGCGCTCGGGAAAGGCAGCGAAGTTATTCCCCCATTAAAGCCGTGTACGGTCCGTAGCTCCACGCTTAGGAGTTTTAGAATAAAATAAAAGATTTCAATATTCTTTGATAGGCGAGAGCATTTCCTCCCTAAAGTCAAATAGTATCTTTTTTTTTTTTAATTTCAGAGAGGAAGGGAGAGGGAGAGAGATAGAAGCATCAATGATGAGAGAGAATCATCAATCGGCTGCCTCCTGCACACCCCCCACTGGGGATCGAGCCCACAACCAAGTCCTTTTGTCATGGCAACTGTTAACGCTGTGTCTCAGAGTCACAGCAGGGTCTGCGGATGCGGATGAGCAGGAGGGTGAGGCAGAGGCGGGGGAGGGAGCTGCCTGCCTCCAGCGTGGGAACAGTCACCACTGTTACTCCCAGGGAAGCGTCTCTCTCCCCACGCCAGGGCTGCGCTGTGACATTTAATTTTTTTAATGAAAGTGTAGAAACCTCCGGGGAATGAATGATCACAAAGTAAACACACCTGTGTCGTGGCCACCAGGTCAGGAGCAAAAACACTTCTGTTGACAGTTTCTAATGCAGATGATCATCATAAAAAAAAGAGAAATCCTCGCGGCCATCCCTGGGCCTGCAGCTCCTAGCAGAGCCAGGACTTCCTCTGGGAGACTGACCCCATCGCTCTCCGCCCTGTCCCCTTGGGCCGTTTCTCCTCAGCATTGCGAGTGGTAACCTCCTAGTCCTCAGGGTGCCCACGCTCTGGAAACTCCTAATGTTCTTGCTCTGACAGTGAAACCCAACCCAGGAACGGCAAGGGCCAAGGGTGTGGCTGAGAGGCCCCCCTGTGCGTGGGTTGGCACCAGAGGGGGTGCGGGCTCGGGCGCTGCTGGCACGGACCTGTGGCCACCAGCGGCAGGTGGGGACTCGGGTCGGGGCAGGCT
>NW_005370171.1:576349-576959 GCF_000412655.1 Myotis brandtii
CATGCCCTTCGCCGGGTGCCAGCTGCGCCTCAGAGTTCGGGCAGGAGAGATGCCAAGTCGGCCTCGCTCAGCCACTCACTGCAGGTGCGGGATGGACGCCGGGTTTAATCTCACTGTTCAGTCGGCAGCTGTCGCGTGATCTTCCTTTTCTGTGGTTAATGTACCATTTTTCTTCTCTTTTCTCGCTGCGCAAACACCGCCCTGCCCGAGGTGCATCCCCTGCTTGTGGGAAAGTTATGGCCGGGGCTGCGCGGAGCAGCTCCCGGTGAAAGTGATTAAAACCCTGCGCAGCGCCATTAACCTCTGCCCGCCGCCCCCGGCTGATGCCGGCGCTGATATGTGTCTGTCCTGGCAGCCGGCGTATGCTACACGCCCGCTTTTTTTCCTGCGGCATTTTAATCACTTGAGATAAAGAGCCAGGAGAGAGAGATCAGGGCCGTATTAATCCTCTCGATGGCTTTATAATTTCCCTTCCATTCCAGTGCTCGTAATCAAGAGAAGAATGCCGCTCGGCCCCAGCTGCCAGGGCAGGTCATCCCCGCGCCCCTGATGGGGAGGGTGTCATGGGGGGAGGGGGAGGGGGTGATGCTTGATGAGGTGAGCTCGCTGC
>NW_005370171.1:577628-580759 GCF_000412655.1 Myotis brandtii
CCACGCCGCCTGGAGGGCTGCCTCATCACAAGCGAGTGCAGCTGTGCCCAGATGTGCGGCCACGTTCAAACAGGCCTGGCTCCTAGGACACGCAGACGCAGACGGGAGAAAGCGGCCCTTCCAGCGGGACCACCGCAGCGGAACCCAGGCGGCCGCTCCTCCGCCTGCTGCTGCTCTTGCTTGGTTTTCCCCAAAACAGGGTCCCAGGGGAGGTGACCGACGGAGGTGGCCTTGAGGGAAAGACTCACAGCAGGCAGGCTGGAGCCCGCCCCGCGCCCAGGTCTGACCCGCACTCGGCCGGCGGGGCCTGTGAGAGTCTCCCGCACCCGGGGCCTTTGTCCCGGGGAGAACGGCGGGAGGAGGCTGTGGGGGCAGCTTCAGCACACACCGGGGGGCTGAGCCGCTCAGAAGGGGAGACTCCAGGGGTCGCGGGCACAGACACGATCTGTCACCACCCTTACAAGTCCTCCCAGCCGTTCCCCTGCAGCGCAGTCCGGCCTCCACAGGGCGCGCCTCGCCCGCCTGAGGGACAGCATGAAGTTTTCGTCCCGCCCGAATGCGCTCGCCAAGGGCACCCATCCTGTGTCCAGGTGTAAAAGGTGTCGGGTGCGTTTGAACCGAACCCGCTGGGCATCTTCCCTGTGTGGTGTGTTTATTGAGGTCACCGTGCCAGGCAGCGGCCTTGGGCACGGGCCTGCTGACTCCTCACAGCCCCCCGGGCAGCGGCCTTGGGCACGGGCCTGCTGACTCCTCACAGCCCCCCGGGCAGCGGACGAGGTCAGCTCCGCACCCCGCAGGAAGGAACCCAGTCTCAGACTCAGCGCCTTCCTGACCTTCTCGTGGTCATTTCCCGTCCTCCCAACAAGCCACCCGTGGCACCTGTGACGTGCCAGCCCCTGGGCGCTGGGAACTCAGCTCCTCGCCTGCCCTGTGACTGCCCTGGCGTCTGCTGTCAGAGCTGCAATCCACGGGGCGATGCTGCTGAATTATCTGGTTAACCCGGCCCGCCTCATCCCCCGCTGCCTCACAGGGCCAGCCTTCATTAGCGCAGAATCACACTGCGCTCTCCTCTCCGCGTCCCCCCAGAGTTCACAGTCAGTGCTGAGCGTGACAGATGCCAACATCGACCAGCGCCCTCTGGAGCCCAGGCCAGGACTGTGCGATGTGCATGCGTTGCGTTAGGAGTCCTTCCTCTTCCACCCCGTGTCGCGTGGAACAGTCAGTGCAGGTGGTTTATTTAGGAGGCGGTTGTAGGACAGGCGTGACATGTGACCCAGGGAAGGGGAGGCAGCCGGTCAGAGGTTTATAATCAGGCCAGTGCCATGTGGCCAGAGCTTGATCCTACCGGGGACTGTAGCCGGTGCCAGCGGGGACCCCCGGGGACTGTAGCCAGTGCCAGTGGGGACTCCTGGGGGAGGGGTAGCAGGGTGTTGCTGTTGGACAGCTGGGCACAGCAAAGCCAGCCCCCCTGGGCGCCTGGCCCCTCTGGGTGAAGGCAGAGCAGGTGGCAGCCCCCAGGGAGAGCTGTCAGGTGACTCAATCCGGACACTGGCCGTGGACGGTGGCCAAGAGGTGAGGCTGGAGGGGGGGCAGCGCCCACGGCGTCTGCGCAGGAGCCCGCGGTGCCGCTCTCACTGGACACATAGTGAAGCCGGAGTTGTTGCGTGGCCAGTGCAGGGCCACGTGCTCCAGGTGACACCTGTAAGTCATTTGTGTCCTTCCCGCCGGGAAGCCCCTTCCTGCCTGGGCCCCGGTGGTGAACTTGAGTCCCACTCGGGGCTGCTCCGTGAGTTGGGTGTCTTTTCCGCCCAACCTCCCCTCCCCCCAAAAGTGGGCTCTTGAGGTGCCGAGCCTACTGCTCCCGGAAGGAGGCTGTCAGCCCCGCTGAGGAAGCCAAGAGGCGAGGGCAGGTCTCTGCGGGAGTGATGGGGCTTTTTAAATATGTTTTTATTGATGTCAGAGAGGGAGGGAGAGGGAGAGAGAGAGAAGCATCAGTGATGAGAGGGAATCATGGACCGGCTGCCGCCTGCACGCCCCACACTGGGGATCGAGCCCACAACTTAGGCATGTGCCCTGACCGGGAATGGAAGCGGGACCTCCTGGTTCATAGGTCGGCGCTCAGCCACGGAGCCCCGCCGGCCGGCCATGGAGTAAAGTATTGTTAATTCCAACTGTCGGCAGAAGAGCGCTAGGTGCTGCTGCTGTTACGACAGCCACAGTCGCGGTGTTTCAGCACCACATGGGTCTCGTTCTCAGCCACGCAGCCCCTGGGTCCACGCGGTGACTCGGTCCCAGTGGCTGTGGCCTGGTGGCTTCTCCATGCCCAGCTGGCCAGTCGGCGTGGCAGGTCACAGAGCGACTAGACCTGCTGGGCTTTTCACTAGGCGTTTCCAAATGATGATGCCACTTCTAGTTCTATAGGGTTGGCCCAGCTCCTCCCACGGCCCCGTTAATTACAAGTGGCTGAGACGTGCCCCGGTGGAGGAGGGAGATAATGAAGCCGTCACATGGAGGGCCCCCCCCCCCACCGCCGGCGTCCCCGGACTCCGAGAGGCTGGGAGAACTCTGCCTCGGGCTGTGATGTCAGTGGCTCATTAACTCAATTCCTCAGAAATGCCCAGAGCAAGGTTGTTATTGCTAATAAGACATATTTTCGTGGTTATTTAACAAATAAGAGAAGCCACTGTCATTCCCCCGCGTCTTGCCGACCCATGAGCAGGCGCGCACTCTCCATTTTATGCGGCAATGGGCGCAGCACCTCTTCCCTCCTCCACGTGGCGGTGGGGGTGACCCGCGGTGGAGCAGCAGCTCGGGGTGGCAGGCAGCGTCGTCCTCATCGCTGCTTCGAAGCCGAGACGCTAAAAGGTGTGCTCTGATTTTTTTTTAATTCTTTATTAGTTAAGGAATTACAAATGTGTCCTTATCCCCCCCATAGACCACCCCTCATGCCCTCACCCCCGGTGTCTGTATCCATTGGTTATGCTTATATGCATGCATACAAGTCCTTTGGTTGATCTCACCCCTTAGCCCCACCCTTCCCTGATTTCCCTCTGAGGTTTGAGCATCTGATTGATGCTTCTCTGTCATTAGATCTATTTTTGTTCATCTGTTTATGTTGTTCATTATAATCA
>NW_005370171.1:581295-585374 GCF_000412655.1 Myotis brandtii
AGTGGGTCTTCTTGTTGTTTTGTTGATGGTTTCCTTTGCTGTGCAAAAGCTTTTTATTTTGATGTAGTCCCATTTGTTTATTTTCTCTTTAGTTTCCATTGCCCTAGGAGCATTATCAGAGAAGAAATTCCTTCGTCATATGTTTGCGATTTCGCTGCCTGTGGATTCCTCTAGTATTTTTATGGTTTCCCGTCTCACGGTTAAGTCTTTTATCCATTTTGAGTTTATTTTTGTGTATGGTGTGAGTTGGTGGTCTAGTTTCATCTTTTTGCATGTATGCTCTGATCTATTTTAATAAACCTTCTCCCCCAGCGGCGGAGGTGAGGCCCGCAGGTCCCGCATCCTGCACATCCCCCCGACACTCGGTGCGTCCGTGTTTTCTCCGTCTGATTGTCTTACAGGCAAATGTGACAGTTGGGGGTTCTCGCCACCTTAACACTCAGGACGCAGCGAGCTTGCTGAGCAGCGAGGCAGGACGCGCCGGTGGGGCTCTAGCCAAGGAATGGTCGGCGTCTTGCACCCTTCTCCCCGCCGGACCGGACGCCAAGCCTGCTGCCTGGCTGTGGAGTCCTCGGTGAAGGGGAGAGTCATTCCTGCCCAGCTGTTCCCAGGCTGTCCCCCCTCGGCCATCTGGTGGCACCTGTGGCGATAATTCCTCGTTCCGCGTGAGAACGATTCGTCATCTGATCCGGGGCTGCCTTTTTTTTTTAATATATCTTTACAGATGTCAGAGAGGAAGGGAGAGGGTGAGAGAGATAGAAACATCAATGAGGAGAGAGAATCATGCACCGGCTGCCTCCTGCACACCCCTACTGGGGCTCGAGCCCGCAACCAGGGCATGTGCCCTTGACCGGAATCGAACCCGGGACCCTTCAGTCCACAGGCTGACGCTCTCTATCCACTGAGCCAAACCAGCGAGGGCCGGGGCTCTTTTCAGAGCCTTGCCCACCTGGCTCTGGCTCTGGCCTCAGGGACAGTTGGCAAAGGCTTCTGGGAATTACGGAGGCTTTTGTGGAGCGAGAGAAAGCGTATCCGATAAGGCAGAGGGGAAGCGCTAGCGGACGCTCCCGTGTTCATGGTTCACAGGGCGGCTCCTGGGGAACGGCTTTCTGAGCAGAGGGGACCGCAGAGCAGCGGTGCTGTCACCCAGCGAAGATGACTGCGATGCATCCTAAGCAGATGGGGCGGGGGGTGGGGGGGGGTGCAGGTCCACTGGCTGGTCGGCACGTGGGAAAGCGGGTCGCCTTGCACTGTGTGAGGCGCAGGCGTGGGGGGAAGAACGCCCGTGGCGAGGACGGTGATTGACATCATGAGTTTCGGGAGCGGAATTGGCGAGGTTCCCACATCTTTGGACTCAGCCGCTTCCTGTTCTGTAGGATACACGACCTTTAATGTTTTATTTTACCTAAAAACGAGTGTCTGAGCTCTTCTGAAAGTTGCAAGAACTTTAAAAAGAAACTAGGCTTGCTTTTCGGCGGAGATAGTTGATGAAGTGCGCTTGTTACTCATTGGGATGAGAGGCGTGGCTGCTCCCGCAGGGTCCTGGCACGTCCCCAGCGTCCCTGTCGTCCTCGGGGCTCGCGATTCAGACCCTCGCCAGCCGCTCTCCGTGCCGGGAAGAATCGGACTAAGAACGTGACGTGTCCTCAGTGCCTCGGAGGTCCAGCCGGAAGCCCTGCCCTCGTGGGGGCTGCACACGCTCAGCCCGTGTCCGCCCGCAGCAGGTGGGAGCCAAGGGCCCTTCAGGCCAGTGGTCCCAGCCGTTTCTGGCCACGCCCCTGAGCATCTCTAAAATCCTGACCTCCCCCCCCCCCCCCCCCCGCCCCCGGGACACAGAATTCTTATTATTCAAAAAGCAAACTCCTGTTCACATGGAGGAAGCCTAAAAGGCCATGAACTTAATCTACACAAGCTTCCAAAGACCACGGCATCCACGAAAGAGAAAAATAAAAGAACGAAAGGACAGTGGAAGTCCTGAGGAAGAAATCACTAAGAAATTGTTAATGCCAGAACCGGTTTGGCTCAGTGGATAGAGCGTCGGCCTGCGGACTCAAGGGTCCCGGGTTTAATTCCGGTCAAGGGCATGTACCTTGGTTGTGGGCACATCCCCAGGACGGGGCGTGCAGGAGGCGGCTGATTGGTGTTTCTCTCTCATCGATGTTTCTAACTTTCTATCCCTCTCCCTTCCTCTCTGTAGAAAATCAATAAAAAAAAAAACATTTAAAAAAAAGAAATTGTTAAAAAGAAAAATAATATGAGGTGATATGAAAAAATAGCAAATAAAGTTTCAAAACATTTACTAGGGAACGGAAATGCATAACTGTGTCACAATATGTATTTATATCCTGTATATGAGGCCCCCAGAACCATAAGAAATGCAAAGAATTCATTGTAAATGACTCATTCTCGAATTGCTCCCCTTAAACATCAAATTACCCCCCTGTGGGGAACCACTGCTCTGGGCGCAGCAGGTCGCGCCGCCTCAGTGGGGCCCCGAGCGTGCACCTCTCTCTCTCTCTCTCTCTCTCTCTCTCTCTCTCTCTCTCTCTCTGCTCCTGCTTCTAGGTGCCAGTTTCTGCATCGTCAGCGCTTCCTGTGTGACTACGGCCCGTCTCCGTGCCTCCAGCAGCCACATTCACTCCTCACTGAGGAGCCCTGCGAGGGGCGGCGGCCCTGCTGAGCCTGCTGCTCGCTGCTTCCCGTGCCCAGTGGGGCTGGAGGAGCGGCCGCCATCAGGGCTGCTGTCCCGGGAGCAGGGCGGCTCGAGGGCAGGCGGGACCCCACACCATTCCTAAAGCCGCTGCTCGGCTGTCACGCTGTGCCCTGCACCTCTGGGGAGTCAAGATAAGGACGGGGTGTAGGCAAACAATGTTGAGCAAGTAGCGCAGTCTCCCACAGGGGGAGTCCCCACGGAGAAGCCGGTAGTGAGCCATTGAGAAGGGCCGGGCTGCATTTTCACAGGCAGGAACAGAGGTGCGACATGGCCGCAGCCTGGAGGCCCCCAGGGGTCATTCAGGTGTGGGGCCATCCAGCTGTGGGGCCATCCAGCTGTGGGGCCATCCAGCTGTGGGGCCATCCAGTGGTGCCTCTGACTCAGCGAAGCCTTGCTGAGTCCTGTCCCACTCGCCACCACCTCCCGGTCCCCTGGGCCAGCAGTCGCCCCGTGGCCTCAGGTCCCTCTGAATGTCACGAGGGTCGGATTAGATGGCATCCTGGGTTGGTGTCGAGGACCAGCCACTTCCTGAGATAGGAGGGCCAGCGCCACGGCAGGACGAGAGTGGTTTGGGAATCAGGCTGATTTGAGTTTCGTGGGTTTTTAATATAATTTTACTGATTTCAGAGAGGAAGGGAGAGGGAGAGAGAGGAACATCAATGATGAGAGAGAACCATGGGCCGGCTGCCTCCTGATCGCCCCCCACTGGGGATGGAGCCCGCACCCCAGCCTGTGTGCTGACCGGGAAAGGAACACGATAGCCCCTGGCTCCCGGGGCTCCCATTAGGCTAAACCGCCCCCAACGCCCCCTCCCCCCCGGCCCTCGCATCCTGTGGATCCCAGGTTTTCTGTGCTCAGCTCAGCTGTCTGGTCTCCTGGTGGAATCGGCCTCAGCAACTGGCGAAGAGGCGGAGGAACAGCGAGGGAATTTGGAGTCAGAGTTCACTGTCGCGGGCGCCTGCCTGGAGGTCTCTCGCACCCTTTATGAAACGGTCACTCATGTCTTCACTCCTGTTTAAAGCGGGGACTGATCCGCTCAGCATCGTATCCCTACATCAGATCGACAAAGGCTTGTTTCTCACGGACCTTTTATTTAGCCATAAAATAAATAGTTAATCTTGCGCAAGGCATGCCACAGAATGCGCATATTTCAGCTGAGACGTTTTTTGAAAGAGACGAAGCCTTTGGTACCAAGCCAAGCACACGGCATTCGGAACTTTAAAACCGGCTGCCTTAGGAGCCGTTTCCTCGGGACACTGGGTCGCGCAGCCGAGGACTCGAGCCTGGACGCGTGCCCTGCGCCGTCCTTTCCCCGCTGCCCCGCACCCGCTGGTCTCCCCGAGGACATGAGACAAATCCACGGAAA
>NW_005370171.1:585562-586554 GCF_000412655.1 Myotis brandtii
TCCGCCGCAGCGCCTGCCGGGCTCCCCGTCTGCACGCGGCCAGCGGTGTCCTCCGTCCTTTCGTGGAGCTCTCACGCTTCTGTCCTGGGACTTGGACCAGTTCTAGAAAATACGCATCATAAATAACCCCCCGAGCGCTTTAATATACTGCCGGCGGCATTAAAAGTCAGAGCGCTCGCGGAATGTAATTTACTTCTCCTGCGACTGAGATCAGGAGCAGCTTAAAAACGTGCGCGCGGGCTCCCGCTAACGCAGGCTTCCCCTGCAGCCTCCTGGGCCTGGGGCTGCGCCCTGCGCCCGGAAGCCTGGGGACTCGGGGAGGCCATGCGTCCCACGTCTGTCCTGACACCCCCTGGCCTTACTGCCAGCCTAGTGCCCGGTCACAGCATCCCACGCTGTTCCGCGCCGCCCTCCGAGCGTGTACTGCGCAGCCACACGGCCAGGCCTCCGGGCCACCAGAGGCAGGCGGCTCACTGAGCAAGGGGCACTGGGGACCGGCAGGTGGTGCCTCCGTCACACCCACTGATGACCCCACCCAATCCCCTAAGACCCTGTCGCTCTTCCTTGGCGTGTGGTCAGTTTCCGTGATGGGGAAGAATGGCACAAAGTCCCCCACGATGGGGAATCGTCACCGCAGACAGACGATGAGAAAGGCAGGCGGGGCTTGGTCCCCAGCGATGCAGCTGCGTGGCCACCACAGAAGTGACCCTGTGCTCACAGATGGGAGCACAGTGATGTTGAGCCCGCCCTTCTGCGTGTGACTTATGTTTATTGGTGCTTTCGCCCAGGCGGCCAGCACTGGAGGCGGACCCAGGGCCTGTCCGTGTCACGGGGCTGGCCCTGAGGGTTCAGGGGAGACCGCTGAGCAGACCTCCAGGAGGGTGAGTGGCTGAGGATGGAAAGAGAAAGACGAGGCGAGCACCCCTCTGCCAGGCTCCCTCTCCTCGCCGGGACGCGGCTGTAGAGCTGGGGGTGGTGCGGGGCCTGCGCCG
>NW_005370171.1:586702-587319 GCF_000412655.1 Myotis brandtii
ACAGACCACGCGCCCCACGCGCTCCCCCCTGTGACGCAGCGTGGGCCTGGGGTTCGAATTGGGCAAAGTGAGTCTCGGGTCACTGACATGCTCCTCTGCCGGCGAACACGCTTGATGCGGTAAATGCCCTTGAAGCCCTGGTGTGGGCCCGGCCCACGTTCTTGATGCGCTGGGTTTCCCGTGACGGCGTCTCTTCCGATAACTTAGCACCTTCTCCGAGGGCCCGGGGGTGGCTGGTAAGTCCCGGCTCCCTGGGGTTTCCATGCGTCTCTTTGTTCCTGGTCTGACGTAACTCCGGGTGGTCGGAGAACACGCTCTGCAGGATTTCAATCCTTTTAAATGGACTGGGGTTTGTTTTATGGCCCAGGACATCTTGGCAAAGGCTCTGTGTGGACGTAAACGGGCTGCGGGCTTCAGGGGGGGGGGTCTATAAATATCCATCAGGGCGCGTTGATGATGACATTACTCAAGTGCGTCGCTGAGCTGATTCCAGATTTCCTTAAGGCGATGTTTCAGATGAGACACGGTCCCCGCCCCTCACCAGGTCCACATGGGCGCCCTTCATCCCGGGGCACCCGCTCTCTGCCGCCTCCCCTTCCTGCTGCAGCCCCGCTCAC
>NW_005370171.1:587394-593702 GCF_000412655.1 Myotis brandtii
ACTCCTCCCTTTCCCGCACCCCCCGTCCTCGCCCGGTCGGTCATGCGGAGGGAGGGGTAGTCCTGGCCGAGGGAGGAGTAGCCTGTTTCCAGGGCCCCTCCGTGCACCCCTCTGCTGAGGTTCCTTCGTGCCTCCCCTCCACCTGGTGGGGGAACGGGGGGCGGGGGGGCTGCTTGAGAGCAGACATTCCTGGGGCTCAGCCGCTTGCTCAGGTCCTGCCTCACCACATGAACTGAAGAGCGTTTTGATGGCTTCTCTTCTCCATTATTTACAACAAAATGCTTCAGACAGGGGGACAGAGGTCACTGAGACCAGCTACCTACCAACACGTGACACATGCGAACATCTCAAGGAAATACAACTTTACAGAAGACCCAGCCCCCACCTCCCCTTCCTCCGCTCTTTGCTAAAGAAACCCTCAGCCCGCAGTGGCACGCTCCTTCTCTGCATGTGTCTCACTTTATTCCGTGTGCCCCTGTGGTTCTATGGAGCCTGTCTGTGTGTCTAAGCGAACAGAGAGACTCCCGTTTCACAGCGGCCGCCCGTCCGCAGCTGTTTCACAGGGGAGTCCACTTACTGGAGCCTGAAGCGAGGCAGCGCTTTCTGAACAGAAACAGGCCACGCCGCCTTCAAGGCCATCACCTTCTTGTCTGCATGTCACACCTGCATGTCACACCTGTGGGTCACACCTGCATGTCACACCTGTGGGTCATACCTGTGTGTCACACCTGTGGGTCACACCTGCGGGTCACACCTGCGGGTCACACCTGTGTGTCACACCTGCGGGTCATACCTGTGTGTCACACCTGCGGGTCACACCTGCGGGTCATACCTGTGTGTCACACCTGCGGGTCACACCTGCAGGTCATACCTGTATGTCACACCTGCATGTCACACCTGCGGGTCATACCTGTGTGTCACACCTGCAGGTCATACCTGTATGTCACACCTGTGGGTCACACCTGCAGGTCATACCTGCATGTCACACCTGTGAGTCACACCTGTGTGTCATACCTGCATGTTACATCTGTGTGTCACACCTGCGTGTCACACCTGCATGTTACATCTGTGTGTCACACCTGCATGTCACACCTGTGTGTCATACCTGCATGTTACATCTGTGGGTCACACCTGCATGTTACATCTGTGGGTCACACCTGCGTGTCACACCTGCATGTTACATCTGTGTGTCACACCTGCATGTCATACCTGCATGTCACACCTGTGTGTCATACCTGCGAGTCATACATGTGTGTCACATCTGCGTGTCATACCTGTGTGGTGCACTGTATTAGTTGTGTCAAGTCTTTAACCCGAAAGTTAGTGCTATCAGTGACAGAATTACCTTCCACAGCGCGTTGCAACTGGCCAACGGGCCTCGCTCCCCACGGCCCCTCCCTCCCCACGGCCCCTCCCACCGCTGCCTCCTCGGGCCGAGGCCTCCTTCAGAGACCATTTCCGTCTGAAAATAGTTTTAAGTCTCACTCTCCTGTTCTCCACTTTTATTTGAGAACATTTCACCCTGCGGAAATGTAAGGGGAGTAAACGCGTATCTTATGCCCTTCACCTAGGTTCACCGATGGTTACCATGTTGCCACTTCTGCGTCCTCTCTCTCTCTCTCTCTCTCTCTCTCTCTCTCTCTCTCACACACACACACACACACACACACACGCACACACTTTTATAGACTGAAGTATTTGCCGTTTATTGCAGACATGCAGCCAAAACACGCAGCCTCTATCCAGTGTGAACAAGATCATTGTCTCCATAGGATTATCACTGTAAAGGTTGGCGTGGATTTGCACTATTTCTAATAGAGTCCCTCCCTTGCCCAGTGCCCCTAAGTGCAGCAATCGAGGGCTGCACAGCCGGCCCCCAGGAAGGATGTTCACCGCCTTGGTCTCCTGCCCCCTCCCTCCCGGGACCGGAGGCCCGGCCTGTGTTTGCCTCGACACTGACATTTTGAAAAGTCCCGACCAGCCGTCCGTGACGTGCGCGTCAGCCTTGGCTCTCTCTGATTGTCCCTCCTCATGAGGTTCAGGTTAAACACCTCGCCCACGGCAGAGGCCGCTGGAGGTCGGTCTGTCTCATTACGGAGGATTTCTGCGTAAGTGATCATTGTTTAAATGGAGGCCGGCAGCTTTCTCTAAACCAGCAGTTCTCAACCTGTGGGTCGCGAACAATGAAAATACATCCTGCATATCAGATATTTACATTACGATTCATAACAGTAGCAAAATTACAGTTATGAAGTAGCAACGAAAATAATTTTATGGTTGGGGGTCACCACAACATGAGGAACTGTATTAAAATGTCACGGCATTAGGAAGCCTCGGCAATTAGTTACAAATCTACGAGGCGACACTTTGAAATGGAGTCACTGTTCTCTTTCCCAGACCCCTGCCTCACTCGAACATCAAACCCAGACCCTCACACACGTCAGACTGCGTGTGAGTGACAGTCTGACTGTGTGAAGTTCTGGGTTTGAGGGACAGTCTGATGTGTGAGTGACAGTCTGATGTGTGGGGGTCTGGGTGTGAGTGACAGTCTGAGTGTGGGGGTCTGGATGTGAGTGACAGTCTGAGTGTGGGGGTCTGGGTGTGAGTGACAGTCTGATGTGTGGGGGTCTGGGTGTGAGGGACAGTCTGATGTGTGAGGGTCTGGGTGTGAGTGATAGTCTGATGTGTGGGTGACAGTCTGATGTGTGAGTGACAGTCTGATGTGTGGGTGACAGTCTGATGTGAGGGCCTAGACTGATGGTTTACCTTCTCCCGCCCCCTTGATGCCGTTATTCCATTTTCTTGCAGTTCCTTTATTTCTCCGATAAGAAATCTGCTGCCAGCTCAATTACCCTTTGGTGGGTGATCTTTCTCTGTGGTTGTTGTTGTTAAGGTCCCCCCTCGCCTTCGCTGCCTGCTTTCGCGAGGTAGTTTATTTCCTCCTGCTTACAAACCGCCATGTTTCTTAACTCCAAGGAGTCATGTCTTTTATCAGCTCAAAATTCTCATCTCTTTTTCCCTGAATATTGCTTTCCTTTCTCTGGTAGCCGCTCTTTCTAGAACTCCTGTTTAACCTTATTTTGACTTTCTCACACACTTTACTTTGTCTTAGCCTCAGTTTGGGGCGTCTCCTTGATCTCTTCCATTTAATTATTTTCACTTTTGCTCTCTTATCTGATGTTTATCCTCACCTTTGAGTTTTACATTCCAATGACTATTTTTCATCTGTAGAAGTTCTATTTGCTACTTTTTAAATCTAACTTTTCTCTTCATGTTATTCTGTTACTTTGCTAGAATTTCCACTTCTTTTCTGTTTAATCATTTTAAACTTTATTTCGTAGTCTCTCTCAATTACTTCATTGTCTCAAGTTCTGGGGCATAAAGCTTGGTTTTGAATAGCCTGGCTCTTCCTATGTGTGTGTGTGCGTGAATGAGTGTGCGTGCGTGTGTGTGCATGAGTGTGTGCGTGCATGAGTGAGTGTGTGTATGTGTGTGCATGTGTGTGTGCATGTGTGTGAGTGTGTGTGTCTGTGTGTGTGCGTGTGCGTATGAGTGAGTGTGTGTGTGTGCGTGAGTGTGTGTGTGCATTGTGTGTGTGTAAGTGTGTGTGTGTGTGCGTGTGCGTATGAGTGAGTGTGTTTGTGTGCGTGAGGGTGTGTGTGCTTTGTGTGTGTGAAAGTGTGTGTGTGTGTGCGTGAGTGTGTGTGTGCGTTGTGTGTGTGTGTGTGTGTATGTGTGTGTGTGTGAGTGTGTGTGTGAATGTGTGTGTGTGTGAGTGTGTGTGTGTGTGTGCGCGCGCGCGTGTGTGTGTGGCGGGGGTGCGGTGTGCCTGGCCCAGGGAGCCCCTCCCTCCTCCTGCTGTGGCCTCTGCCAGGGCTGAGTGGCCCCAGCAGCACTAAGGGACCTTTGTGCTCCCGCGCCCTTGGCTCTCCCAGAGGGGTCAGGTCAGAGGGCATCAGAGGGGCCGTCTGTGTGGTCCCCACGGTGCCTGGGCAGCGTCTTCCAAACGTCGAGTGTGTGTGGACGGGGTAGGCCAGGGTGCACCACAGGAGGAGGTTGTGATGTTTCTAGAAAGAAACAGATACAGTGCTCTGGGCACCAGGAGTTTGACATGTGCTCCAGAGCAGCTCCGTGATAGGACCGCTCCGTGGCTTCACTGCCTGGCTTACAGGAAGGGGCCTCTGAACACAGGAGCCAGTCCGTGGAATGGAAGTTAAGTGTGAGCGGGGAGAAGCCGCGCCCGGAACTGAGGGTGAGGGTCACTGTGCATCTACACCGACCCCCCACATCCCCCCACACGCCCCGGGAAGCCACGTTTCCTGTGAGAACCGTGGTGGAGGTGGAGGATGGGCATCTCTGTGGCCATGGGCACACCCAGTAGAGCTGTCAGATGGGCATCTCTGTGGCCCAGCCCTGCGGTCTGGTCTGCATCGGTCCTTGGTGCTGACTTGGGACGTGAGTCGCGGGAAGGCCGCCGTGGGCCCTTCTCCCGGAGGAGCTGCTGCTCTTCCCCTCCACACCGTCCTGGTCACTTGCCCAGAAACAAGTGGTTGTTCAGCCGTTAGACCCGCGTAGCCTGGGTGATTGACGTCCCGTCCTGTCCCCTGAACCCGAGCCCGACACCTGCTGTGCACACCGGGTGGAGGTGGAAGATGGGCATCTCTGTGGCCATGGGCACACCCAGTAGAGCTGTCAGATGGGCATCTCTGTGGCCCAGCCCTGCGGTCTGGTCTGCATCGGTCCTTGGTGCTGACTTGGGACGTGAGTCGCGGGAAGGCCGCCGTGGGCCCTTCTCCCGGAGGAGCTTCCCCTCCACACCGTCCTGGTCACTTGCCCAGAAACAAGTGGTTGTTCAGCCGTTAGACCCGCGTAGCCTGGGTGATTGACGTCCCGTCCTGTCCCCTGAACCCGAGCCCGACACCTGCTGTGGGCCCTCGAGGGGCTCCCCCGGCCCTCGCCTCCCTGCCGGCAAGTTCACACGCGGGCGCAGCTCCTGCTCGCCTCACACGCTGGCCTCCGGGAGAGGGTGCCCTGCCCCCACGCTGCTCTCAGTTTTGTGGGGCCTTTTCGTGGGGAGTTTCTGTGGAACTTGTCTTTTCTAACTGGGACAAAGTTGAAATGGCACAAACACAAAACAGACCCGCTCGAATGTGCGCGTCCCCCGCAGCCCCGCTGGGCGACTCCTCTGCCCGGGAGGCAGGATTTCTACCCGTGGTCCCGCAGCCCACGCCAAGCCCGTCATTCAGACAGGCCCCCTGCCCACGGTCTCCCAGCGGCCCTGTTGTGTCTTTGCTCTACGCCAGGTGGCGGGGAGGGAGGGCACTCAGGAGCAGCCCCGCCCCGAGGAGCTCGGGGAAACCGTGAGGTCCCCTGGGTGGCACGCTACGCTGGTCAATCACTGAGGGTCCTCACCGGTGCCTGGGAGAGCTGGGCGGAGGTGCACTGGGCCGGGGGAGGTCGGGGGGGCTTCTAACTGGGACAAAGTTGAAATGGCACAAACACAAAACAGACCCGCTCGAATGTGCGCGTCCCCCGCAGCCCCGCTGGGCGACTCCTCTGCCCGGGAGGCAGGATTTCTACCCGTGGTCCCGCAGCCCACGCCAAGCCCGTCATTCAGACAGGCCCCCTGCCCACGGTCTCCCAGCGGCCCTGTTGTGTCTTTGCTCTACGCCAGGTGGCGGGGAGGGAGGGCACTCAGGAGCAGCCCCGCCCCAAGGAGCTCGGGGAAACCGTGAGGTCCCCTGGGTGGCACGCTACGCTGGTCATTCACTGAGGGTCCTCACCGGTGCCTGGGAGAGCTGGGCGGAGGTGCACTGGGCCGGGGGAGGTCTGGGGGGGCCGGGAGGCGTCTAGCTTACAGGAGCTGGGGAGCACTCCAGGAATCAGGGTGAGCCAGGGTGTGGTGGGTGAGCAGGAAGGGTCCCATTTCCCGGGACGAGGGGCACAAAGGGAGTGTGGGAGACAAGCCAGGTGACAGGCGATGCACGGCGGGCGGGGCCGGGAGCTGTTCTGGGACTCAGCGGGCACATAGCTCTGCGAGGCAGCGTGTTGGCGGGTGGCTGGTTTGGGGGCAGGAGCAGGAGACCCGCTTCTACATGGTTCCCTGGGCCAGAGGCAGTGAAGCCTGTCCCCCAGCCTGTCCCCCAGCCTCTGCTCCTGCCCGATCTCGTCCCGGGAGGTCTGAGAGGACAGGGCCCCGCAGGTACTGCCCACACACTGTCCGGGCCCGGAGCACCGTGGCCGCAGTTCCACGAACAGGGTTCCCTCCTGGGAGGCAGAAGCCGTGTGTGCGGCCGTGGCTGTTGCAG
>NW_005370171.1:594093-597922 GCF_000412655.1 Myotis brandtii
CTGCTCTGAGGAGGCCTGTGCCGGGGGCCGGGCGGCGGCCGGGAGGCCTGGGGCCGAGTGTGTTTCTCAGATGACAGAACTGATACATGGACAGTCAGGTGGTGGCCGGCGGGATGAGCCATTTCTCCCCCATTCTCGCCGTCTCTTTGGCAAAGCTGGGGGGTGGAGGGTGAGGAGGGGAGAGGACCAGGCGGAGGGGGGAGGCTGGCACCGGGTGTGTGGGGACCGGGCGTTCAGCCAGGCACCCCTTGGCCCGTGTGGGGGGTGGAAATTGAGGAATCACCCCGGGGCCTCGCTGTTGAGCCCGCCCCGCGACACTCGCAAGCACCGTCCACTCCGGGCTCCGCCCAGACCTCGCCTGGCCGGGTGCGTGGGGTCCTATCCATGTGTGGTGTTTAGATGGTGCTCCTTTAACTGCTTTACTTTGTAACGACTGTGTTTCTGGTTCCTGACGCCTCTGCCACCTGAGATCACAGGGCAGCACTCCTCTGACGGGTCTCACGCCAGCCCACCCCCTCCCCCCTCCCTCCCCCCGCGGTGCCGAGGACTCCCCGGGAAGTGTCCGTGTGCCACCGAGTCTCTGTAGGAAATGACATAGGATCCGCCTCTACAGAGTGAAGCAGCCCATTCATCCCCTGCTGGTCCCCACGCGCGTGGGTTCTCTCCCTTCCCAGGGGCACATCCGGGCCACGGAGCCTTCTCCCTCCTTCCCCAGCGACGGTGGGCAGGACCGTCTTCCATCCGTTATGATTACCACAGCCGTGTGCCCCTCATTAGCCCATTAACGCGCCACTATTCCTCTCATTGCTGCTGTAATGACTATTAACTAAATATGAATGATCCCTGCCACCACTGATATAATCATCGTCACTAACTGTGTCCCGGAGCCTCTGCCTTCGCTCCTCTCCCCTTCCCCTGCCTGCGCTGCCCATCGAGCAGCTGGTGGCCCTCACAGACCCAGGAGCCAGGCCTGCGTCCCGGACACAGTGCTGGTGTCAGCGACCTGAGCAGCCAGTCCGTCTGCAGAGGCGGGACGGGAGCGAGCCTGGCTGGTGGGCGGCTCACCAGGGGCACCAGGTTGGCACGTGTGTTTAGGGCGGGTTCTGCCTTTGCTGACGCCACTGGGCCCCCCGAATGTCACAGGCCAAGGATCAGGGGCGGGTCACAGGCCTGCCCTCCCCACCCACCCAGGACAGCAGAAGGCGGTGGGGGAGGGAGGAGGGTCTCACTCCTCCTGGAGACCTGGGGGGGTCCGTGGGAAGCGTCTGCGTACCGGAGCGTTGACCCAACGCCACCCGGCGCTCCCTGCGCTTCAGACCTGCTTCTCCGAGCACCAGCTCGCAGGGCGCGCAGCTCCTGACCCGCCTGCTGCGGCCGTGCATGCGCCCTGAGTGCAGACAGCTGCCAGCCTGAAGGACCTGCAGCCTCGTCGGGGACCCGCCGTGTCCTTTATTGGGGCCTGCTGCCTGTCAGAGGCGGCACGAGACACCAGCTGCACCCGCACCTCGCATCTCACAGACTCGACCTCAGGGCGGTTGCAGGCCTTCCCGGGACAGACAAGCAAAATACACCCAGACACACGAGCGGTGCTGCTGACCACAGCAAGTTATGGCCTGGGTCTGACCCTGATGGCCCGGGCTGACCACAGCAAGCTCAGGGCCTGGGTCTGACCCTGATGGCCCGGGCTGACCACAGCAAGCTCAGGGCCTGGTCCCAGAGGGCCCTGATGGCCCGGGCTGACCACAGCAAGCTCAGGGCCTGGTCCCCGAGGGCCCCAAGGACCTAGGGGAGGGGCCGGTTCTGGGGAAGGAGATGACAGGCGAGCCTTCGGGATGAGAGGATGGGTTAAGAGGACGGTGAAAGGGCAGAGCGGGCAGGGGAGCCGGGCAGAGCAGGGAACACGTCCAGGGACACGGTGACCCGCGTGGCGTGGCCGGTGTGGGTCCTGGGAGCAGCAGGGAAAGGCCGTGTTGTGCGCACATGGAGACTCGCGGGCTGTATTCTCGGGCCGTGGTCACTCACTCGGGCGCAGACCGGGGCGCGGTTTAGGATGGTGCGCTGGCCGCGGTGTGTGGCCCGACTGGAGGACGGCTTGGCAGTGTGTCGGGGAGACGCCACGGGGACCTGAGCTACGAGAGAGGGTGCCGCGGGTAGAGAGAGGGCGGGTGCCTGCGAGTTTGGGGAGTTTGCAGATTCAACTCGCGGGCCTTCTCCGGCTTCGTGTTTCCTGTCTGAGTGACCAGAGAGGTGACGGTGCTGGTCGGGGTGACCCAAGAGCAGACGTAGGTGGGAAGGGCAGGAAAAAGACAGGACAGTGAATTCTGTTCGATAGATACGCTGAGCTGTAGATGCCAAGATGGGAACTTCCAGAAGGCAAATTGGCACTTCAGCTGCCAGGCTGGGCAACCGGTATTCAGCCACATTTGTACTTGGCATCCGCCACGGTGGGCGTACGTGCCCCAAGGAAATTGGCAAACACTGCGGATCGGGGGGCGGCTGTGTTGGTCAGAAACCACCGGTGTCACAGGGACACGCTGTCAGCGTCCCTGGGCAGGAGGCGTGGCCGTGGTGTCGTCCAGTGTCTGTGTAGAGGGTACAGCGGTCACCCGGTTCCTGTAAGACTCCGCAGGCACCGCCTCCCGTGCCGGCGTGTGCATCACGGGGAAGAGCCTGCAGACCGTCGGCCGTCGCGTTGTCCTTTGGTGCCACTGGCCGCGCCTTCCCGGACGCGGAAGTCTTGTGTTCTTGTCCGTGGCGCTCAGACAGGCTCCTGGGATGTGGCTCTGCGGCTCCGCTCCGCTCCGTATGTGGGAGGCCGTTCTGTGCTTTTGTTTTGAGGGGTTTTGTTGTTTTTTTTTCAGAAAATGCAAATGTTCCCTGTTCCTGTCAGGGGAGTTTTCCACGTTGTTAATTTGATTAATGTTTTCCATCCGCTCTGTTTCCATCTCGTGGAATCCTCACCGCGCTCAGCCTGGCGCTCGGATCAGCCCTGCACGCGGCTTCCGTTCTCACCACAGCTCGTTAGGCGCTTCCTCCGACTTCCAGGGCCTCTCGCTCAGCCGGGCTCCCGGCAGCTTTCTGTCCTGCCCGGCCCGGCCTGCGGGGCTTCTGCTGCGTTTTTAACTCCGTTTGTGTTCGCAGCTGGCGCCGCCTTTCCTGACCTCCCATGACCCCCTTTCCTAGTCACAGGCCGCACTGACACCGCTCAGTGAGTTTTTTGGACACATGTCCCCGGAGTGCTCTGCCTCGGAAGGGGGTCCTCTATCGCCCTTAAACGGGTCCCTCTGTGGGCCTGGTTGTGGGCTTTATTATTGGGGTCACTGGGCGCTCACGCCCCCTGGATGCACGTGCAGCCGCCAGGAGGGACTGCGGGCAGCCGCCCTGGGCCAGAGCTGCTTCACTCCGGGCCCGGGAATTCTCTTCCTCTTTGGTTTCATCCTGAAATGGCGGAGCTCAGCTCTGCTCTGCTCTGCTCCCACCAGCACGCATTGCACCCGTGACGTTCTCAAAGTGGGGTGCCCCGGCAGCAGGGCTGGCATCACCTGGGACCTGGTGGAAATGCAGATGTGCTGAGCCAGAAACCCCGGGTGGCTGTGCCCCCACGCCCCCCCCCCATGGTCTGATGCCCATCAGAGTGAGACCTGCCCGTTGGCCTGCACCAAGGGCTCTGTCCCAGCAGCTTCAGCCAAGAGCTGTGAGTCCACGTACAGCCCCTGGTGCCATGTCTGTGCCCTGGCCCAAGGCTTCCACAGGCTGCCAGCCCTGCAACCAGCCCCTCGTCTGCCTGGCCCCCGGCCCTGCCCTGGTCCCCCGCCTGCTCTGGCCTCAG
>NW_005370171.1:598283-598588 GCF_000412655.1 Myotis brandtii
GGCCCTTCCCTGTCCCCAGCCCTGCCCTGGCCCCCACCTGCCCTGGCTCCTGGCCCTGCCCTGGCCTTGGCTATAGCTGTGCGGTCCCCGGCTTCCCTTGGCCTTTTCTGCTGCGAGCGGGAATTTCAGGCCAGAAGCCTTTGTGCCTGGGCCCATTCGTCATTCCTACACAGAAGTCCTCTTTCTTTGTCCACTTTGGAGATGCCTACAGGGATGTAAGAGTGGCAAGTGGGCAGTTTAAACCACCTGGACACAGAAGTTGGATTTCTTTTAAAATGGCAGCATCTCAGGTGAATGACCACAGA
>NW_005370171.1:598630-613005 GCF_000412655.1 Myotis brandtii
GGGGTAAGGGGATGGGAGAGGTGGGGCTCCCAGGGGCTCCGGGGCCAGTGGCTCAGCATGATGACCAGCGGGGTTGAGGGGTGCGGGAGGCATGGATGTAAGGATGGCGATGCTCTAGCGGGGCTCCTGGGGGTGTCTGGGGGATTCCGGGTGTCTTGGCAGGGCAGGATGACGGCTCTGGACGGGGCGGGAGGACGCAGGCGGACACCAGGCAGAGCAGGAGCTCCCAGTGGTGACAAGGTGCCCCCCACTGCTGTGAGGCATCATGCCGGCCCGGCCACGCGCTCGGGTCAGACAGGCGCCCAGGCTCCTCCGGGTCTCAGGCTGCGGCTCGAGGCCTAGGATGGCGGGTTCAGGACGTTTCTCCAGGCCTGAGGCCGAGGGGCAGCCTGCTCCTTGGAGCACGTCCCATGGCCCGCCCCTCCGAGCGCACAGCGCGCTCATCCTCACGCCTGCGGGCTGCGCCGAAGGCGATAATGAATTTCCTCACCCGTCACCCTCCTCCTCCGTGTCCTAATTCTTCCAACTCACACTGTTTTCTCTGTTCCTGAGCGTGTGGGCGACGGGGACGCAGGGTGGTCTCCACAGGACATCACCCATGTCTGCTCCTCACCCTGATCCTCATTTCTAACGACACCCTTGTCACCGCCCCGCTGGGGCTGGGGGACAGCAGCTGGAGTCTCCGTGCCCCAGGCCCGCGGGAGGGGACCCGCTGTTCCCTAGGGCTGGCTCCCCACCTCTCTCCCACGGTGGATGTGCACGGCCCTTGGGGAAGTGTTGTCACAGCCGTGGTGGTTCCATGAGTCGTTTTCACAAGAATAAGTTGTAGAGTTCCCCCCCCGCCCTTTGTGTCGCAAGTGAAGGGATGAGGAGGGGGGGGTGGTCTGAGACCAGCGCCTGTGGGTATTTGAGCCACTTCGGGGGGCGGGGACCGACTGCCCTGTGCCGAGCCCCAGCCGCCCTCTCCATCCTCCCAGGCCCGACAGCGTCCGGTTAGACAGGCCTGTGGGGCACAGGGGCGCGCTGTCGTGGAGAGCAGCGGCTTTGGTGCCCAGCACACCTGTGGGTGGTTCTCCTCCCCAGGAGGTCCCCCGCGGCCCGTGCGGCCTCCGAGCAGGGAGCATGGGTCCGGGGCGCTGTGAGCAGTGGAGCACCAGCGTGTACGGACCCGAGCGTGTGCCTGGCGAGCAGTAGGTGCTCAGTAAAGGCGGGTGTTCCTCGTCTCGCCCACCTTCCTCTGGGCTGGTCACAGGGAAATCTCCTCCATGTTTGGATTGCAGGTCCGCCCCTGAGAGCGCAGGCATCGCACAGGCCCAGCTTCCTCAGAGGCAGAACGCGTGGCGGTCCGGTTCACGTGGGTCCCAGCCCCTTCGCAACCAGGCGGCCTCGGCACAGGCCCGGCTTCCTCAGAGGCAGGACGCGTGGCGGTCCGGTTCACGTGGGTCCCAGCCCCTTCGTAACCAGGCGGCCTCGGCCTCCGCCTGTCAGGTCCCTCCATGTGCAAGACAACAGCCTCCTTCCTCGATGGCTCGAGAGCAGGCAGAGGGGACCTGAGCGTAGACAGCTCTGCCTCCGTGGCCTCACCCTTAGGGCTCAGCCTGGGCCCTCGGGACCCGTCCTGGGCTTCGGCCGAAGAATTCCTAATCCACCCTCCAGCGGTTCCCATTGCTCCCGCATTGCGTGGTAGCCAGATGGGCTGACTTTCTCAGATTTCATCGCTGGGATTAAGGAGGTCTTATTGAGCCAGGGCCGCCTTCACGTCGCATGTGAAAGGGTATCAGGATGTTGGTATTGGAGATCCTTCTAAAAATATGTGATGTTCCAAAGGGATCACATGACTGATGGAGACAGGATTTTATTTCGTTGAGTAAATGTTGGGCTTTTTAGTTTCTGTCCCTTTTTTTGTAATTGATGTCAGAGAGGATGGGAGAGGGAGAAAGAGAGGGAAACATCACTGATGAGAGAGAATCATTGATCAGCTGCCTCCTGCACACGCCCCACTGGGGATCGGGCCCGCAACCCAGGCATGTGCCCCGACCGGAATCAAACCCGGGACCCTTCAGTCCGCAGGCCTGCGCTCTATCCACGGAGCCAAACCGGCCAGGGCGTTTCTATCCTGTTTTTATTTAGGATTTGGGGGCTTTTGGTTTACGGAGCACCTACTGTGAGCCAGATGCTATGTGCCAAGCCCCTTACGTGCGTTATTACATTTCGTTTTGGTGACATCGTCCGCTCCACCTAAAGGCCAGCCCCACGGCGTCCACTTGCTTGTCCGGACCCACCTCGTGAGAGCAGCCAGCTCGGCAGTGAACACGACATCCTCTTGCCTCGTAGAGACTGGGTTGTGCGGCCTGTTTGCGGAATCTGGCTCAGCCCACGGCTTTGACGGGGAAACTGTGGTCCCGCCTGAGGTTCTACGAGTTAACAAGTGGCCGGCCCTCCCCACGGCTGCAGTGTGACCCTTAGCCGTGAGCCGGGCCTCGCGTCCCCTACTGCTGGCGGCCGCCCAGGAGGAGCACGCTGGGGACAGAGCCCGCTAGGCCGCAGCGGGAGCAATCACCTTCAGAAACAGGGTAATTGTTGCGGCGACTGGCTCTGTCTTGATTAGAAAGCACTAATAGCAATTAATGACATAATTTCAGAAAGAAAGAGGAAAATTAATAGAACTCTCGGCGAACATGAATGACAGCCATTATCTACCGTCTGCAGAACCGTCGGGCTGCCACGCGGTTGGTGGAAAGGCAGGTGGATTTTTTGGTCTGAATTCTCTAGATAATTGAGCAAGTCTTTTATTTCTTCGGTAGAAAACTCCCTGGAGTGAGCTAATAATATTAATTTGTTTAAAATGCCTCAGTTCTACAACTTAATTAAAAACCTTTTACAAGTTAATTTTATATTTGCACATTTTATCTACATGTGCAAATATTATTTGATCCTGATGATGGAGCTTTTTTAATCAAAGAGGCTGCTGCCGTGAGGCCGCAGGCAGTTCGGGTCAAGAGCGGTGAACCGAGCCTGCGTTTGTGGAGCTCTGGCGCTGCCGGCAGCCGAAAGGACGCGCCCTCCTCGCAGACACCGGGACACGGCGAGCAGCAGCCGCGAAGGTGAGGGAAGTAACAGGACTCGCACTGAGCACGGCACGGGGGCTGGGCTACACTGCACGGCCATCTCAGCGGCCTTCACCTTGACCTCGAAGCCGGGAGGTACCCCCCTCCACCAACCAGGACCCCGACTGGGGGCCAGGAACCCGTCCGAGTCCAGCAGTGACCAGCGGGAGAGTGGAAGTTGGACACAGAGGGTCGCTCCGCGATGCCTCGCAGTCACTCGGGGACCGACAAGTTTTGCCTCACTGGGCCCAGCCCCCTGACACTTTCCCAGCATCATCAGGAGACACGGTAGTTCCGGTCCTTCGTGACACCAACACACGGGCGCCGTCCCTGACACCCCGGCGGCCTCAGACTGCGGCGGGCTGGGGCACGGCTCCTGGCCGGGCTGATCTGGGCACAGGGGGTGAGGTGCGTCCTTGTGGCTGTCCTCTGGGTCAGGACTCCACCGAGTTCCGGCGCTTCTGTGGGGACATGTCCCTGCTGATCTGATGCCTGGGCCTCAGTCAGTCTGCCCAGCCCCAACCTGCCAGCGTGAGCAGTAGCGCCTTCCATGGCCGGCCTCTTGCCGCATGATGGTTCTCTGTGTCTTTCCCAGACCTTTGTAGCTGTTTTCTCTCCCGAGTCCAGCGCTCAGAAGCACATTCCAGGTTTGCTCCTCAGCCTGTGAGGACATATAAATAAGGCCTTTTCCCAAGAACGCTGTGAAGGTTCTTGTGCCGCCAGCACGGCCAGGGGTGAACCTGAGCGGGGGGAGGGGGGGTGCAGGATTAGAAAAAGACAGACAAGAGAATGAAGCTGGAGCCGGGTGGGACGCTGCCCTCTGATTAGAGAGACAGCGCCATGGCCTGCAAGCCGGGTCTTTATTTTATAGCAGATTCCACGAGGCAAAGTAAGGGCGCGGGTCAAGATGTTTACAGTGTTCTCGCGGGTTTCGAATCTACTCAATTACATGCGCCTCAACTCTATCAAGCCCACATCACTCAGCCTCCTGGGCCCACAGGTTCGGACCATAAGGTCAAGCTCACAACTGTACCTTCGGCTGTAATTGTGCTGGGACCTGCACGTGGCTTTGCCTCGAGAGGACCGTGCCCTCATTAGTCCAAGGCTTGACCCTGTGCAAACGCGGCGGCCGCTCCCCACAGTTACTCTGGGGATGGCGTTGGCGTTCTTAGGGCAGCAGAGCTGTTCTAACCCCTTTCTACAGGCCGGCGGTCAAGTTTACCTTGGTGATGTGCTCTGGGGGCTGCGTGCATGTGGGAGCCTCAGAGGCAGGGGTACGGGGTCTGCCCCCGAAGTCCTCAGACCCGGTGTCGCTGGGCCGCTGTTGTGTGATGAGGCCCCGGCCCCGGGAGTCTCTAGGCTACAGGGGTCTCGCACGGCACGGGCGTGACCGTGTCTGCGTGGAAGGACACGGGTCTCTCCCACTCACATGGCATGGACGGAAGGGGACAGGGAAGGCCGGCGCCCTCCCTCGGTGCCAGGAGGAGAGGACGACGGGCGTGGCTGAGATGACGGCGAGCGGGAGCGGTCGTCCGGTCTGGGTGTGATGAACCTGAGCTCAGCCTGAGAAGCCGCTGCAGGCTCTCCACCCTCCTCTGTGGCTTCGGACGCGGCGGTCACGCGTGGCCCGGGACCTCTCTCTGGGCGTCGGGAAGGGTGGTCGCTGGAGCACAGACTCCAGTCGTGAAGCCCTGGGTCTGCCTCCCGCTCTGCCCCCACCTGCGAGTCGTTTTGCTGTGTGAATGGGGACAAGAGGTTTCCCAGCGGCGTGCACGGTGCTGCCAGCGCTGGCCCGCGCTAAGGCGAGGCACCGTCCGCTCCACCTCAGAGTCTGCAAGGGGCCACCTCGGGCTCTCCGTTCTGCTCAGTCGTCCTTCCCGCCACTCTCCTGCCCTTTGCCCTCCTGGCTGCCTCCTCAGGACCCCCTTCTGTGGTCGCCCACCCACTGGCCCCTCCCAGCCCCCCCCTTCTGACCCACAGTTCGTTACTTCCCTGTGCGTCCGCCCCTCCTGGCCTGCAGCCCTCAGCCTGCCCACTGGCATCCTCCGCCCGTGAGGTGCCACCCGACGGGTCTTCTACAGTCTCCGGGGCGTCGTGCTGCACAGAAACCCTCTGAGTCCTCCTGGGTTCCCCCTCCTCCTCCTCCTCCTCCTGGTGACTGTCCAGGACCTTGTCCCCTTCACCCTGGGAGGACTGCTTCCTGCTGAGCCATGTTCATCCCCCATTTCCTCCTCCTCCTCCTCCCCCTCCTCCTCCTCCTGGTGACTGTCCAGGACCTTGTCCCCTTCACCCTGGGAGGACTGCTTCCTGCTGAGTCATGTTCATCCCCCATTTCCTCCTCCCCCTCCTCTTCCTCCTGGTAACTGTCCAGGACCTTCCCTCCTCCCGCCCCCAGGAGGACTGCTTCCTACTGAGTCATGTTCATGTGGATACAGTGTTTTTAGTGTTTTCTTTTACCGAATTGAGAAACAGGTGAATGTGATCGTAATTGAAAAACAGAACATCTCAAATCGAATGAGCACACACATCACCCAGCAAGCGTGTTACAAACACGCAGGGTCAGCTCCAGGAGGTCTGGGTTCAGCCCAGGCCCTGCCCGCTCCCCAGGCCCTGGATCCGGCCCGCTCCCCGCTGAGGAGCAGAGCGGACCGTGGCGCACGCTGGCCGTGTGCGGAGAGGACACGGGAGGGCTCTGCGGCAGCCCCGCCTGTCGCTGGTCAGAGGTAACATCGTGGCTCCGCCGGACCTGCAGGTTTAGGATCTGCATCTGAGCAGCTACCAGGTGGCCCCGGGTGTGCGCACAAGGTGTGGGAGGCACCAGCTTAGCAGATGCAATAAAAAGGTCTTGAGAACATCTGTAAACCCGCAGGTGGTTTGCCGGTGCTCTGGAAGGAGAGGAAAACACTGATGTCAAACCAGGCTAACGACCGAGTGGGTTGAAATCCATTAACCAGAAAAGACTCTGAGGAAAATAAATCGTGTGCCGGGTTCAGAAGACGCCAAGTCCATTTATAAACGCATTTAATACCTGCATGTTTACATGTAGAACATTGAATTGACGGCCATTTCATGGGAAAGCCCGGTTATAAAAGAACCGTCTGTCTTACAGAATTATTCGTATTTTGTTTGCATTTATGTAAATAACAGCAAATGTGCGCGCGGACTTTAGTCTTATCTCTGCCCCTTTCCTGTCCCAAGAGTAACACATCGTGCATGCCGATCAGCGCCGGCTCCCTTCGCCAGCTCCTCCCGCGTCGGTCTGCAAAGAGCTGCTCCGTCCTCTTCGCAGCTGCGGGCGCCCAGCGGCGTCCGGGAATGCTGTCCTGTAAGGTGCTTAGAAGGCTTTCCCACAGCCACAACCAGCACTCACACAGGAGGACACTGTGTCCCCCAAACAGGGCTTCCTTGTCACAAGGAAGATAGCGCCTTGGTAACCGGAGAGGCTTTGATGGGGCTGGGCCAGAGGTGGCCCCTCTTTTTGGAGGAGTGATTTGGGGGGAAACCCTTGACTTCTGTCCGGGCGCATGGGGTCTAGTTTGGCTCCTTGAACGCCCCTCTGCGCCCCTCGATGAGCTCCCAGGCGTCCCCAGGCGGGTGGGTCCGATGTCGTCCACCAGGAGAGCGCAGTCCGGCTTCCGCCCCTGCCCCTTGCTCCCTCTGCGTGAGCTTAGCGGGCGTTTCACGGCCTGCAGAGGAGCTGGTCCAGGACTCAGCAGAGACGGAGTTATACTCTCGGCAACTAGACGGCACCCTCCTCGGAGGCTTTGGGAGAGGGCGGTGGGAGGGCCTAGTGCAGGACCGGCCCTGGTTACTCTCAGGCTTCCTATCGGTTCTCTACAGTCCTCTTTCCTGCTGCCCCACAGGGAGCCACGCCCATGCTGCTTCAAACCCGCAGCCATTGCCAGTGGCGGTGGCGGGGCCCAGGGGTTGAGCATCGACCCACGGACCAGGAGGTCACGGTTCAGTTCCCCGTCAGGGCACACGCCTGGGTTGCGGCTCGATCCCCGGCAGGAGTCGTGCAGGAGGCAGCCGATCAGTGTTCATGTTTCTCATCGATGTTTCTAGCTCTCTTTCCCTCTCCCTTCCTCTCTCTCGAAAATCAATAAAAACATTTAATAAACAAATAAATAAATAAATGACAGCAAGCTGCCGAGTGTGTGAGGTGTGCGCTCAGCACCGGGGGAGTCGCTCTGTGCACAGCCCCGGTTTGCCGAGTCCGCGTCGACTTCACATTGTGTGTAGGCCCACCCTGCCCAGCTTCCTCCTCACGCGTGTGAGCACCCACGGGTGGGATGAGGACTGTGAGCACCCACGGGTGGGATGAGGACTGTGAGCGCCCACGGGTGGGATGAGGACCGTGTTCTTATCCACCTGCCTTCCCGTCTGTGAGCAATGTCCTGTCCTCCTACCAGCAGCCCCCTCCCTCCCGTACGCGTGGTGATGGCCGTGTGTGTCCTAGGAGGCTCTCAGCTGCGTCTGAGCTCATTTATAGTCACAGTTTCTGCCTTATGTGCTCTTCCTCTCGCTGTCGTCAGCCTGAGATTTATTGTTGGTGCTGATTTTAGAGCAAAATAGAAATGAGATTGAGTTGGCATTTTTTTAAGAAGCCTGCTCCGCAGCAGGCGGAGCAGAGAATCAGTTGGCTTAAACAGATAACCCTGGGTCATATCAGAAAATGTCTTGTTCCAGCTGAGGACTCGTCCCCGCCTGTGGGACCGACGGTGTTCATTTAAGGGAGCGCGGGCAGACAGGAGAGATTTCTCCTCTTCAGATTTCCTGATTTGTTTGTGCCTCTGCTGTGACCCCCAGGGTAATTCTCATAAAGCAACTTCTAACAGAAAGCAGAGAGAGTTACGGCTTCTCACTCTTCACTCGCACAGCGGCCTGTGCCCTGGCTCGTCTGTGGTCTTGTTTGCTGTGCTCCTCACCAAGGACAGTGACCCACCGAGTCCCCAGGGATGGACTGGGAGAAAGCAGGCGCCCGAGTGGGAGTGAGAGCGAGACCAAGGGAAAGCAAAACCCCCACTGCAGTGTGGCCTGTGCATTCAGATGGAGGCGTGGCCTGTGTGATCAGAGGGGTGTGGCCATGCAAACCGGCAGCTTCACCGCAGCCATGGGCAGCTCCCTGCCTCCTGCAGGGACCTGCGTCCCAGAGGGCAGAGCCTTCTCCTGGCCACGTGCGCTCCGTGGAGGGTGTCCTGCCTGCCTGCCTGTCTGTCCACTGCAGGTGCTGACACTCTGCACCGAGCCTTGTTGAGATTTGTTGAGTGCTCATCACCCCTCTATCCAAATACCCAGGGTGTGGCCTGTGTGCTCAGAGGGGGCGTGGCCTGTGCGCTCATAGGGGCATGGCCTGTGTGCTCAGGTGGGGCATGGCCTGTGTGCTCAGAGGGGCGTGGCCTGTGTGCTCAGATGGGGTGTGGCCTGTGTGATCAGAGGGGTGTGGCCTGTGTGGTCAGAGGGGCGTGGCCTGTGTGATCAGAGGGGGTGTGGCCTGTGTGATCAGAGGGGTGTGGCCTGTGTGGTCAGAGGGGCGTGGCCTGTGTGATCAGAGGGGGTGTGGCCTGTGTGATCAGAGGGGTGTGGCCTGTGTGGTCAGAGGGGCGTGGCCTGTGTGATCAGAGGGGGTGTGGCCTGTGTGATCAGAGGGGTGTGGCCTGTGTGGTCAGAGGGGCGTGGCCTGTGTGATCAGAGGGGGTGTGGCCTGTGTGATCAGAGGGGTGTGGCCTGTGTGGTCAGAGGGGCGTGGCCTGTGTGATCAGAGGGGGTGTGGCCTGTGTGATCAGAGGGGTGTGGCCTGTGTGGTCAGAGGGGCGTGGCCTGTGTGATCAGAGGGGGTGTGGCCTGTGTGATCAGAGGGGTGTGGCCTGTGTGGTCAGAGGGGCGTGGCCTGTGTGATCAGAGGGGGTGTGGCCTGTGTGATCAGAGGGGTGTGGCCTGTGTGGTCAGAGGGGCGTGGCCTGTGTGATCAGAGGGGGTGTGGCCTGTGTGATCAGAGGGGTGTGGCCTGTGTGGTCAGAGGGGCGTGGCCTGTGTGATCAGAGGGGGTGTGGCCTGTGTGATCAGAGGGGTGTGGCCTGTGTGGTCAGAGGGGCGTGGCCTGTGTGATCAGAGGGGGTGTGGCCTGTGTGATCAGAGGGGTGTGGCCTGTGTGGTCAGAGGGGCGTGGCCTGTGTGATCAGAGGGGGTGTGGCCTGTGTGATCAGAGGGGTGTGGCCTGTGTGGTCAGAGGGGCGTGGCCTGTGTGATCAGAGGGGGTGTGGCCTGTGTGATCAGAGGGGTGTGGCCTGTGTGGTCAGAGGGGCGTGGCCTGTGTGATCAGAGGGGGTGTGGCCTGTGTGATCAGAGGGGTGTGGCCTGTGTGGGGGGGGTGCGGCCTGAGGTCCTCCTGCTTGGTACTGGGGCGGGGGGTGGCATGGCCTGAGGTCCCTGTCAAGCCCCGTGGGGCAGGGGGCACGGCCTGAGGTCCCTCGCCCTGCCCAGGTGCCTTGCAGCCTCGGGTCCCTGCTGTTCGGTCATGACGTTACGGCATCCTAGCTGATTTGCATGTTCCTCTATTATTATATAGATGGGAAGAGGGCCATCTGTTGGCCTCGGTCCCCTTCTGGAACCTCGAGAAACCTGGGTCTCGAAACAGTGGCCCCTCAGCGCTGTGCGTCTGCACACAGCGGGGCGGGCATGCCATACAGAGCTCTCGGTTTTATGTGGGTCCAGCCAGGCGGTCCGCACAAAGCACGCCCTGTGCCCCCAGCAGCGTGCCCCCCCCCCCCGGCTTCCTCCCAACCAAGCCGGGACCTTCCCTTGAGCTTCGGTGCCAGGATTTCTTGTCTCTGCGTTGAACGGCGGCCTCTGTGGCAGGAGAAGCAGCTTCCGTGCGGTCTGGTTCTCTGAGACCCTCACGGCGCTGGCGGAGGGCGGCGCCGGGGGATGAGACGCGTTCTGCCCGCGCTGTGCCCCTTCTCCGCATCTCCTCGAGTCTCGTTCTCTCTCCTGTGCTCCCAGCAGGTGTTAAGGTGATTCTCTGTTTGCTCCGGGGGCTCGGGATCGGGTTTCTCTCGTGGTTTTATGTGTTTCGTGTATTAAAGGTGCTTTTTTAGTCACAGATTCTGTTAGCGGGTCGCGTGCTCCGTAAAGAAAATCTGATCTGGGGCCAGGTTTGCGCCTGGCAAATAGTCCCATTCGTGTCCCAGGAGCAGCGCGCTGCCCTCTCTGTGCAAGTCTGCGGGGAAGAAGTGGCGACACCCACCTGGGACTTACACTGAGATTCACTCCGTTTGCCCGGCAGCTCTTAGGCACCGACTGGGCCCAGGCGCCCGGGTTTGTAAGTCACATCCTCCGAAGAGCTGACAGTGGGGGGCCGGTGTGGGGTGCTCAGCGCCTTGTCCGGAGGAGACGGGCTCTTGTCCTGCCTTTGAGAACACACTACTGGCCAGGGAGCCTGCGTCCTCAAGCGATGGCCATATGGTCATGAAAAGGGACTCCTGTGTTTTGGCCCCTCCCAGTTTGCTGGATGCAATGCTGTTCTTCCCACACGGCTGCCAGCCTCTGGGTATTTGTGTGTCCATCGGCCATGGAGCCCTCAGCTCGGGTGGAGCCCTGGTCCCGCTGTCCTTGCCGATGGCCTCGGCCGGGGGTGGGGCACACTGGCCTGGCGATTGTGCCTCGTACAGCCTCTCCTCCCGCCTACTGCTTTCCCCAAGCGGGCGCTTTCATTCCTACCCCCCACCCCCAGCGCCGGGGCACAGGGACTTGAGAACGCCCTGACCTGATGACAAGTCCCTCTCGCCCCCTGCCCCCCAGACTGCACCCGGCCAGCATCTCACCGGCTGCGCTCTCCCCCCATCACGGGCAGACCACGCGCGCTCACGTGTGTGAGTGTGAAGCAGGTGGCCCTCTGCTGTCCCCTGAGTCGGGGACGTGGATCATCGCTCCATCACCCCGTCCCGCGGTCCCCGATGCGCACGCCTGTCCATGGTTACCGTGTGCGCGCAGCGCACCCCCAAATGCATGAACCCGCCACTGCGGGCTGCTGTTCATCATACTCACCCCTCTGCCCGGTAAACGGCCGATGGAAATACATTCTCTGTTACGTCCCATTCGTTTCCAAATGTACGAGTTTTCAAATATGTTATAAATGAGAAGAAAAGAAACTGCTGGACTGTTTGTCAAACCGTCACATTATTTTATTTATCGTCTCCTGTCAACAGGAAAGTCCAGAAGTGGATTGAGATAAAAAATGGAGGCGCGTGTAGAGATAAACGGAAAGGGAGACACTGCGCATTCCCTCCCTCCTGCTCCGGGCAGCAAACAAGAAGCACTGAGACCCGCGCGTGGCTCGGTGGTTGAGCGCCGGCCTACGAACTGGGAGGTCGTGGTTCTGTCCCGGTTAGGGCACAGGCCCGGGTTGCGGGCTCGATCCCCAGTGAAGGGCATGTGGGAGGCAGCCGATCCATGATTCCCTCTCATCGTTGATGTTTCTCTCTCTCTCTCCCTCCCCCTTCCTCTCTGAAATCAGGAATATGTTTTAAACGGCTGGAGGAATTTTCTGTTTAGTGAACAAGATGTTTCTGGTCGGTAGAGAATTGCGCTTTTTATGTCCGTTTTCACGATGAAGTGCCTGTTCGAAGGGCCCAGTTCTGCCTGGAGAAAGCACCTGTGGAGCCTGGGGGGACCCAGCTGTCCGCTGCCTTCACGCCTTCCTCGGGGGCAGGTTTCCGCGAGGAGGCGGTCATGGCTGTGGGGGCTGGAGATGTGCTGGTTGGGGTACATCTCAGCCTCTTAAACTCAGTGCACCCGGGCTCAGCGTTATGGACTCGGCATGTAGATGCTGGCCCCTGGGCTGCACGCGGCCAGCACCCCTGGGAGACGGCCCCTGCCTGGCACTGATGTGCAGGGAAAGGCCACAGGCTCCGCTCGCCGTCCCTCCAGCGCAGCAGCACCTCCTGCCGGGGAAGGTCAGGGGTCACAAAAGGCCGGCCAGCTCCGCAGCACTTCCATTGTCAGGAGCAGGCGCGAGGGGCGGCTGCAGCACTGAGCAAAAGGTGACCGGTCCTGCGACGCTCCACCAAGGCCTCAAGGTGCACTGGGGGGCCCTTGTAGGGTACACTGGGGGGGCCTCGTGGGGTGCACTGGGGGGCCCTCGTAGGGTATACTGGGGGGCCTCGTGGGGTGCACTGGGGGGCCCTCATGGAGTACACTGGGGGGCCCTCCTCAGGGTACACTGGGGGGTACACACGTGGGCCCTCCGCGGTGCACTGGGTGTTTGTAACAAGAGAGTTTGGGGTGTGTATGGGATCAGGGCCCCCCCCACGTGTGGGCCCTGAGCTGTGAATGGGCTGCAGGCCTCCTCAGGGTCCTGCGTTCATGGCCACGTGTCCTGAGAGGAGCAGCCACACTGGCCGCACCGTCAGGCAGGAGAGGAACCTGGGCAGCGCCCTGCTCTCCGGGGCCTGGAACGCCTGCGCCCCGAGAGCCACGAGGCTGGTCTCCTTCCCCGCTCCTTAAGGTCGCCCACCGCCTCCCGCCCCTCCTGTGTCCCTGCTGCCCTCCAGTCGTCATGATGCTCTCACCTCGACGAACGACGAACGGTGTCTCGTCCACTTACCCCCTGGACCCCCGGCTCAGCAGCTCAGGGACGGGGAGCCTTGTCTCCTGCTGGAGAGACTCGTGTCTTTACAGGGACTTTCTCATCACGTGCAGCCTGGACAGCTGCTGCCTCTGAGCCCCGGCACCAGGGCTGGACGAGGGGGGTGGGGGGCGGGTGTAGGGAGCTGGGTGTGGACGGGCCCTGCCTCTGCGGGGTTGTTTGTTCCCAGAGCTGCAGCGAGGCCGCCCCAGGCCCCTGCTGCCCCGGGAGCCCCCTGGCGTGCGCTGCTCCCTCCGCCCAAATCTCTTCCGATTCGATTTCTTCACCTCCTGCCACCCCGCCCGCCCGGGAAATGATCCGCTGGGAAAGCTCGACCCGGAGCCGCTGGGGGGAGGGGAGCTCCAGGTCCCGTGGTTTCCGGGGAACTGACCACAGCAGAGTTCGGAGGAGGAGGAGCAGCCCCGTGGAGAGCAGGGTTCTGAACTCCAGGCGCCGACGCTCCTCTATCCAAACCCCTCTCACCACTGAGTCATGTGACTGGGCCTCCGTTTTCTGAGAAGATAATAGATATCGTATTCGCTGGGGTTCGATGCCATGGGCTGACACCTGTAAATGGGCCCGTTTAGCACAATGTCCGGGGCCGTGTGGGGCTTGGTCAACACAGCCCCCTCCCCACTTCCCACTTTGTTTTCCTTCCTCTGGGAAGTAATTCCTAGCGCACTGCCATTTGGAATTTTGGAGCTGTTTTTAGTGTAGAGCATTGAAGGAGAGGGTAATATTTCTGGTGGAGGCAGTAGTGACTCCTTATTGCGGAATATGCATGAAGAATTAAGCCATCATTGAGATTTGTTGAGTGCTCATCACGTCGTAAATCCTCCGGGAACGGCAGGAATAAAGAGCCGGCTTACTCTTTTAAGGGCGCCTCGGTGTTCGTCTCCGCAGCTTCCTTCCCGAAACTGACCCTGGGAGCAAAATGTGGGAGGAAGCCAGCGTGCGGGTGAGGAATGCACCCCATTATCTCGTCTCGCGGGAAAAGAGTAAAACCACCAACAAGCAGTAAAGGAGGCAGAGACTGTCGCCTCCCACGCCACAAAGGAAGGAGGCGACAGGGAGCCCGAGGGAAGCCGTGTCTGGAAGGCAGCCCTGGATGGAGGCATGACGGCGGGGGGAGGTCTCAGCGTGGGGACACCCAGCGCGGACTTGGTCACGGAGGGGCTAGAGCTGCAAATGGGGGTGATTCACAGCGTGGCCTGAACAGCCTGCTCCCGCCCGTCTGCTGTAGGCAGTGTCAGCGCCTGCCGTGGACAGACAGGCCGGCAGGCAGGACGCCCTCCATGGAGCGCACGTGGCCAGGAGAGGGCTCTGCCCTCTGGACGCGGGTCCCTGCAGGAGGCAGGGAGCTGCCCACGGCCGCGGTGAAGCCGCCGGTTCGCACGGGGGTGGGTGCGCTTCCCTGAGCCTCGCCGCGCTGCTCTGTAGTCTGCATGCACACTCGAGTCTGGTTGCACTTGGAAACCGCTGTTGGCTCTGGAGGCCCCGCAGCGAGAGACTGGCCCGGAGTCAAGGTCACCTTCCCAGCAGCCCCATGTGTGTGTCCCAAACGCCCGCCTTGGGGACAGCGACATTTCCACCGGCCCCTCCTCACCTGCCTCCGCGCGTGTCCTGTGCGGGTCACACCTAAC
>NW_005370171.1:613836-614195 GCF_000412655.1 Myotis brandtii
GCGGCGGGCGCCTCCCTCTGAAGCACTAGACGAAACGCTTCCTCTGCCGTCGTTTACCTGAATGTGATTCCAGGCTCTCCGTCTCCGCCCTTAAATGGAGATCCTGTTCCAGAATGTCTGGTCGTCTTCATTTTCCCTAAATACACAGCAGCGGAGTGTACCGTGAGCAGCTTAATGTGGGTATTACATGTATTTCGGAGAAAAGTGGCAAAAATGTGTCATTCTCTTCTCCCTTGTCAGGAGAAGGCTGAGCTGAACTGTCGTCGTCTGCCGCTCGCAGGGACAGGGACGGGCAGGTCGCTCTCGGGAGAGGGGCTTGGCCACTGCAGTGCTGCGTGGGGCGCTCTGCCTGACACAGT
>NW_005370171.1:614228-614471 GCF_000412655.1 Myotis brandtii
GTTCTCCATCCAGGGCTGTGCTGCGTGGGGCGCTCTGCCTGACACAGTGCCTCGCGGGGGGCCTGGCGCGGACGGGTTTGTGGAACTGAACAGGTTGTAGAGCAGCGGGTGGACTAGGTGACTCCATAAGCAACGTCGTAAACCAATTAAAGGCGCGTAAAGCAGCGGCCTCCTGGGGAGGCTCCGCAGGCTGAGCCCTGATCCGCGGCTCCGCCAGCCCCAGCGCAGGGCTCCTGCCCTGAT
>NW_005370171.1:614516-615771 GCF_000412655.1 Myotis brandtii
GCACCAGCCAGGGACGGGGCCCCCCAGGCCTCTTCATGGGGGTCACGGTGGGGCATGAGACCCGGGCGTCCCACCGGAGCCCCCCAGTATCTCTCGACGGTCGTTCCCAGTCCTCACCCCGTACCCAGGAGCGCTCCGTGGTTTGTGCTTTGTCGCCACAGGGGACGGCGCTGCGCCCGAAGCCACGGCCCCCCTCATCGTGATCGCCCCGGGCAACCGCAGCGTGATGGCCGGGTCCAGCGAGGTCACCCTGGAGTGCATAGCGAATGCCAGGTACGTGACAGCACCGAGACCCTCGCCAGGGGTGCGAGCTCCCCGCCACGGCGTCCTGTTGGCGCACCTGGGCTGTGAGCACAGCTGTGGGGGGGCAGCCCAGGACCCCAGGCCTCCGTGGTCCCAGAACACACTTCACGGGAGCTGCGGGGCCTGGAGGGGCCTCCTCGGAGTCCGGCTGAGGAGGGAGAGGCCGCCCCTCTCTAGTCCCAGGTGTCCTCGCTCCAGGACGGTGTTCCCGGGGCCACAGCTCCCCCGTGGCCTCAGCTCCCCCACGGCCTCAGCTCCCCCGCGGCCGGCCGAGCCCCCAGCAGCATTTATTCTCCGCCTTCTCGCCCTGAGCAAATGGAGCCATTAGCGCTCACGGGCGTTGCTGCCGCAATTAGCTGTCCTTGCTCAATAGCCCGAGCGGAGCATTGCTGAGCGAAGCGGGAGGGAGAGAGGTGCCAGGGGACTGGTTCAGGTGTCCGCTGACCCCCAGCAGCCCCGCAGGACAGGCCCTAGCAGCTCCTGCCCAGGCCCGAGGTGGCTGTCACCCCCCTCCCGGGACTCACGGTCCCTCACGGGTGCCCTCCCTCTCCCAGGCCCCTGGAGGAGCTGCGTGTGAGCTGGAAGAGGAACGGGGTGACCCTCACCCGCGGGCTCCGCAGCTTCGGGAGGCGCCTCACCATCAGCACCCCAACCTCCGCCGACACTGGCGAGTACGTCTGCGAGGCGGCGCTGTGTGAGCTGGAGGAACGGGGTGACCCTCACCCGCGGGCTCCGCAGCTTCGGGAGGCGCCTCACCATCAGCACCCCAACCTCCGCCGACACCACTGAGTACGTCTGCGAGGCGGCGCTGGCCGGGAGCACGGCCGAACCAGCTCGCGCAAAGGCCTTCCTCTCCATCACAGGTAATCCTCCTCCCATCACAGTAACCCCTCCTCCCATCACAGTGACCCCTCCTCCCATCACAGTGACCCTCCTCCCATCACAGTGACCC
>NW_005370171.1:617009-617542 GCF_000412655.1 Myotis brandtii
CCCTCCTCCCATCACAGTGACCCCCCCCCCCATCACAGCAACCCCTCCTCCCATCACAGTGACCCTCCTCCCATCACAGTGACCCTCCTCCCATCACAGGTAAGGCTCCCCCCGGGGGTGGCACTGGGCCTGGTGCTGCCCACCTTCCCTGGGAAGCGCAGTCACACTCAGCCCAGCTTCACCTTGAACCCGGCGCAGGGAGGTGACCCGATTCCATCTCCCAAACGCATCCTGCTTTTCTTTTCCAAGAAAATCACTGAATCCGAGAGCTGGTCTGAGCCGGCCTGACCCCGCCTGGGCGGCAGGTGGGAGGTCTCGGGGAGGGCACTGGCCCAGGCTCTCCTCGGCTCGTGTCTGACTGTCCGGATCAGGGCTCAGAGACGATGCTGTTGCTGTCCTTTCTGGACCCGGAGGCAGTGAGAAGGTGCCCGATGTTACCTTCCCTCCGTGTCAGAGAGGACGGAGCCCAGTGCCGTCCTGGCCGGGAGCGGAGGGGAACCGGCGCCCACTGCTCTGAGCGCCGGAGGGTGGCG
>NW_005370171.1:617810-618755 GCF_000412655.1 Myotis brandtii
AGAGAGGTGGTGCCTCCTGCTCCAGGGAGGGGACCCCCACCCCTTCCCTCCTCTGCGGGACGAAGGGGCGGCCCCAGGAGAGCGGATATGCCGAGCCCTCCCGAGAGCGTGGCCCCTCCTTGACATACGTGCCATTGGCCCCTTCGCAAAGGAAGTCAGAATGGAGGCTGCGTTTCACACACAGTTCACAAGAGGAGCAGCCGCTGCCTGGACGTGTGCCTGCAGCATGGCACTTCCTTCCATCGTCAGACGTGGCTCCGGCCTCCACGTGGCTGCCACACACCTGCCACGCAGACCTGCGGCCCCTGGACACGGGGAAGATCTCGCAGCACCCGGAGGGCAGGCCGGGTCCGTCTCAACCTGTTCAGCCGCGACGTGAGCGCACCCGCTCCCAGAGGGGTGCCCACCAGGCGGCCTGTGGCTGCGGAGCCACGGTGTGGGCCGCACAGACTGAAGTCCGGCTCCGGCTCCTTAGACAGCACAGCCTGCGTCCTGACGGCGGGGGATTATCTCCCGGAACTAGAACGTCGGTCTCCAGCAGCGCTGCTTCCAAACACTCGGCCTCTGAGTGAGCTGGGCTCTGCGTTTACATCTGCATCCACGGCAGACGCTCACCTAGAGCCCCACCCCCACCCCGTCCGAGCTGTGCAGGCGCCAGAGCACACCTGGCTTCCGGGGTCGGTGTAAGTCCCCTCCGCGCGTCAGCATTTGCTGGGACAGTGGGACTTGTGCGGAGTCCCCAGGGAAAGCCTGTCCGTTTGTGGAGATGCCACCCTCGCCCGCCGTCCCAGGCGTCACGGGCGGCAGGGAGGCTCTCGTAGGAACGGGAGGTGGGGCTTTGGTTGCTGCCTCTCTCTCGGATGAGACCAGACAGACTCGCACAGCTGTTCACCCGCCCGTGGGCTTCCCTCTGCCCTTCCCTCCTGCGGCCCAGCAGGGGCACCG
>NW_005370171.1:619034-620393 GCF_000412655.1 Myotis brandtii
CCTGCGCCCGCCGTCGGCAGCACCAGCACAGGCTCTGCCTCCTGGTCCCTCCCGACCCTCAGAACCTAACCCAGCTGACCCCTCACATGACCCTAACCCAGCTGACCCCTCACGGGACCCTAACCCAGCTGACCCCTCATGACCCTAACCCAGCTGACCCCTCACGGGACCCTAACCCAGCTGACCCCTCATGACCCTAACCCAGCTGACCCCTCACGGGACCCTAACCCAGCTGACCCCTCATGACCCTAACCCAGCTGACCCCTCACGGGACCCTAACCCAGCTGACCCCTCATGACCCTAACCCAGCTGACCCCTCACGGGACCCTAACCCAGCTGACCCCTCATGACCCTAACCCAGCTGACCCCTCACGTGACCCTAACCCAGCTGACCCCTCACGTGACCCTAACCCAGCTGACCCCTCACGTGACCCTAACCCAGCTGACCCCTCACGTGACCCTAACCCAGCTGACCCCTCACGTGGGACCCTAACCCAGCTGACCCCTCATGACCCTAACCCAGCTGACCCCTCACGTGACCCTAACCCAGCTGACCCCTCACGTGCCCCTAACCCAGTGGTGCTGGGAGCTTCCTCCCCACCAGCCCTGGGATGTGTCCTCGGCCACAAGGAAAGGAGCACAGACCCCAGGCTCTCCTCCTGCGCTGCCAGCAGGGCCTCCCGCCCCATCACCGGGTGGGGCCAGGCGCCCCGCGGGCACTGCCCACTAAGAAAGAGCCGACCTGCCTGCAGGCATTGCTGTCGCTGCCGCGGGAGCTGTGTGGTCTGTGGGCGCGACCGTCCACAGGGATGGATTTTCATCTTCGCAGAGTGACCGCTCTTGAATGAACCGCACGGGCGCTGCTGAGTGAAGGAGGCCGCTCCCAGGCCCTGCCCTGTGATCTGCGTCCATAGCATCAGGCAGACAGGACGACACAGATGGGCCAGGCACGGCCGGAGACGCTGGGAGGGGCGGTTACAGAGAGCGGGGTGCCGGGGCCTTTGGTGACCCCACACCTACGCGGGCGATGACACTGCGTGACACTAAGTACATGTGCCCGCGCCCACGAGCACCAGCCAACAGAGATGGAGCACGGGGCGCTGCCTGCTTCCGGCCGCCGCCTCGCCAGCTCTGATTGCAGCCGTTCTGCGAGGCGTTGCCGTGGAGGGAGACGAGTAAAGGACACAGTGTCCTTCCCCACCATCCCCTGCACCTGCAGGGACCGTGCAACCCACTCAGCTACAGCGTTTCCCTCAGAAAAGGAAAACCAGTTCATCAGGCCAATGTTGATCCCCCCACACACTCACCCCTACAATCGGACGGCAGCACGCAGCGGCGGCGGGCATGGCCTGCGTGCGG
>NW_005370171.1:620535-631006 GCF_000412655.1 Myotis brandtii
GACGGGGGGATGAGCCGGCAGCGGAGGATGGAGATGCTGCTGCCGTCGAGGCCGCTGAAGGAGAAGGCCGAGGGGGCACCTACGGGCCGAAGAGTAGCCTGAGGAGACGGCGGCGGCTCTGCTGTGGTCCTTTGGGCCAGTCCACCGGGTCCACACGCGCACACGGAGCAGAGGTTCCGACCTGTCTCCCGCCAGGCGCAGACTTTCCGCTCAGTGAGCCGGGGATGCAAAATTGATACCTAACTGCCTCCCCGGGAACCTTGGCCTTTTCTCCGTCACCGCCATCGTTCCTTGAAAGGGCTAAGCTTTCGAGCCTCTTTCTCCTCCTTTGGGCTCTGCCTGCTCTGGGGAGACAGCTGCTGTCGGAGGCTCGCCAGGCTGTCGTGTCCGCGTGCAGCACCGTCACAAAGTCACACTGAGCATGACCTCTGGCAGGCAGGCCCAGCGTTAATTATCACTCGGAAAGCCAGCACAGCCTTTGTCATCATGATAATGAGATCACTGCCACCTAAACACGCCACGCACTCGGCCAGGCCACTGTGAATTTCTGCTGAATAAACTGAGAAAAAAAGATACTGCAATTTACTCTCCAAGGAAATTCATTGCTTAGTGCAACCACTATTTTTTTTTGGTTGAATAGGTCAGTGCAGTATCCAGAGAGAAGCGAGTGCTACGCGTTCGCTGCTACAGAGGGACGCCGGGCCCTTCCTCTTCTTGCCCTCAGCTATTACTTGCCATGACATTGGAGTGTTAAATCTATATTTTGGAGGAGGACTGCTAAGACTTTAGAGAGGATGTTACTAGACTGCACTGTCCCCTGGCACAGGCCAGAGCCCGGTGCGGCCCCCAGCACGCCTCGGGAGTTGTGTTTAGTTTCGATACGGAAGCAAACTGGCCTATGAAATACTGGGCTGTAAATATCCACCTTCATGAGCCCCTCGGGACCGCGCTTCTAAAGCCTGAATTAAGATGGTTCATGATTCAAGCCCACACGCTGAAAAGTGGCCGTTGCTCTGAGTAGCAATTTGCTGCCGGAGACCTGAGAGTGTAAATCGCCTCTGGCCTCTGCTCTCTGTGGTCAGACTTTGTGCGCACATTGGTAACGGATGAAGTTCTCAGAAATAGTTTTTTTAATGCATTTTAAAATATATTTTTATTGATTTCAGAGAGGAAGGGAGAGAGAGAGAGAAACATCAGTGATGAGAGAGAATCATGGATTGGCTGCCTCCCGCACGCCCCCCACTGGGGATCGAGCCCCCAACCCGGGCAGGTGCTCTGACGGGGAATCAAAGCCTGACCTTCTGGTTCCTAAGTTGATGCTCAGTCACTGAGCCACACTGGTCGGGCCAAAGATAGTTTTTAAAAAGAGTCCCGACTCGAGGCTGCAGAGTCTTCTGAAATATGCTCCTTGCTTAGCAGCTCCTGTGTTTTCTTGTTTAAAGAGCCACCGTACTTCACTGCTGAGCCCAAGAGCCGGATTGTGGTGGAGGTGGAGGAGACTGTGGACATGGCGTGTGAAGCGATGGGTGAGTGTGGGGGCTGCTGGGTGGCCGTGATGTGGAGGGACCCAGGGCATTCTCCAGGGCAGAGTCGTCATCATTGGAGGGACACATTGAGGGCAAGGTCAGAAACCGGGGCTGTGCAGAACCCAGTTGCTGTGCATGTGACCCTGGGAAGGTGTTTGACCCTGGGGAGGTGTTTGACCTTTGGGAAGCTGTTTGATCTGGGAAGGTGTTTGACCTTTGGGAGGTATTTGACCTTGGGGAGTTGTTTGACCTTGGGAAGGTGTTTGACCTGGGAAGGTGATTGACTTTGGGAAGGTGTTTGATCTGGGAAGGATTGACCCTGGGGAGGTGTTTGAACTTGGGAAAGTATTTGATCTGGGAAGGTGTTTGACTTTGGGGAGGTGTTTGACCTTGGGAAGGTGTTTGACCCTGGGGAGATGTTTGACCTTGGGAAGGTGTTTGATCTGGGGAGGTGTTTGACCTTGGGAAGGTGTTTGATCTGGGGAGATGTTTGACCTTGGGAAGGTGTTTGATCTGGGGAGGTGTTTGACCTTGGGAAGGTGTTTGACCTTGCTCCCTCACCTGCAAAGCGGGGAAGGTAGTATTTATACAAGGAAGCACAGGAGGCCTGGTGTAGGCTGTCCTCTCACTCCCTTGGACGCTCCGCTTCCACCAGCCACGGCCCCAGGCCTGAGGGCAGGAAGCTGGTCCTCATCCACAGGTGATGAGGCCCCACACCCACGCCGCTCTGTAGACGGGGAGATGCTGTGAATTCTCTGAACAGGACATCCTTGTGTTTCTGCCGTTTGAGCACTGGGTTGCCTTTTCTTGTTATTCAGGCCGCATGACTACTAGCCGTCGCGGCCACCATTCCCACCCCGCAGCGCAGGCAGCCACACTCACCCTAAGACGGGCTCTCTGGGCGCTGCATTAACAAAGGCTGCGTCAGTGCTGGGGGCGGTCAGGAAACGAGAGGGACCTTCTCCCATTACTGTCTGGCCCCCTTAAGAGCAGTCTTTCCTCCTGAGACTTCCCAGCCCTTCGTGAGCCTTCACAAGGGCCACGGGGGAGCGTGTCATCTCCCTGTTCACATGGACAGAGCCTGAAGGCAAGGCCCAGCCACATGCCCGGGGCCAGGGCGACGCGTGCGGCGCCTCCCATAAAACCTCCGCCAGCGTTTGGCATGAAGGGGTCGTCATTACGTACCGGGCAGGTGACCCACCTGGGGCCACATGGAGGCGGGAGGCAACCCGAATCCGTGAGCTCCATGGCGAGGGCTTTGCCAGGACCCCGGCTGCTCCTGAGAGCTGAGCCGGGACGGGAGCTAAGACCTCACAGCTGTGGGTGCCCACACGTCGCTCCCATTTCTGAGGAGGATGGCAGCATCCCTCGGGGCAGTGCCGATGGCCGGTGAGGGTCAGCCGCAGTCCCCTCCTCCGTCATTGTGTCTGTGCGGCAGCCGGGCCTGCCGAGCGGCTCTGGTCTGAGCCCGGGTCCGTCAGGGAGGCCGGAGGCCGGGTGCAGGGCCCTGCTCCGCTCCTGTCCCTCTGTCCCGCTCCCTGAGCCCGGGGCGGGGGGAGGGCGAAGAGGAACGCGGATCTTACATGGAGTTACATCCCTGGCGGCGGTCGCACTGTCCCCTCTCGAGTACACCCAGCTTTGTCAGGCCAATGACTGAAAGGGAAGCTGTGCAGTTAGCGTCTGCAGTGCGTGGGGTAAGACTCTGCTTTTGACCTGAAATCGCCCCAAAAGAGAAACCCTCCTCACCCCTCCACGCCAACAGCCGTCTCTCAATAAGCGACGGTCGGAAGCTCTGCCCCTGACGAGCAAGCTCCTGACACGGCTGCTGTGGGGACAGCGTGTGAAGCGCAGGCATACACGTGGGAGCAGGTTCTCGCGTGGCGTGGCCGGTGTGTAATTTACCGCTTTCTTTTAACTCTGACGGCGAAGCCGCAGCCGGTGGCGCGGTTCCTCTCGGAACCGCCGTTATGAGGTTTTACACGAGTCGTTATGCTTTTACCTCGAAATGGATTTTTTTTAATTTCCTGGTTTAATAAAAAGTGACAGGAAACATAATTAAGGCAAAGAACAGGATCCGCGAATGCATTATCTTGAAATATTCCACGACATTAACTTTATTTATGAGAAGGAGGCATCTTTTATTCCAGCGTCTGAAGCCGGGGGACCTGACTGTGCTTCCTCCCATGCACCGCGTGGGCGTGTTTTCTCCTGGCTACGTTTACAGCGAGGGAAACCGAGGCACAAGCCGCCGGGGTGTAGAAATAGCCCAGCTGCTCCTGCACTTTTCCTGGGGCCTCGGCAGGCACTGTGCCCGCCGCAGTTCAGGACTGTGGTCTTGGGGCTCAGGTCTGCTCCCCGGTGCAGGCGCAGGGCGTTGGAAGGGTCATGTCGGGGCTGCGTGTTCCCCACCTTCCCCGATGCCGTGCTGGGTCCATTGCTTCTTGTCACGTGGGAGGAGGAACACCTGAAGTGCCTTTTAAAACATTGCCGTTCCTGCCCGGCCGACAGGCTCAGGGGTTGAGTGTCGACCTATGAACCAGGAGGTCACAGTTCGATTCCAAGTCAGGGCACATGCCCGGGTTGCGGTCTCGATCCCCAGTAGGGTGTGTGCAGGAGGCAGCCAATCGATGATTCTCTCTCATCATTGATGTTTCTCTCTCTATCTCCCTCTCCCTTCCTCTATGAAATCAGCATACACATATTTTTAAAAAAAAAAAAAAAATACTGCCGTTGCTTCCTCCGGTAAGAGATTCCCGAAATTTAAATTTGTGACGCCTGGTTCTTGCCTCCACGCAGGGGCCCCGCTGCCCAGGCTGCAGTGGTACAAGGACGCCGTGCCGCTCAGCCAGCTCCAGGACCCGCGCTACCGGCTGCTCCCAGGCGGCCTGCGCATCGAGCGGCTGCGTCCCCGCGACTCCGGCATCTTCCAGTGCTTTGCCAGCAACGAAGGGGGCGAGGTGCAGACCTCCACCTACCTGGACGTCACCAGTGAGTACCGGCCACCAGAGGCCGGAGCTTCCGACCGTGGCCCACGTGGCACACTCGGAGACGGGTCCCCTCTGCTGGGCCCCGCCGGGACATGGGCGGGGCGTGGTGCCCAGGTGACTGCAGCACCCAATCCCCTCGTCACCTCTGCAGACGCCTGGGGCGCGAACACATGGCTGCCCCAGGGGACCGCCCTGCTCTCAGCAGGTAGCGGGGACCCAGCACCGAGCCTCCCCCGGCACCAAGAACTAGGAAACCCGGTTTTCTGGACATTAAGTTCCTGCTCTTTTCCTTGAGATAGTGTTTCCACTTTAAATATTCATTCTCTGTTGTGGTTTATTGAACGATTACAGCTCTTCTGTGAGCTTCTTCTATTGCCCCACCGACGGACATGGTGGGCCTCTGACAGCTGGGATGCGGGAGGATTTCCCTGTATCCGTGCTTCACGCCGTAACCTCGCACAGCTGTGATACTGTCTCACTGAAGGCGGGTTTCCTGGTTTCTTTTCCGTTCCTGTGCGTCTTCCCCCTTTCAGACAAAGTAGAACCTGGTGCTTAGGGAACGATAGCGGGCACGTTTGTCCTTTCGGAGGAAAAATGCTGGTCTCCTCAGGGGGCAGAGCCTTTGGAGGAAGCGGGTCGGTGCCAGTGTGCTGGCCGGTGGAGCCCACAGGGGCGGACAGAACCTAAGACTGATGCATACGCTTAGTGACCTGGGCCCACTTCCTGGAACTGTGCCCAGGGGTCAAGTTTATCGTCCAGTTCGGAGCGTGGGAAACTAAAATCCCTTCAAACAGTAGAAATAACACTGGGCACTTAGCCAGAAACCGAGTTTGATGCGTTAGAATTATTTAAAGCAGACCTGGCAGCGGCGGGCCAGGGTGGGACGGGCGGGGACTGGCCCTCTTCCTAAAAGGGCAGACGGTACATTGGTTCAGCTTTGAAGGGCATGGTCTCAGTCACAGCGACTCAGCTCTGCGGGAGCAGGACAGCAGCACAGACAGCACAGAGCCGGTGGGCGTGGCTGTGTTCCAATAAAGCTTTATTGACAAAAGCAGCACAGACAATACAGAACAGGTGGGCATGGCTGTGTTCCAATAAAGCTTTATTGACAAAAGCAGCACAGACAGTACAGAACAGGTGGGCATGGCTGTGTTTCAATAAAGCTTTATTGACAAAAGCAGTCATGGGGCTGCATTCGGCCCCCGTGTTGGGGGGCCAACCTTTTCTCTATTGAGAGACCTGGGAAGCTCTACTTAATTTCTCAGCCTCAGTGTTGTCATCAAAATGGAGCCAACCCAGCCCAATTCACAAGGTTCTTGGAAAGATCAGATTGGAAATTTAAATGAACGTGCTACATACGCTGGTTACCATGACAACTAGAGGGAGAACAGATAAATGATTATGATTTGTAAGTGTAGGGTGTAGCAAAAGGGGCTTTTTTCAAATTAAAACCTTTAATGGGATGAAAATACAATGTAGCACAATCAATATTGATGTGTTCATTTAACAAACACTGTTGAGCATGCGTGTCCAGGCCTCCGGGTCCCTTAGGCCTGGGGACAGCCGTGAGGAGGCGGGTTCTCTGCGGGCTGCCGGCAGGATCGGCAGCTCCGAGAGGGAGCCCGGGCAGGTGCAGGCACCCTCACTAGTTGCCTCGCGTTCCGTCCTATGGAAAGCCACGTGGACAGTCCCTCCGAGGGGCCACGCTGAGCCTGTCCCTGTTACCTCCTCACTTAGATGTCGCACCAGCCTTCACTCAGCTTCCAGCCGACACCACGGTCACAGATGGGATGACGGCCACGCTGAGGTGCGAGGTGTCTGGGGCGCCCAGACCCGCCATCACCTGGAGGAGAGGTAGGCAGCGGCCCTGTCGCAGCGGCCGTGCCAGCGCAGCGCTGAGCCTCGGCGATTCACACAGACCCGCCACGCTGGGGGACAGAAAACCAGAGGGAGCTCCTCAGCTCCGAGGTTCAGCCTGTGCACAGGCCCAGCTGGCGGCAGGGGACCTGGGGGCCAAAGGTGAAGGGGTGCAGGCCCTCTGTCTGTCATATGCTTTCTCTCACTCGATTGAGATGGGATCATAGTGTACAAGAGCATTTCCAATGCCCCAGAGGAACGTGGCAGACGTGTCCGCATCCTGGTGGAGGGAGGGTGTCCGCGTGCGCTCCTGTGAATCGCGCTGGAGGACCTGCTGTGGCGGTGTCCGTGTGTAAAGGGCCCCCTTCGTCTGGCATCTCCTTGACTTGCTTCTTGGTGGCCTGAGCATGGCCCTCCCTCGCCCTGGGTTCTGACGCGCCTGTCCTCTCTCTGGTCTCCAGGAAGCCACGTGCTGGCCAGCGGCTCCGTGCGGATTCCCAGGTTCATGCTGCTGGAATCGGGGGGCCTGCAGATCAGCCCCGTCTTCATCCAAGATGCCGGCACCTACACCTGCTACGCAGCCAACACGGAGGGGTCCCTGAACGCGTCGGCCACGCTCACCGTGTGGAGTAAGGACCCCGCCCCGCGGGCCCCGCCCCAGCCCTGGTCTCACCGCCGTGTCCTCTGCTTGGGGACCTCCTGATGTCCGGACTCCGGTTCGCCCAGGGGAGGAGGATTGTCACAGCTCATTTCTAGGAACCTGTTCTTAACTAACGTTTCCGTTTCCGAAGAGCAGTCAGCAAGTGTGTTCCCAGATTTGAAGGGGGCGTTTCGGGCGAGGAGAGACTGACTTTAAAGTCAGTGAGTTGGGATAGTGCCCCCAAGCGGCTCCCATAGCAAACGGGCAGGTTATGCGAGAAAACCGAGTCGAGAACTAAAATCCTAGAGTATATTTTTTTCTGTTATCATTGTAACCAACTAGTACAGTCCTAGCTTATGAACTATGAATGCTCCCTAGATATGAGGCATGAGCCGAGAGAGAGAGAGAGAGAGAGAGAGAGAGAGAGAGAGAGATTTGTTTCTCCAACGTTTGACTCCTCTTATTTTATCTCTAACACGGGTTTCTGAAATGCAGATAAGCTGTTTTCCGGAGCATAGGGATTGGCTTACCAAGCATTCCTACCCCCCCCCCCCCCCCTGCCTCGCTCACCAGTGAGCTTCCCCGTCTCCCCGCGGCCGTATCTACATCACTAAAACAGCGCTGCTCACAAATGCAAGACTAGCAGATTCACCTGTGCTCGCTAAGAGATTCCCCGACCGTCTGTGAGGAGGGAAACACTAACTTGCGTGAGGGGGCGTCTGCCACACCCCATCCTTCGGGAAAAGGCCCCTGGGCTCCGCTTCATGTCCACGGAGGTGTTTCTGGTTTCCGTGGCGTCCACTCTGATAGACGGCCTCCTAACGTGCGAGGTGCTCTAAGAACACTGGCTTCCAGTCACCCCCCGATTGTCAGGTGCTGAAGAGGGGGTTGTCCCTAAAATGAACCTCATCTTTACAAACTGGTGACAAACTGACATCTGCATGTCGCTGGGTCACTCGCCAGGCAGTTGTGTGGCTCCACTAAGATCCAGGGTCAGAACAGCGGTGGATGCGGGAGCCACAGTGGCTGCGGGCGCCGTCCCCACGTGCCCACGGGTTTGTGCAGCCGCAGCACCGGCAGCACCCCTCCCACCCCCACCCAGGAAACGCATGCTCAGAGAGGCCTCCCGCACGCCCGCTGCAGGGGGTCAGGCTGCCCTGAACCCAGTGTGGTGACCCCCAAGTTCGGGCTGTGCTCACAGAGATGCGCACGGGAGACGCATACCATGGCTGTCACCGGGCCCCGCTGTGGCGGCGGCTGGTCTGGGCGGAGTCCAGACCTACCCCTTTGCCCCAGGCCACTCCAGCTCCGTGGCACCAGCAGCCCAGCATGTCTGAGCCTCACTGTCCTCCCGGGAACTGGGGTGATACCGCAGCGCCCGCAGGCTGCCGTGAGGACTAAGTCACACACCGTAATAATGAAGGCGCCTCGCCAGTCCCGGGTGCCGTGCGGCTGGCAGACGTCCCCAATGCCCATTCTCTCAGGGAGACGGATGCTTCCCTGGGAGTGGGAGCGGGGGCCTGATGACATCGCAGCCGGCCTTCCACTCTTGCTTCCTCTGGGCCGGGGCCCTCGGGGTGGCCTGGGAGGGCGGAGGCCTGGCTCCAGCTGTGTGGGAGGGCGTGTTTCGGTCCCCGGGGCGGCTCTGGGTGCCGCCATGCGCACGTCTTGCCGGGAGACGAGGAAATTGGTTTTGATGTCAGGTGCCCAGTGCGTTGCCCGGAGGGAGGGAGCACGCACGCCTGTGACTCTGTCTGAGCTGTGACTTGTGTTTTCAGATCGAACGTCCATCGTCACGCCCCCTGAGGACCGCGTGGTGATCAAGGGGACCACGGCCACGCTGCGCTGCGGGGCCACGCACGACCCCCGCGTCTCCCTCCGGTAGCTCCGTCCCCCCGTGGGGGTGTTCATACTCCGTGGGCGCGGGAAGGGGTGCTGAGGCCAGAGGGAGAATGGCAGGGACTGGATTTCAGCCGCAGGTCGCGGCGCCATGTGGTCTGGGCTCCGTCATTGATCGCACCGATCCCAGCTCCCACTCCGCCTGTGGATCACTTACGGGGACAGTGTCCTCTCCCGGCCTCGGTGCAGCGCTCCTTTGTGGGTGCAGAGCGAGGGGGGGCGGGGGAGAGAGCACCACAGTCTATCGGGGTGAGGGGCAGGGTGGAGAGAGGGCCGGGGACTGCGGGTCTGGAGGGGTTGCAGCACCGTCCCGTTGGAGCTCAGACTGGGAAGGTAATGACCCCGTGGGACCCAGCCGGCCAGCGCGTGGCGCCAGCACAGGCCGCCGTGGCGAGCCTCTTCCCCGACTCGCGGCTGCAGAATGGGCTTCACTGTCAGACGCAGACTCGAGCCTAAATGGTAAATCCGCACAGACACACACCCTCCGGGCATCTGCACTCCGCCTGAGCCAGAGGCGTGCAGCCAGCGATGAAGCGCTCGCCCAGCAGAGGGGGCGGGGGCGCATGCGCACATGTGGTTTAACTGGATTCGGAGGCAGCTGACGTCTCCCTTGTCTCTGCGGGTGTTTGGCAAACGGTGAACATGTGTTTGCGTGTGACCTGCTCTTTGTTCAGGAACTGGAGGCTTCTGCTCTGGGTTTTAGACAGTTATTGCCCCTGTGCAGGCAGCACTTGTCCTTCGGGACTTTCCTGGGAATGAGAGGAGCAGTGCTCGTAGCGACAGGTGTGACAGGCATGTGACATCCTTAGCGCTGCCACAGAGGCAGGAGAAACTGCCGCCTCCACCGCTGCGCTCGCCAGCCGTGAGCCCGGCTTCTGGCTGAGCAGTGCTCCCCCTGTGGTCAGTGCGTGTCATAGCGACTGGTTGTTCCGCATTCGGTCAGTTTGCATATTAGCCTTTTATTATATAGGATTGATTTCAGAGAGGAAAGGAATGGGAGAGAGAGAGAGAGAGATCAATGATGAGAGGGAATCATTGATCGGCTGCCTCCTGCACGCCCCACTGGGGTTTGAGTCCGCAAACCCGGGCATGTGCCCTTGACTGGAATCAAAACTTGGGACCCCTCAGTCTGCAGTTGATGCTCTATCCACTGAGCCAAACTGGCCAGGGCTCTTTTTGTTCCTCTGTTATCGTATAGCCCACATGGGATAGAATTCACCCTTTCGAAGAACAGGTGAAGTGGTCGGTGCACCCACAGGCCCCAGCGCGGCTTCTCACAGACGGAGGGGCCAGCGCTGACCCTCCTGCCCGCTCTGACCCAGGCTCTGTGCTTGGCTGCAGCTACGTGTGGAGGAAGGACGACGTGGTCCTCGCCCCGCCCAGCAGCTCCCGGATCGTGGTGGAGCCGGACGGGTCCCTGCTCATCAGCCAGACGTGGTCGGGCGACATCGGAGACTACACCTGCGAGATCGTCTCTGAGGGCGGCAGCGACTCCCGGACGGCCCGGCTGGAGGTGATGTGAGTACCGTGTCCCCTCCCCCCCGGCTCTGAGGGCGGCATCG
>NW_005370171.1:631266-637174 GCF_000412655.1 Myotis brandtii
GGCGGACCTGTGGCCAGCAGGGCGCGTGTCAGCCAGCGCCTGCCTCCACGGCAACGGCACTTCCCATGAGCTCCTCGGGGATCCGGGACAGCGATGGCGGCCAGTCCTCTGGCCTGGCCCCGGGGGTCCCGCTTCTCTCCCACGTGACTCCCTCTGTTCACAGCAGGAAGCTGACACTTTGTTCAGCTCATTTTTAGAAACGCTGTCCCCGCAGACGTTCCCCGAGCTCATACGTGTAAGAGTAAACCAGCCGGTGAAGAAGCAGATGGGGGTGGGTAGGGGAAGGGCCCGGGGGCGCAGCAGCCAGCTCTGGGCCCCACCGCATCCTGGGGAGCAGGCAGGCAGCCCAGAGGAAAGGCAGTGTGAGAGGCTTGCCTGCTGGACTCACCCCGACCCAGCCAGGGTCCTCTAGACAAACTCACTCCCTGGACGTAGAACCTGAGCAGGGGCACAGGCCACGCCTCATTGTCTTTGAATCCATGGACCAGGCCAAGGGGATTATTAGTGATAGACAGGCTTGAGCACAGACACTGGGATGAGTGAGCGACCACAGCCCTGCTGGCCCTGCTGCAGGGCTGGGTGAGGCTGTGCAGGGCTGGGTGAGGCTGTGTAAGGCCCAGGGTGAGGCTGTGTAAGGCCCAGGGTGAGGCTGTGTAAGGCCCAGGGTGAGGCTGTGTAAGGCCCAGGGTGAGGCTGTGTAAGGCCCAGGGTGAGGCTGTGTAAGGCCCAGGGTGAGGCTGTGTAAGGCCCAGGGTGAGGCTGTGTAAGGCCCAGGGTGAGGCTGTGTAAGGCCCAGGGTGAGGCTGTGTAAGGCCCAGGGTGAGGCTGTGTAAGGCCCAGGGTGAGGCTGTGTAAGGCCCAGGGTGAGGCTGTGTAGGGCCCAGGATGAGGGGGTGAGGCTGTGTAAGGCCCAGGGTGAGGGGGTGAGGCTGTGTAAGGCCCGGGTGAGGCTATGTGGGGCCCAGGTGAAGCTGTTGGACTGGGTGAGGCTGTGTAAGGCCCGGGGTGAGGGGGTGAGGGGGTGAGGCTGTGGAGTGGCCCCGGTGCCTCCAGGACCTGAACCGGCCCCGCCCGCCCGCTGCCTGCAGGGTCTCATCCAGGATGACCACCCCGTGTTCTCTGTAGAGGCTCCTCTTTGGGGGCAAAGGTCACCCTAGTCAGTAGGGAAACAGCAGGAGCCTCAGCCCCAGAGGGTATGCGGGGTCTTGGTGCTGCGGCCATGGCTTATGCAGGTGACCCCCAGCTCTGTGCGTGAGCGGGGAAATGGGGGGCTCCCCCTTCTCGTCATTGGACCCGCGGACCCCGGCGCTCCATCCTCCTGTGCCCCTGCCCCCCCCCCCCCAGATGCCTCCATGATCTCTGCCCCTGCGGCCTGTCCTCCGCCATCTCCACCTGGAGGAGCTGTCCCTCAGTCTCCAGGATGCACCTGGGCCGCCAGGTGTCTTCATGGGCTCCTGGGATCACCCGGAGGAAGCTCCGCGCTCACTCCCAGCTGAAGTGGGAGCACTGGGTTCACAGCTCTGCGCTCCGGTGCCTGGCGGTGCCTGGTGGTGTCTGGCGGTGCCTGGGAATGCCTGGCGGTGCCTGGGGATGCCTGGCGGTGTCTGTGGATGCCTGGCGGTGCCTGGGGATGCCTGGCGGTGTCTGTGGATGCCTGGCGGTGCCTGGGGATGCCTGGCGGTGTCTGTGGATGCCTGGCGGTGCCTGGGGATGCCTGGCGGTGTCTGTGGATGCTGCCTGGTGCCTGGCGGTGCCTGGCGGTGTCTGGCGGTGCCTGGCGGTGTCTGGGGATGCCTGGCGGTGCCTGGCGGTGTCTGGCGGTGCCTGCGGTGTCTGTGCCCTGCAGACACTCAGTAGACGCGAGTGGTTGGTTGAGTGCATGAATGAATGATGTGTGTGTCACTGGCCATTGGTGACCCGCCTCCCGATTTCACTCACGCCCTTCGTCCCCTTCAGTGCCACACCCTGGGCTTCTCCCTGGGAACGAACGCAGGCTCAGCCCACGCGGCCATGAGCCTGGGCACCCAGTGCTACCCCGTTCCGCTCTGGCCCTGCGTCTCTCCCCTCCCGTCCGCAGCTCGTGGGGAGGATTTTTAAATGTTGACCACGTGGGAGTCCAGGCCACATAGTAAACTCCCTTTGAGGGCCCTCACTTCACGCGTCCTTGGTGCCGAGCGAGTCATGCGAGCGTTTCCCACGGCCTCTGTCCCGGGCGCCGCCCTGCATGCCTCTGACACGCGGCTTCTTCCTTCTCGCTCCGCAGTGTATGTTCTGCTGATTTACGTGTCTCCCCAACTATTCGCTCCTTTGATTCCCTTGAAGTAAAATACATTTTTCAGCCAGTGTTGCCGTATCTCTAAGATAATAGTCTCCCGTAACGGGAGCTATGGCAACATTTGCCGATCTGTGATGCGACCCAGGCGGCACGGCTCCGGGGTGTCTGAGGGCGCCGCGTGCACTGTCGTTAGCGTCACGGGCTGCTCCTGGTCGGGATGGATGGGGAGCAACGGTGACAGCGGCGTCTGCGACCCGCACAGGCCCTGACTCGCGCACCCGAGATGCCGGCGGTGATGACAATAATCATGGCTCATGATTGCGGGCGCCGTGCTCCGAGCTTCCTAATCGAGCGCAGCCACATTTCCGTGATTTACTCCGATGGCAACAGAAAAAGAAAAGGAAAATCCTCAATTGCAGAAGCCACCGAGAGGCACTTACCGCCAAGCAGCGCCCTCAACGCCTGCCAGCGCCTCCGCCACTTGAGTTCAAGCTGCTCGTTAACATAGGGATCGGAGGGTAGAAGTGGGCTTTCGCACAGGGCAGGGCTGGCGCCCGTTTGCTTGCCTGTGGGCAGCCACTCAGGCCGCCCTCCCCGTGAGAGCCTGGGCGGGTCCCTGGGGCCTCCCCACCCCTCGCTCAGGGCGGGACTGTGGGCCAGTTCCCCACTTCTCAGCCTCGGCTTCCTGAGCTGGAAACTGGGCCCGCTATCCCGCTCCTTGGGGCGCTGCTGTGAGGTGTGAATGACCCAGTGTTTGTAGAAGCCGCCTGGAGCCTGGCTCAGGGGGGACCCAGCAGCAGTCCACCCGTCATCCCTCCCGTCCCGCCCCATGCACACGTCACCCGCTGTCCTCAGCAGCCCCCCTCCACCCCGGCCCGGAGGGCTCCCCCTCACCTGCTTGGGTTTGCTGTGTTCGTGGCCCTGTGACCAGCAGCCTGCTGCTGAGCCCGGTGCCAGGACAGGCCGGGGCTGGGCAGCACCCCCATCAATGGGTTGGGGGGTCTGCGGATGGGGGAGCACGAGGAGGACTCCCAGGAGGGCCTGCCTCCTCCCCTCCCAGGAGCACAGGCTCTGCAACCCGGATGGTCCTGAGACACGTCCGGTAAATCCACATCACAGGGTCAAGGGTCAAGGTGACACGCTGGCCCCGCCTGGGTGTGTCTCTCCTCGGAGCGGCTGGTGCCCGAGGGAGGGAACGTCTGGGTGACTCCGGACCCGCAGAGCTGTGCCCAACACCCGAGGGACCGGCTCCGAGCCTCCGTGGATCAGCTCCTTGCTCATCATTGAAGATGCAGTTAGATCAGAGACTCATTCCTGTGAATGGGCTACAGGGAAACCCCGTTACGGGGCCCCGTGAAGACTGGGAGGCGGGGCAGGTCCTACAATAAACCCCGGGTGACAAACCGCAGTCAGGGGCACAGTCCCAGGCCGGGTCCCAAGAACCATCAGGCCCCCCCATCCTCCTCCTCGGAGGGAAGCTGAGGGAGATGGGCTCGGCCGCGTGACCGCTGGTGCTTTTATAGAAAAGCGCTTCTCCGGCCTCCGCTGCCCGCAGCCCCTGCAGCCACAGCCCTGCCAGTTGCTTTCCCGTTTCTCAAAGCGGTGGGGTGCTCTCCCTCCCACGGCTGTCTGTTGTTGCTCGTTCCAGCTGTCACTGTGGGCAGTGGGCTTGATGGCGACCCCCCCCCACTCCTCTCCATGGCGCAGTGACTCCGCCCTGCGCTCCGCCCCCACGGTCCCCTCCGCCCTGGCATTTGTCACCCTGCCTGCGTGTCCCCGGCTGCGAGTCACCATGCTCTCCGTCTGTCTCCGTTCGGAGCTGCAGCAGAAAGCCGAGATGCGATCTGCTTCCATCGGCGGATGCTCTGGATCGGACTCGAATATATGAAACCGCCGTCATCGGTTACTGATGCGCTGACGGAGACTCTCACGGAGATTAATCCCCAGATAAGGGAAACGTATCACTTGCAGGAACCGTCGTCTCCAAGGTGTTAGCAAGCCCTCGGCACAGAGCCGGGGGAGATGGAACACAAGAGGCGCCAGAGGGGCTCCCGTGTGGAGGCTGGACCTGGGGAAGGTGGATTCCTCCGGCCCTGAGTCCCGTGCGCGTGTGAAAGTCACATTCTGCATCGGGCGTCGCCCTGGGCGTGGCCGAGCCGGGGCAGTGGGATGTGCTGGGCAACGGAGGACGAGGGCTCGTGGCTTCTGCTGCATCACAGACGCCATGTCCTCACCACCCCTGGAACTAGGTAGGGTTGACCCCAGTGACCTCGTTAGCATAACCCCAGGTGGCCAGGGGCCAGGAGTAGCAGTGACAGTCCCCTCACTCAGGAAAGCCAGCCAGGCTCCGAGTTACAGCCGTAGGCGGCCCTGAGCCACGCTCACGCTGAGCATGTCTTCGGGAGGGACCGACCCAACAGCGTTGGTTCCGTTTCTGAGCGAAGCAACTCAGGAGGACGGAGGGAGGGTAGAGCGGCATTTTCACCCGGACACCTCCGTCGGGGTCCTTGGGGGAAGCCGGAGAGGGTGTGGCTATTGGAGAACTCAAATGGAAATAACAGCTCCTTTTGAAAATATATATATTTTTATTGATTTCAGAGAGGAAGGGAGAGGGAGATAGAAACATCCATGATGAGAGAGAATCATTGATCGGCTGCCTCCTGCAGGCCTCACACTGGGGCTCAAACCCGCAACCAGGGCATGTGCCCTGACCGGAATTGAACCCTGACCTGCGGGTTCATAGGTCGATGCTCAACCACTGAGCCAACCCGGCCAGCCAGTAGCTCTTTTTTTAACTTCAAGCTCATTCACAACAAAGAAAAGAAGCGGGAGTCCAGGCCCAGTTGCTTCTTCATTGTGCTCGCTCAACGCCACGTCCACGTCAGAAACGCTTGCCCGTGGACGTGCGATGGGCAGAGCGCTGTTTCTCGGTTCGCCGCGAGCATGGCGGCCTAGGAAATCTCAGAGTGATGAGTGCACTTTCCGAATTACAGTAAAAGTGTAACCACCGCTTTCTGTGCTGACCCGTGGGCTCAGCAGTAACTGATGCCTGGGGAGACCTGGCCTAGTGAGTGGGTGGCACAGGGGGCACTGGGCGTCCGCTCTTCCCTGCATCCCTAGGCCATGAGGCGGGTCCTCTCCCAGCCTTGGGAGATATGGGGGTTTGGGGGGAAGAGAGGGCACGTAGCTGCCGATGGAGGTGGCAGAGCGCCGTGGGAGAGCCCGCGCCCTCCATGGAAGCTCTGTGACCGCGAGTCCCACGAACACCTTCCCCAGCGTCTGCAGAACCCACTCGCTTCCCCTACCGCCTCGCCGTGTGCTGTGACTCTCCCGCGGTGCGGGCCTGTCCCCACCGCATTGCCCTCTGGGCGCTTCTCCCGGCCTCCCGCGTGCAGCAGGGGAGAGGGTGCAGGACACCCCCCCCGCCCCCGTCCTCGGAGAATGTGCGGGCGCGTTTTGGCTAGAAACTCCCAGTGTCGGACCTGTGTTAGGTCCCACTTCCCGGCCTTTCCTGCGGGTCGGCTGACTGCGTCTCTCGAGCAGCCTCGGGTTGTGAAACCAGTGTGTGGCCACTTGTTTAATGACACTCCGGGTGGGAATGGCGCCTCCTGCCCGGTCCAAGCTGCAGTCACC
>NW_005370171.1:638322-639422 GCF_000412655.1 Myotis brandtii
TGCGTCAGCGCCGTCCCTCTCCTCCTCGGGGGGTGCCGTCTCAGCGTCCTGCTGGGCCTTCTTGGCACCGATACCCAAGGGGGCCCTGGGGGCACCGAACACAGGCAGGGCCCCAGCCCTGGTGGAAACATCTGGAAGGAAACAGTTTGCGGGACATTCCGCGCCCTCGTCCGGAAGACTGAGGAATGAGATCCTCACTCGCTCGGGTCTCGGAGCCACGTCGCCCTGTTCCCGGGCTGCCCGGCACTTTCCCGGCGCCGCCTTCCTCCGCCGCGTCTGCCAGTGCCCTTCCCCGCTTTCCGCCGAGGCCTCGGGTTCCTGTCGTCTGTGACGGGTGTGCCTCCGCCTGCTCTGCTCCCTCGTTCCGTGTGTAACTGTCTGGCAGCCGGGGTGTTTGGTTTTATGTACTTACACCCACCGGTGTTCTCCTTTATGATTCCCTTTACTGCTCTCCCGTTTGGCTGTTTCAGCACCGAGTATGGAATATGTCTTCTTACACGTTTCTTCTCGCTGGTGTTCTTTTCTTTATTATTTTGTTTTTCTAACATCTTTTGCATTAAATGGACTGGGGTGACATTGGTCGTCAACATGATCGTATAGGTTTCAGGTGTGGTCTTCCTGCCTTTACTTTTTTAAATATATTTTTATTGGTTTCAGAGAGGTTTTGGCTAGAAACTCCCAGTGTCGGACCTGTGTTAGGTCCCACTTCCCGGCCTTTCCTGCGGGTCGGCTGACTGCGTCTCTCGAGCAGCCTCGGGTTGTGAAACCAGTGTGTGGCCACTTGTTTAATGACACTCCGGGTGGGAATGGCGCCTCCTGCCCGGTCCAAGCTGCAGTCACCTGCCCCTTCAGGCCCACCAGGGGCCTGGGCGAGTCAGGCTCGGAGAGCAAGCCGCGCGTGAGTGTACAAGCGGGTTTCCGAGGCGGGAGGCACGCTGCTTGTGTTGGGCGTATGGTACGTTCTCCCTCTCAGCATGGCACACGGGACGGCGGGCGAGGGCCGGGCTCCCTCGGTCTGACCTGTGTTCTCTCCTCTGACCCTCGCCTCCCAGTGAGCTGCCGCACCCCCCGCAGAACCTGCTGGCCCGCCTGCACGCCCC
>NW_005370171.1:639593-640498 GCF_000412655.1 Myotis brandtii
CGCCGTGCTGGCTGGGTGCGCCCCTTCGACGGGAACAGCCCGGTCCTGCGCTACGTGGTGGAGCTGTCGGAGAACAGTGAGTAGCAGCGGCGCGGCCCCCGGTTCCCTCTGGGCCTCCGTGTCCTTCACCCTCGGTCCTGCTCAGGCCCACACGGTGCTTCACGGAGCCGCCGCCGACAAACCCGGCTCTGGGTTAGGCAAGGTCAGTGGCGAGTGGGAGCCCCGTGGGGCAGAGGAATGGCGGGGCCTCCTGTGAGCCTGGGTCTGGGCTGCAACCCCATGGGGGGCGGAGGAGGGCCATGCACACAGGCTGCCCTGAGCGGGTCCCGGGTTAGGTGTTGTCCCCGGGACGAACCCTGAAATGAGCTCCTCATGCCTCCCCTTGGGGCCGATGTGCACGTCGACTGCACCGCGATGGGGAACGTCTCTGCACGTGTCCTCAGGGGCAGCATGTGCCCCGCATCCTGGCATCCAGTGGGCCCTTCCTCTCCTCGCGCCCCGACCTCTCGCAGCAGCGACACTGCCCTCCCCACGCTCACTCCTGGCTCTCCTGCCACCCCTGGCACCCTCCATCCCTTTATGGTGGCCACGCAGACGTCCCCGTGGTAAGAATAGACGCTGGGCTTCGGAGCATGGTCCAGGTCTCAGCGTCCTGCTGGGCCTTCTTGGCACGGATACCCAAGGGGGCTCTGGGGGCACCAAACACAGGCAGGGCCCCAGCCCTGGTGGAAACATCTGGAAGGAAACAGTTTGCGGGACATTCCGCGCCCTCGTCCGAAAGACTGAGGAATGAGATCCTCACTCGCTCCGGTCTCGGAGCCGCATCGCCCTATTCCCGGGCTGCCGGGCGCTTTCCCGGCGCCGCCTTCCTCCGCCGCGTCTGCCAGTGCCCTTCCCTGCTTCCG
>NW_005370171.1:641468-644466 GCF_000412655.1 Myotis brandtii
GTTCTCCTTTATGATTCCCTTTACTGCTCTCCCGTTTGGCTGTTTCAGCACCGAGTATGGAATATGTCTTCTTACACGTTTCTTCTCGCTGGTGTTCTTTTCTTTATTATTTTGTTTTTCTAACATCTTTTGCATTAAATGGACTGGGGTGACATTGGTCGTCAACATGATCGTATAGGTTTCAGGTGTGGTCTTCCTGCCTTTACTTTTTTAAATATATTTTTATTGGTTTCAGAGAGGAAGGGAGAGAGGGAGAGAGAGAGAAACATCAATGATGAGAGCGATTCATTGATCAGCTGCCTCCTGCACACCCCACACTGGGGATGGAGCCTGCAACCCAGGCATGTGCCCTGACCGGGAATCGAGCCATGACCTCCAGGTTCATAGGTCAACATTCACCCGCTGAGCCCCGCCGGCCGGGCTGGCCTTCTTGCTTTTAAAGCTGTAAGTTGTGATGCATTTGACTCTAGTTCACCTGGAACTCAGGTTGCTGCGTGTTTTGACACGGGAGTTCTCTTTTCCCGATGGCCTCCCCTCCCCCGCAGTGTTCCGGAACCGTCTATTTCCTGGGGCTGGGTCCGTGTTAATAGGCCCTGTTTATACAACAGGCTGTTTGGGGTTCATTTGCACCCATTGATTCATCTTCTGGTTTTCGCCAGTTTTAGAGCATTTTCCTTGGTTTGGTTCCAACACTTGTCATCGCTGATAAAAAGTGAGTCCCCTCACCGTTCAGAATGTTGTTACTTCTTGTCACCTGTTGCTTCTTTCAGGAAAGAATTGGAATTATTTTGCAAAGTTTCAAAACTAGCCTCCTTGCCGGTGTAACCTCGTTAAGGCTGTGTGAGGTTTTGAGCACTGACTTCCTGGCAGTCCTGTCTCCTCCGTGGACCGAGGCTCCCACCCGCTCGGGAATGGTGCCCTCCGATTAGTCCTGGCGCGTGACCGGGATCTCCTCCCGCCCCTGCTGGCCAGGCGTTCGCGTGGGAACGTGGGGAGCACGTCTTCCATTCGGCCGCTCCCCGGGCGCGCGTTATTCTAACGAGGGTTCCATCGATCCTCTTAGTTTTCCAGGGAGACAATCACATCTTCTCCAAACGATAAAAAGTGCTGTTTTCTTTTTGTTTTTATATCTTGCTGGGCTGGTCAGAATAATTTTAAAATAACCAGCATAGGAGCGTCTCCTGTTGTTCATTCTCTGTCACAGTGGAAGGTCTACTAGGATCTTACTGTTATGTATGGTGTTGGGTGGGAGGGACGGAGAGAGAAACATCGATGTGAGAGAGACACATCAATTGGTTGCCTCCCACAAGATTGCCCCACCAGGGCCGGGGATCAAACCGCAAATTATTCTTAAACAAACTGAATACTTTGTTTGGCAATGGCCTCCTGTTTACTCGGGAGCACCCCCCCATACCCCCCTCATGTCCGCCCTGAGGCCAGTCAGCTCCTGCCGAGAGGGCCCGTGTCCACCCGGCACCGCCAGCCAAGGGTAGGCCCATCCCCAGCAGCGTCACGGTGCGTCTCCTGCCCGAAGCTGAGCCCACGCCCGGGATCTGTGCAGTCCCCACTGCCGCTCTCTGGCCCCCTCCCCTCCTTGGAAGCAAACGGCTTCCCCAGCTCATTCCAGGGCATCCTGTACGAAATGACCAAATGCCCGGCCAAAGGATGCGTGCGCTCTGCGAGCAGATCACACAGGCCCGCAGGCCCTCGAAGCTTCAGGCCAGGGCCCCTTGGCCACAGAGTGGCTCCACACACCTGCGGGCACACCTGCGGGCACACCTGCGGGTACACCTGCGGGGCACAGCTGCGGGCACCGGGAGAAAGACACTCCAGGCGGCTGTGAACCTCATCGTGTCTCCAGCCAAAGCCGCTCCGTGGGTGGTGGAACGGCCACGCAGACGGGCTGCAGCCCCGCCCCTCTGTCTATCTGCTCACGACCGCTTTTATTAAAATGTTAATGGCTGGAGTCTGTATTTATCGCTGGGAGACACCTGTGCACCCTGATCTGGGAAGGAACCTTCTTGGGAGCGGGCAGCGAGCCCTTCTCTGTAGTGACAGGACGAGGAGCACATGACCATCAGCTCCGCCACACCCACGTCGCACAGAAAGCTGTTGCTGGCGGCGGCACGGGGGATGGGAGATACTGGACTCGGAGCGGGAAGTTCAAGGCCCGGCTCCTGGGTCGCTGGCCCTGGGGCCCTGAGCCCCAGCTTCCACATTGTTAAGTGGGCGCCACTCTGCACCCCCCGGGGCTGCCGCCCTGGCGTGTGGGCCAGTTCACGGGGACACGGGCGGTTCGCTTGCTCTCCCTCAGACGTGCACTCACGGGGGCGAACCTGCTCTGCTTCTTGCAGACTCTCCGTGGAAAGTGCACCTGGCGGACGTCGGCCCCGAGATGACAGGCGTGGCCGTGCACGGCCTGACTCCCGCTCGCACCTACCAGTTCCGCGTGTGCGCCGTGAACCAAGTGGGCAAGGGCCAGTACAGCGCGGAGACGAGCAGGTGAGTGCCCGTCCCCGGTGGTGACGGGGTGGCGGGGGCCTGACAGCAAGGGGAGCACCGCGGAAAGGGGGGACGACCAAGCCACCAGCCCCCGGCCGGGGCCACCCCGCAAAGATGGCGTGGGAAAAACTGACAGACGGGCTGTGCATGGCGCTGAGCAGTGTCGGAGCCACGGCATCCCTGTGCGCAGCCGTGGGGCACATGCCGTTAGGAGTTTAAACGTTAAGCCCCGGCCAGTTTGGCTCAGCAGTTAGAGCGTCTGCCCACAGACTAAAAGGGTCCCGGGTTCGATTCCCGTCAAGGGCACGTACCTCCATTGCAGATTTGATCCCAGCGCGGAGGCAACCAATCCATATGTCTCTCTCACATTAGTGTTTCTCTCTCTCCCCCTCCCTTCCGCTTTCTCAAAAAATCAATGGGAAAACATCCTCAGGTGAGGATTAACGAAACCAAAAAGGAGTTTACAGCGTTCAGTGCCTTTGCCCGTCCCAATGCC
>NW_005370171.1:661903-666534 GCF_000412655.1 Myotis brandtii
GTTCTCCTTTATGATTCCCTTTACTGCTCTCCCGTTTGGCTGTTTCAGCACCGAGTATGGAATATGTCTTCTTACACGTTTCTTCTCGCTGGTGTTCTTTTCTTTATTATTTTGTTTTTCTAACATCTTTTGCATTAAATGGACTGGGGTGACATTGGTCGTCAACATGATCGTATAGGTTTCAGGTGTGGTCTTCCTGCCTTTACTTTTTTAAATATATTTTTATTGGTTTCAGAGAGGAAGGGAGAGAGGGAGAGAGAGAGAAACATCAATGATGAGAGCGATTCATTGATCAGCTGCCTCCTGCACACCCCACACTGGGGATGGAGCCTGCAACCCAGGCATGTGCCCTGACCGGGAATCGAGCCATGACCTCCAGGTTCATAGGTCAACATTCACCCGCTGAGCCCCGCCGGCCGGGCTGGCCTTCTTGCTTTTAAAGCTGTAAGTTGTGATGCATTTGACTCTAGTTCACCTGGAACTCAGGTTGCTGCGTGTTTTGACACGGGAGTTCTCTTTTCCCGATGGCCTCCCCTCCCCCGCAGTGTTCCGGAACCGTCTATTTCCTGGGGCTGGGTCCGTGTTAATAGGCCCTGTTTATACAACAGGCTGTTTGGGGTTCATTTGCACCCATTGATTCATCTTCTGGTTTTCGCCAGTTTTAGAGCATTTTCCTTGGTTTGGTTCCAACACTTGTCATCGCTGATAAAAAGTGAGTCCCCTCACCGTTCAGAATGTTGTTACTTCTTGTCACCTGTTGCTTCTTTCAGGAAAGAATTGGAATTATTTTGCAAAGTTTCAAAACTAGCCTCCTTGCCGGTGTAACCTCGTTAAGGCTGTGTGAGGTTTTGAGCACTGACTTCCTGGCAGTCCTGTCTCCTCCGTGGACCGAGGCTCCCACCCGCTCGGGAATGGTGCCCTCCGATTAGTCCTGGCGCGTGACCGGGATCTCCTCCCGCCCCTGCTGGCCAGGCGTTCGCGTGGGAACGTGGGGAGCACGTCTTCCATTCGGCCGCTCCCCGGGCGCGCGTTATTCTAACGAGGGTTCCATCGATCCTCTTAGTTTTCCAGGGAGACAATCACATCTTCTCCAAACGATAAAAAGTGCTGTTTTCTTTTTGTTTTTATATCTTGCTGGGCTGGTCAGAATAATTTTAAAATAACCAGCATAGGAGCGTCTCCTGTTGTTCATTCTCTGTCACAGTGGAAGGTCTACTAGGATCTTACTGTTATGTATGGTGTTGGGTGGGAGGGACGGAGAGAGAAACATCGATGTGAGAGAGACACATCAATTGGTTGCCTCCCACGAGATTGCCCCACCAGGGCCGGGGATCAAACCGCAAATTATTCTTAAACAAACTGAATACTTTGTTTGGCAATGGCCTCCTGTTTACTCGGGAGCACCCCCCCATACCCCCCTCATGTCCGCCCTGAGGCCAGTCAGCTCCTGCCGAGAGGGCCCGTGTCCACCCGGCACCGCCAGCCAAGGGTAGGCCCATCCCCAGCAGCGTCACGGTGCGTCTCCTGCCCGAAGCTGAGCCCACGCCCGGGATCTGTGCAGTCCCCACTGCCGCTCTCTGGCCCCCTCCCCTCCTTGGAAGCAAACGGCTTCCCCAGCTCATTCCAGGGCATCCTGTACGAAATGACCAAATGCCCGGCCAAAGGATGCGTGCGCTCTGCGAGCAGATCACACAGGCCCGCAGGCCCTCGAAGCTTCAGGCCAGGGCCCCTTGGCCACAGAGTGGCTCCACACACCTGTGCGCACACCTGCGGGCACACCTGCGGGTACACCTGCGGGCACACCTGCGGGCACACCTGCGGGCACACCTGCGGGGCACACCTGCGGGCACCGGGAGAAAGACACTCCAGGCGGCTGTGAACCTCATCGTGTCTCCAGCCAAAGCCGCTCCGTGGGTGGTGGAACGGCCACGCAGACGGGCTGCAGCCCCGCCCCTCTGTCTATCTGCTCACGACCGCTTTTATTAAAATGTTAATGGCTGGAGTCTGTATTTATCGCTGGGAGACACCTGTGCACCCCGTTCTGGGAAGGAACCTGCCTGGGAGCGGGCAGCGAGCCCTTCTCTGTAGTGACGGGGACGAGGAGCACGTGACCATCGACACCACCACACCCACGTCGCACAGAAAGCTGTTGCTGGCGGCGGCACGGGGGATGGGAGATACTGGACTCGGAGCGGGAAGTTCAAGGCCCGGCTCCTGGGTCGCTGGCCCTGGGGCCCTGAGCCCCAGCTTCCACATTGTTAAGTGGGCGCCACTCTGCACCCCCCGGGGCTGCCGCCCTGGCGTGTGGGCCAGTTCACGGGGACACGGGCGGTTCGCTTGCTCTCCCTCAGACGTGCACTCACGGGGGCGAACCTGCTCTGCTTCTTGCAGACTCTCCGTGGAAAGTGCACCTGGCGGACGTCGGCCCCGAGATGACAGGCGTGGCCGTGCACGGCCTGACTCCCGCTCGCACCTACCAGTTCCGCGTGTGCGCCGTGAACCAAGTGGGCAAGGGCCAGTACAGCGCGGAGACGAGCAGGTGAGTGCCCGTCCCCGGTGGTGACGGGGTGGCGGGGGCCTGACAGCAAGGGGAGCACCGCGGAAAGGGGGGACGACCAAGCCACCAGCCCCCGGCCGGGGCCACCCCGCAAAGATGGCGTGGGAAAAACTGACAGACGGGCTGTGCATGGCGCTGAGCAGTGTCGGAGCCACGGCATCCCTGTGCGCAGCCGTGGGGCACATGCCGTTAGGAGTTTAAACGTTAAGCCCTGGCCAGTTTGGCTCAGCAGTTAGAGCGTCTGCCCACAGACTAAAAGGGTCCCGGGTTCGATTCCCGTCAAGGGCACGTACCTCCATTGCAGATTTGATCCCAGCGCGGAGGCAACCAATCCATATGTCTCTCTCACATTAGTGTTTCTCTCTCTCCCCCTCCCTTCCGCTTTCTCAAAAAATCAATGGGAAAACATCCTCAGGTGAGGATTAACGAAACCAAAAAGGAGTTTACAGCGTTCAGTGCCTTTGCCCGTCCCAATGCCGCCAGGTGGGCGCAGGGGCCACCGCCTTAAAGGGGACTGAAGGAGCCGCAGGGTCTCCAGGGCTGTCACCTCCTGCAGGGGTCCCTCCGCTCGCCCGTCCCCGGGGTGCGGGGCGGGAAGTGCCATCGTGCCGTGTCTGTGAGCCTCCCCACCAGCCTGCGCTCTCCGTGGGCAGGAGTTGGAAACTAGTGGAATGAGAGGAACGAAAATGCCTTTTCTAAAACGTGGAGTTGGCTGTGCGGAGTTGGACAGAGCGAAGAAAACGATTTGGAAGGGGTGGGCGCGGGCCTGCAGGCCATCTCCTCGGCTGCGAGGCTTTGAAAGAGCCCAGGGGGGTCGTTCAGACAGAACAGGCCCCTGTGCCTGCTGGTGCCCTACTGTGTGGGGTTGTTCAGACAGAACAGGCCCCTGTGCCTGCTGGTGCCTGCTAGCTGGTGCCCTCCTGTGTGGATCTGCTCAGCTACGTCAGGCTCGGCCCTCCCGTGGGATGGGCTGTGTGTCTCACTGTCTTTGTCGCTCGGTGTTGGTAAACAGCTGGGCTCGGGATCCAGCCCGACAGCGAGCGCAAATGCGCGTCCTCCGAGCCGGCGCTGACCTCTCCTTCCTCCGTCTTCGTTTTCAGGCTGATGTTGCCGGAAGAACCGCCCAGTGCACCCCCGAAAAACATAGTGGCCAGTGGGCGCACCAACCAGTCCATCATGGTGCAGTGGCAGCCGCCCCCCGAGACGGAGCACAACGGGGTGCTGCGCGGCTACATCCTCAGGCAAGTGGCCGGGCTGGCCGGGGCCGGGCTGTCACGGTGGAGGCGGGCGTCTGTTTGCTGAGGTTGCGAACGCGAATGTGTATAGGAGCCCAGTGTAAGCAAGCAGTAAGCCCAGTGGTGAGCTCCAGGGAGTGGCGGGGAGTGCGGCAGAGTGCAGAGGCCGGGCGTGCGGTAGCCGGCAGAGCTGGGGTCCGTCTGTAGGGTTACACACAGGACACGGTGTCGGTGGCTGCATTTTGGGAAAAGCATGGGGCAAGGTGCAGTCTTCCTCGTAGATGCTCTCATTCTGAGCTTTTACCAGGGGCGTGAATTACTATCCGCCATGATTTTTAATGAATAACAATGCAGCTGAGTGAGTTATTAACCAGTTGTTACCACGCTGGCATGTTGCTCAGTGTTGCCAGGTTTTCTCGTGTTTCAAAGGAATTGTAAAGTCAAGCTTTCTACATGCACCCTCACAGCTTTCCAGTGGTGGGCGTGAAATCAAAATACTTTGAAACACAGGGCAGGCCACACTCGCACACCTGCAGGCAGCCTGGCCCCTACCCCGGGGGGTGGGCAGGCCAGAGGGACGTGGGAGGACCTGCCGGACGGGGCTGCGTGGGAGAGAGGACCCCTCCTTCGCCAGAACCGCTAACTCGAAAGCTGCCCCGACTGTGCTAATTACCGTCGTTTGTTGACACAAGTGAAGAGAAGAAAACAGCGGATTAAAGGGTAATTACTACATCCCTTCCAGTGGGCTGCCCAGCAGGGCCGTGTGTTAATCGGGCGTGAACTCTGCCCCCTCACAGCCTGTGGGGCAGGGGGCAGGTGCCGTCCCCACCGTCCCCCCG
>NW_005370171.1:666561-666956 GCF_000412655.1 Myotis brandtii
GGTCCGGGGCTGACGGAGGGGCTGAGGGTAAAGCCATTTCCCAGGCAAATGGAGGAAATGCAGGAAGTGCTGCCTCCTCGACTCCAATGTCTTCGCATGTGGAGGACAGCGCACCCGTGTGTATGTCCGCATCGCGCATTCGTCATTTCATACATGTCGATCTGTGTGCGGGGCTGCTTGCCTGTCACAACCGTGTCCCTGTGACTCTCAAGTTCCTCCCCCAGCGTGTGAATCACCCTCAACACCGGCCAGACCACCCTCTGCCTGAAGGGGCTTAAACGCAGCCGCCCGGAGGGTGCACGGGGTCCGCAGGGTGGGATCAGCTGGGCCTGCCCCCCCTCCCATGCCCCAGCTGCCCTTCCGCTCCAGTGGAGGGAAGGAGACAGCCCTCTGCC
>NW_005370171.1:667056-679393 GCF_000412655.1 Myotis brandtii
TCGGTTCCTGTCTGCTCGCCCTGCCCGCCCCTGTGCGGCCGTCACACTTGTCCTGGGCTCACCCACTAATGGAAACGACCGGCCTCACGCCCTGGGCCCAGCCACGCGCGCCTCCAGTGGCTGCCTGGGTGGGGCACGTGGAGGAACGCTCCTGAGGCCCCGGGATGACGTTAGCAGTCAGCCCATGGGCCGCTCCGGGCGAGCGGTTAATAATGAAATCTCTCTGATGCCGAGGCCCCTGGGCCGCGCGTCCCTCTGTTTGCGGGATTACTGCTGTTAAAAGGATTTTCCCCGCTGGAGCCAGCGGCCGGGGCTGGGAAGGGGGCTGTGCACGTGTCGGGGCTTAAATCCGACAGCCCCGAAGTGAGGACGCGCTACCAGGGCCCGCGATGTCAGCGTTTCCAGGAATTACAGACCCGGCCGAAGTGGATTTGCTCGGAAACATCCCCGAATCGTCCCCCAGCTTGCAAACCAGCCGTGTGCGCAGCGCGCACCCCCAGGGCCCGTGCCTCCTGCGGAACCACAGAGGAAATAAACGCCGTCAGGGCGCCGCGTGAGAAATCGTCAGGACGCGTGCGCAGCCATCACATATTTATTGTGATGGGCAGGGAGTTCCTTTATGAGGAGCATCAGGGCTGTGTCCTTTGTAAACGCTGTCCTGTTATTTCTACATAAAAGTCATCTTGTTCCATCAGAGAAAACGCCCTCCCTCCTGCCGTGGACCTCGCCTTCCCGGGCGTCCTGTGGCTGCGGCAAAAGCACCCCGAGCCACGGTCAGGATGGCCCGTGGGGAGCTTTGGGGTCAGTATCTGACCCAGGGGTTCTCCCAGGCCGGTCCTCTCCCCGTTGTTTCTCTGGGGGACCCCCGCCCCATCACCCAGCTGCGCCGCGGAGAGCGCCTTCACGTGCTGGCGCCGGCGGGGCCCACGGTCAAAGGACTCGACTCGGGAGGGGGCAGAGGTCAGTGGGGCATGAAGCAAAAATGGGGTTTGACGCATTAGTCACAGAAGGACCCTGTGTCCCAGCGCCGCCCCCGGCCAGGGCTCCGTCAGGCAGGCCCCGCCGAGCACGGGTGGCCCCAGGTGGTCCCTGGCGAGGGGGGCTCCTCAGGAGGCCCGGGTTTCCATGAAGAGCCCGTCCTCAGTGCGTTGGCAGCCTCCTCTCTGGGAGGGCTGTTCTCCGTCAGGGGCCTGGATTTCGGGGTTCCTCCGTCGCTCTGATGGCAGCGGCCTTGCTGGCCTGCTGGCCGGCCCTGGGGACAGCGCAGGTCACTGGCCGGGACTGCGCAGCCTCAGAGCCTCTCTGCCTCAGGGAGGAGCCTGGGGACCCCGACCTGCCCGAGACCCTGCGGCTCCTGCTTCACTGCAGCTGCGCCTCCTCCCTCGGCAGCTCCCTTCCCCGCTCCCCCCTTCCTCACACAGCCAGGCACCTCCCCCAGAGCCGCTCTCGCTCTCAGTGGAACTCTGATGCCTGGAAGCTGCACCGGGACTGGGGACCCCTGTCCACACCCCTCACCTCCCCAGGGCGCTGATCACCTTCTCGAAATGGAGCCGGGAAATGCTGGCTGCCCGGAGGAGGGCTGAGGGCGCCGCGCCCTCCAGGCGGGACAGGGTCTCCTCGTTCACACGCCTACGCCCAGGGGAGGCCTGTCCCTCCTTAAAATGAGTGAATGCAACTGTAGCCCAGCCACAGGGCTCAGTGACTGAGTGTCAACCTATGAACCGGGAGGTCACTGTTCAATTTCGGTCAAGGGCACATGCCCGGGTTTCGGGCTCAATCCCCAGTGTGGGGCGTGCAAGAGGCAGCCGATCCGTGATTCTCTCTCATCACTGATGTTTCTCTCTCTCCCTCTCCCCTCCTCTCTGAAAGCAATAAAAATATATTTTAACATAATAGCAACAAAGTGAACTCACTGTAAACCTGGGCCCTGGGCACCCTGCAGAGCCTACTGCGCGCTCTCAGGGCCCCCGCAGGCCGATCGGCACAACCCCACGGCCCTGCCTCACTGCAGCTGCGCCTCCTCCCTCGGCGGCTCCCTTCCCCGCTCCCCACTCCCTCACACAGCCAGGCGCCTCCCCCAGAGCCGCTCTTGCTCTGGGTGGAACTCTGATGCCTGGAAGCTGCACCAGGACTGGGGACCCCTGTCCACGCCCCTCGCCTCCTCTGGGCGCTGATCACCTTCTCGAAATGGAGCTGGGAAATGCTGGCTGCCCGGAGGAGGGCTGAGGGCGCCGCGCCCTCCAGGCAGGACAGGGTCTCCTCGTTCACACGCCTACGCCCAGGGGAGGCCTGTCCTCTTTAAAATGAGTGAATGTAACTGTAGCCCGGCCACAGGGCTCAGTGACTGAGCGTCAACCTATGAACCGGAAGGTCACTGTTCAATTTCGGTCAAGGGCACATGCCCGGGTTTCCGGCCGCCGCGCCCTCCAGGCGGGACAGGGTCTCCTCGTTCACACGCCTACGCCCAGGGGAGGCCTGTCCCTCCTTAAAATGAGTGAATGCAACTGTAGCCCAGCCACAGGGCTCAGTGACTGAGTGTCAACCTATGAACCGGGAGGTCACTGTTCAATTTCGGTCAAGGGCACATGCCCGGCGCGCCCTCCAGGCAGGACAGGGTCTCCTCGTTCACACGCCTACGCCCAGGGGAGGCCTGTCCTCTTTAAAATGAGTGAATGTAACTGTAGCCCGGCCACAGGGCTCAGTGACTGAGCGTCAACCTATGAACCGGAAGGTCACTGTTCAATTTCGGTCAAGGGCACATGCCCGGGTTTCCGGCTTAATCCCCAGTGTGGGGCGTGCAAGAGGCAGCCGATCTGTGATTCTCTCTCATCACTGATGTTTCTTTCTCTCTCTCCCCCTCCTCTCTGAAAGCAATAAAAATATATTTTAACGTAATAGTAACAAAGTGAACTCACTGTAAACCTGGGCCCTGGGCACCCTGCAGAGCCTACTGCACACTCTCAGGGCCCCCGCAGGCCGATCGGCACACCCAGCAGTGGCTAGTGCGCTAGGAGCGGGAGCACCTTTGAAAGCCCCAGGCTCTGGTTCTGGGGCCTGGTTCTGGTTCTGGGCCTGCGTGAACGGATCTGACCTCCTGACTGGGGCCAGAGTGCGGCTTCTCTCCCCCAACATTCCAGCCGCAGGAAGCACCGCTCAGACGGCTGACAACACCCCCACGTCCCCCCCCTGGAAGTCATGTCGGGAGCTCTGGGTGCTAAGTCTCTACACTCCCGGGACAGTCACACCTGAAAAGCCGGACTCCTTAACCCAGTGATGGCGAACCTTTTGAGCTCGGCGTGTCAGCATTTTGAAAAACCCTAACTTAACTCTGGTGCCGTGTCACATATAGAAACTTTTTGATCTTTGCAACCATAGTAAAACAAAGACTGATATTTTTGATATTTATTGTATATATTTAAATGCCATTTAACAAAGAAAAATCAACCAAAAAAATGAGTTCGAGTGTCACCTCTGACACGCGTGTCATAGGTTCGCCGTCACTGCCTTAACCGCTAACTCAGTTCATAGGTGGGCTGTGTCTCTCTCGCCCAGGGCTATGGTCACAGTGAGGCAAGACTCCACCTTTTTAACAGGTGAATTCGGGGGCGTGTCTGGCTCCCCGGCCTTACTGCTGTTCCCTCACTCCCGCCCCCCCCCCTCCCCGCGAGGAGCTGGGTGAGGGTGTCCCTGGAGTCACCTCTCGGTCTGTGCAGGTACCGCCTGGCTGGGCTGCCGGGGGAGCACCAGCAGCGCAACATCTCCAGCCCCGAGGTCAACTACTGCCTGGTGACCGAGCTCATCGTGTGGACGCAGTACGAGATCCAGGTGGCCGCCTACAACGGCGCCGGCCTGGGCGTCTTCAGCCGGGCGGTGGCCGAGTACACGCTCCAGGGAGGTAAGCCGTGCCGCCAGCGCCGGGCCCTGTGGGGGAGCAGGGTTCGCAAGGCTGCATCGGAGCAGCTGGAAACGAAATGGAGGGTTCGCTCCCCCACTTAATGTAACCTCTCCCTGTATCCCGAGAGGACGGTAACCGGGAGGGGCAGGCGTGTGCTCACTGCCCTCTCGGCCGCCAGGACAGGCCGTGGCTGCACACACCGGCTGGTCCCCGAGGTCGGCACTTGCTCCGCGCGGAGTGGGGTCTCTGTGGCTGGAGTCCCGGTGAGCCTGTGCGTGCCTGAGGGAATGAGTCCGTGAAGTCCGTTTTCAGTGAATGCGCTCGGGGAGGAGGGGGAATGAAACTGGCAGTTGGTGTTATTATTGTTGCTTTCAGTTACTCGAGCAAACAGCTTACTAGTCAGTAAAACTCTCCCCGAAAAGCCGGGCGGCTGTCATGAAGCGGAGCCTCACTCTCCCCACGCTTTCGCCCCGCCCGGCACCTTCCGCTCTTTACGGTCCAGGCCCACTGCCCGGGAGGACCCGGCTCGGCCCGGGAGGCGCTGGGCGTGGGCCAACACGGTGCTCTCTGCCGGTGCCCTCGGCTCTAAACAGACCCTCTGTCCACGCAGCCGCGCGTGCCCGCGGCCAAACCCTCGCCCGGGAGTCTAGCCCCGCCCGTGCCCTCTACCCGAGCGCAGGTGTGATCTCACCAGCCTGGGCGTTTTCACTGCTCCCGGGCCTCGGCCTTTTTCACGCGACAAGGTTTCTCACTGCCCTCTTCTCTCCCCGAGTCCCGGCCGAGACCTAACGGCCCCTGAAGTCACCCGCTGTCGTCCTCTTCCCTTATTGACCGGCTGCCGCTGTCGTCCCAGAGACCAGGCCTCAGTCCTCCCTAAAAGTCGGGAGCCGTCGCTCTGCATTCCCAGTGCCGAGCGGGAATATCGCCCACGCGAGGCAGGCAGGGGCCGTCCACCGCGAGCGACCTCTCTCACCTCTGGGGAGTGAGGAGGCCGGAGCCAGGACCACGTGTCTCTTCAGGCAGCCTGTTCCAGGGGAGAGCGGCTGCGACCGGGACTGTGCATCGTCCCCGCGCAGGAGTGTCGCACAAGGGGAATTTGGCAGGCGGGTCCCGATCCACTGGGGCGTCAGGCGACAGAAGGGACCTTCCCTCGCGCCCCTGGAACGCGCTCCGGCTGGAAGTGTGCTCGCGTCTCGCTGCTCAATTTGTAGGTCGATGTGTCACATTTTAGAATTCGGGGCAGAAAGGCCACGAGGCCCTGCTGATAAGATATAGTCACTGGGATCCGTGGTCGCGATAACAGATGGAGGGCGAGGGGCCATGCAAGGTCCGGGTGGGGCTGTGTACATCACAGAGTCCCTGCGTCCAGGGTCCAGGCTGGGCACGTGAGGACCCGCGACAGACCCGCACTTCTCCCTTGTGCATTCAAACCGGAGACGGGTTTGGGGAGAACTGACGTCTTGGTTAGGTCGCCTCCCAACCCATTAACGTGCTGTGACTCTCCGTTTGCTTAGGTCTTGCTTCTGTGATCACTGTTCTGACTTTTTAGCATCCGCCTGTCACAGCCCCTTGTGATTCCCCAACTGAGACGGAAGGTGTCCTTGGTGTTCTAGAGAATTCCGTCCCGATCACTCCGGGAGCCCGGGAAGCCATGTGCTCTGGGTCCCGGGGAGGAGGCCCTGGGGCATCGCTGGGCCTTTCTTCCTGCCCCCAGCTCGGCCGCTTCCCGCCATGGACACGCGCTCCCGTGAGCTCAGTTCGAGGGGGGCGTGTCTGGGTCCCTTTTTGTTGCCGGTTTTTCGGCTCATGCCGAAGCCACAGGAAGGAATGCGTGGCCGTGGAGGGGGCAGGTGAAGAGCCTTCGCGGGGAGCACGTGGGCATCACCATGGCAGCCGCCCACCCGCAGGCCGTGTGGACTGCGGGCTCTTCCCCCTCTCAGGTCCACTGAGACAGGAGGCCGGCTTCCCCCGAGGGGCCAGGACAGAGGACACTGTAAATGGCCATGGTGCGCACGCCCGGGCTCTCATTTCTTCCCGGTTTGATTCCTCATCGTCTCTCTTCCTGCAACAGGCCTTCTGTGCTGCGAGGGTTTGTTCTGGTTTCAGGACATTACCTCCTAATGGGAGGGGAGCATTTCCCATCCTAAGGAAACGAGGGAACGTTTGATTATCCACTTTCCGGAACATCAGTGCCGCCGCTGACGTTCACTCGGGCTCGGCACGGCGTCTGAAGTGAGGGTTGCAGACAGCAGACGCTCGGTCTGCGGCTCCCGTCTCGCCCTCGCGGGACACCCTCAATGGGGCAAAAATGCCTTTGAACCAAGGTTTGTCTCCGCAGTGACGTCCGTCTCTGTGGCCCACGTGTAACCCGTCGCAGGTGCCCCCTGCCCTGCGGTGCCTCCTACTCGCCACGCCCCGAACTCCCATCTCGGGGCACGAGATAGGGCACTGCCGCCTCCCGCGTCCGCACCCGCCTGTGGTTCCTGTCATGTCCTCGCGGGGCCGTGAGCGCTGGGAGCTCCCGCCAGAGCACCCGTCCCTGGCGGTGAGAATGAGCCCATGTCCAGCGGGTGGCTGTGTGGGATTTACAACTGGAACACGCTGGGATCTGCGCGGGCATCCATTATCTGTGGGAATGGGGCTTTCTGGGCAAGGAGAACCACAGAGCACACGTTCATCTTACCGTGGTGTGCAAAGGTGGTGCTTTAAATGCTAATCATCACAGTGGCTGAGCGCTGACCTACAAACCAGGTGGTCACAGTTCCTTTCCCGGTCCGGGTACAGGCCCGGGTTGCGGGCTTCATCCCCGTGGGGGCGTACAGGAGGCAGCCGATCCATGATTCTCTCTCATCATGGATGTTTCTCTCGCCCTCTCCCTTCCTCTCTCTGAAATCAATAAATATTTTTTAAAAATGCTAATTATCACAGAAAATGTCCCTGAGGCCCGATTCCTGATTCCAAGCCACAGGCGGTCGGCTTCCTGCTCAGGCCTGGGAGACAAGCCCTCTGTGAACACTGGTCCCCCCGCTGGGCCCTGTCCTTGCTCAGAGGGGTGGGGTCCCCTAACCCCTGTAGTTGAGCCCTTCCGGCCTCGAGGGCTCCTGTGTGGGATGCATTGCAGGGCGGGTGCGCTGGCTGCAGGGCTTTTTCTCACTCGAGGAAATGTTTAATTCCATTTTCCACAAATTTGCGAGTCACTCTGATGACAATAATTAGGAAAAAGAGAAGAGGGCTGAGAAGAGTTGGAGGTATTTTAATAAAGCGGGGGCAGGGGGGTGGGGGTCGGAGGCCTGAGCCTGTGTCCTCTGACTGGGGCGGGGCCTCCGTGAGCTCTGATGGGGGACAGAGAGGACAGAGGATTCTGGAATCTCCCGGGTAGTGAGGAGGGCTGGTCCCTGATAAGGTCTGGGTGTGGACCCAGATGGGGGTTTGCACATGGACACCCATTCTTCCTGGCACCGTTGTTACAAAGCGTCCTTCCTCCAGAGCACTGCCCTGTGCGTCAGTGAGCTCAGCTGGTGCACACGCGGGTGCTTTCTGGCTGCTCCGTTGGCCCGCGTGTCCGTCTTTTCTGCAGTGACTCTGTTTAATTCCTGTAGGTTTATAGTTCGTATTGGGCAGTTTCGTTCTTTTTCAGAATTGTTTTGTCTATTTAATTCCCTTACTTTTCCCCATAAATTTTAAAGTCAACTTCCCAATCTCTAAAAGCTCCTGGCAACAGCGTTGCTAGGGTGGCATTCAAACCGGAGACCGGTTTGGGGAGGACTGACGTCTTGGTTAGGTCGCCTCCCAACCCATTAACGTGCTGTGACTCTCCGTTTGCTTAGGTCTTGCTTCTGTGATCACTGTTCTGACTTTTTAGCATCCAGCGCTTGCATGCAGTTGGTTAAATTTATGTCTACTTCCTGTTTTCGTTGGTATTTTAAATGGTATTGACTTTGTCATTTTAATTTCCAGTTCTCCGTTGCTCATGTTTAGAAATACAATTGACCTTTTTAAAAATAGTTTTCATTGATTTCAGAGAGGAAGGGAAAGGGAGAGAGAGAAACATTCGTGATAAGAGAGACTCATTGATTGACTGCCTCCTGCGCGACCCCTACTCGGGATCGAGCCCGCAACCCAGGCATGTGCCCTGACCGGGAATCAAACCGTGACCTCCTGGTCGATAGGTCACCGCCCAACCACTGCGACACCGGCCGGCTACAATTGACTTTTGACTCCCTGTTCTTCAAGGACAGTTACATTGTGTGTCTAGAGAGAGGGGTTTGTTTTTTTCCTTGTGCCTGTCGTCTCTTTTTCTTGCACAGGCTTGCACTTCCAGACAAGGCATGTCAGAACAACGTCTTGGCTTTGTCCCTGATCTTAAGGGACAGCACCCCGTCCTTGTATCTTAACTACGTGTTGTCGAGGCTTATAGGTTCCTTTATCAGGGTTAGTTGTTTTCTACTTCCCCGGGAGAGTTTGTAAAAGTCAGTATTGGATGTTAAATTTTATCCAGTGCTTTTCCTAAATCTATTATGATGATCACATTTTTTCCTTCATTCTGTTGACATGGAGAATTACCCTGATGAATATTTGACTGTCGAACCAGCCTAGCATTTGTAAGATAACCCCCACTTGATCGGGATAAAGTATGATTTTTATATATTGTAGAATTCGATTTCCCGATATTTTTATTGAGCATGTTTGCACCTGTGTTCATGAGGGAGACATCCGGGTCTGTAGTTTTCTTGTCTTTTCATGTCTTTTTCTGATTTGGATGAATTGCTTTTATTTTTCCTTCAAACGTTTGGTAGACTCACCAGTAAAGCTTATGAGCTTAAGAGTTTTTTTATTGGAAGGTTTTAATTGCATATTCAGCTATTGAATAGCTGTAGGACAACTTAGGTTGTCTATTTCTTCTTGAGTAGATTCTGTAAGTGAGTTTCTTTTCAGGAATTTGTCCACCTCATCTAAATTGTTGAATTTATGAGCAAAAAGATGTACGAAATGGACTCTCCTCTCTTAACGCCATGGGATTTGGAGAGGTGTTCCCTGACATTGGTGACATTGGCAATTTGTGGTTTCTCACTTATTCCTGATCAGTCTGGCTCAAGGTTTATTTATGTTTTAAAAGAATCAGCTTTTGATTTTGTTGATTTTTCTCTATTATTTTTCTAATTTCATTTCATTTGTTTATGCTCTTTTTCTTTACCATTGCCTTGTTTTGGGTTTAATTAACTACTACACATTCTTAAGGTAGAATCTTAGATTATAAGGTAAACATTTAAATGCTATAAATTTCCCTCTAACACCTCTGCACCCCATAAATTTTGATATGTTGAGTTTTAATTTTCATTAAATTGGAAGTGCTTTTTAATTTTCCATGTGACTTCCTCTTGGACTCATGGTTATTTTGAAGTGCATTGCTTCATTTCCAAATATTTAGGGATTTTCCACCATCTTCCTGTTATTAATTTCAAGTTTGATTCTTTTGGGGCCGTAAAACATGCATTTTGCGATTTGCATTATCTTTAACTTGTTTGGGTTTGTTTGGGGCTTAAACTGTTATCTTGGTTAAGTCCCATGTGCACCGAGGAGAAGGTGTGTTCTGCCGTCGGTGGGTGGATTTAAACGTTAATATCACGTGGGTCAAGCTGCTCCATGGTGTTGGGTGTTCAGGTCTTGTGTCTCCTACTGATTTTCTTGGTCTGTTTTTTTTTTTAAGAGCACTGAAATTCCCACTGTAACAGTAGATGTTTCCGTTTTTCCTTTTCGTTTCTCGGTTTCGCCCCTGGTACTTTGAGTTCTGCTGCAGAACACATGCAGGAGGTTGCCTCTTCTCGGTGAATAGGTCGCTCCATCATTATGTGACCTCCCTCTTCCTCCTCGGCTCCGGTGTGAAGCCTCCCAGCGTGTGTATCGTGTGTCTCCTGCAGAGACGCCCTTTCGGCTGCATGAGGGTGTCCCCTGGACTGTGACTCCCTGGGGGCGGGCCCCCTGGCAGGTGTACGATTGGGTTCAATAACGGAAAGGAAGAGAGAGTGGAAATTGTAATGGGGCCCCTGTGACAGGCAGACGCCTGGCCTCCGAGAGCGTAGGCAGCGGTGCCCGCGGGAGGGCGATGGTTTCATGTGAAGGTCAGTGGGGGGAGCGTGGGCGCCTGCGGGAGGGGCGCCCACAGGAACCGGGTCTGGTCTCAGAGGTCGGGGAGAGAGAAGCTGGAGAAAGCTGGGTTTGCTCTCCCCTCGGGCCCCGGAACGGCTCCCCGGGGACGGGTGGTCCGGGCCCCTTTCCCGCCGACGCCTTAACAAACTCGGCCGCAGAGAAGGAGAAACGGCCCAGTCCCTTTCTCTGTGATGCCAGCAGCTCCCCAGACATTCGTCACGTGCCCGTCCTCGGGGCTGTGAGTGACCGTGCGGCGGGCAGCGGCTAAGGGTGTTTCCATCTCTCCCCCTCCTGCCTCCTGTTGGTTCGTGTCTCTGATGGCGATGCCTGGCACAGTACCCACCGCGCCCCCCCAGAACGTGCAGGCGGAAGCGGTGAATTCCACGACCATCCGCTTCCTGTGGAACCCCCCGCCCCAGCAGTTCATCAACGGCATCAACCAGGGATACAAGGTACGCGCCTCGCCCGGGGGCGTCTCGGAAGGTCCCGGCCTGGGGCTCAGCACGGAGGCCGCTGCCCGTCCTGGGATCCCGGGAGTCACCCAGGTCCTGCCACCAGCTGTGCTGCTCAGGAACTCCTGGCGGGCTTTCCGAGGGAGGTGGGGGGCGGGGAGAGGGGGGGACACACAGCACTGTCTCCAGAGAAAGGCCTCCCACGTGAACATCCCCGCGGGAGGGAGCCCCGCCTCGCGGATTGGGATCGGGCTTGCAGGAACCACTTCCTCCCGGGAGGGACCCTGCCTGGGGGACATTGAGGGACATTTGTATCAGGTGAGGAGCGGCGTCCCCTCCCTCCCTCGGCTCCTGGGACTGAGACCTGGTAACCCAGGTCACACCTCTGACTTGAATCTGAGGCGCGGACCCTCCCCACCCTCCACCTTCCCTTCGTCCTTAGTCGCCAGAGCATGTCACCTTCATCCGTGTGCTGGGGCCCAGGTCCCGAAAGCGTCGTCTCTGTCCCGTATCCCCGCCCTGGCTGGGCCTGGAGCCGTGGCCTCAGCAAAGTCATGACCGTCCGCCTGGAGGTGGGCGCGGGCAGACGCTTAGAGAGGAGCGCCCACCTCGGGCTGGACACGCACAGTCTCGGATGCAGAGGGTGTTTCTGCTCCGGCACAGTCCGTTCTTTCTCCGTTTGGATTCAATTTACACAAACACGTGTCCGCGCCGGCCCGGCCGCCGGCCAGCAGCTCGCCCGGCCTCGCCTCCAGGGCCCGCCGTCGGCTTCCTGAGAGGAAACCACGTGGGTCAGCAGGAGGCTGTGCCGCTCCGTCCAGTCTGTCTGGCGAGGCCGGCGCTCGCTCGGTGCCTGCGCTGGGCTCTGACCTGCATGGCTGTGCTCCTGTCCTGCGGCCGCCGCCCTCTGGCCCCAGGGCCCCGATGTTTGGTGCCACAGGGACCCGGTCCCTCAGACACACAGTGGCCAGACCTCGGGCAGCCCCCCTGCCACGTGTCAGCAGACTGTGTGCCTTTACGTTGTGATCAGTGTCCTGACCGGCTGCCCAGGCAGCTGCTGGACAGAAACTAGAAACAGCGACGGTTGTCCCAGTGCATCGGGCTCATGCCGAGTGTGGGGCGGGCCTGTTGGGAAACATCTGTGTGTGTGGCTCGTCCGGGGTCGGGAGTGACAGCTGGAGTCCGTGTTCCTTGCTGCCCAACCACACGCTCGGCAGTGTGTGTGGGAGGAGGGACGGTCTGCGCGTCTGTGCCAGGAGATGAAGAAGACGTTGTGTCACGTGTGCACATATAAATACCCATGTTTGCACTCACTAATCTACGAGATCTCCTTTTTTATTTTATTTTTTTTAATTTCACAGAGGAAAGGAGAGGGAGAGAGAAGCATCAGTGATGAGAGAGAATCATTGATTGGCTGCCTCTGCACGCCCCACACTGGGGATCGAGCCTGCGGCCCGGCCGTGTGCCCTGACAGGGAATCGACCTATGAACCTGACCATGACCTCCTGGTTCATAGGTCAACGCTCAACCATTGAGCCACACTGGCCGGACTGAGATCCCTTTTAAACTCAGTGCTTCTCAGTGAGATGACAAAGGTTGGATTTATAACGTTTCTTAATTATGACGTCAAAGGTAAATTTCACATGAAGTTCTGGTGCAGACTTGAAGCCGTGCGACTAAAAGGAATCTCTTCCCAACCCGCTCCCCCCAGCTCCTCGCGTGGCCCGCCGACGCCCCGGAGTCTGTCACCGTGGTCACCATCGCGCCAGACTTCCACGGAGCGCACCACGGCTACATCAGCCACCTGCGGAAGTTCACGGCCTACTTCACGGCGGCCCTGTGC
>NW_005370171.1:679449-679916 GCF_000412655.1 Myotis brandtii
CAACCAGAGCTGCTGGCGGGGCCTCCGGGAGCTCCCGCCAGGCCGGCCGCTTCCCTTTCACAGTTAGAGCTCTCCGCACAGCCTGCCCGAGAGGATGGGCTTAGGGTGACAGGGACTGTGTGTCCCCCCCCCCAGGGCCAGGAGCTGTGGGGCACCTGAGCTTCACCGAGATCCTGGACACGTCCCTCAAGGTCAGCTGGCAGGAGCCGCTGGACAAGAACGGCGTCATCACAGGTGAGCGCCTGTCCCGGGAGGAGCCTCGGTTTGCCGCCCGCAGGCCTGGGTCACCTTCAGACAGAAGGCCGCCAGAGCACGTGTGTGGCTGCGTGTGCCACAGCCAGGGCCCGTCCCCACCCCAGGCCCTGCCACCACCAGCCCAGCCCCTTAGGGCTGTTCCCTGCTCAGCTCCCGCCTCTGAGTCAGAGACCAGTCTCCTCTGTTGTCAGGACACACCCCCGTGGCCTGGG
>NW_005370171.1:684407-687068 GCF_000412655.1 Myotis brandtii
CTGGAGTGGGGGCTGGGGCAGGGGCCTGGGGTGGGGGCTGGGGTAGGGACCCAGAAGCCGGGAGCAGGCTTCAGGCATCAGCTGTGCTGTGCTTTGGGGAGCTCTGGTGAGCACAGGGGCACCGTGATAGGGCCACCCCTCTGCCTGTGTCCCTGGTGTCCCCGCCTGGAGCCCTGCCAGCGCTCGGAAGCCGTGGGGCTCAGCGGGCTGAGGGTCAGCAGACAGGCAGTGGCTTCTGATACTAATTTTTTTAAAAATTAAAGTCCCGAGACACTGCTCTCTGAGTTCTGTTCACCGGAAGTCCTGGTTCCTACTGTGTGACCGCTTTCATCCGAGGTGCGTTCGACGCCCCTGGAGCGGCAGGGCCCAGTTTACTGCCTGGGAGGGGAGAGCCGCGTTTTCAGCGGCTTCGCGCTGCCCGTGGCCGGGTGACTCAGGGGCCGGCTGGGCCTTTTTCTCTGAGCCCCACACACGCTAGAGTCAGGTGCATAATCGCGGCTGTGAGGCCCCGCTGGGTGGAGCAGAGGGAAGTCGGGGCTCACTAGGAGGGGGGCTCAGGCTCGAGGGGGAGGCGGGGCCGCAGGGGCTCGGGAAAGAGCCACTTTTTAAGGCCACGCGCTGGCCCAGTGAAGCCACACCCGTCATCCCCGGGGAGCGCGAGCAGCGGGCCCACAAATTAGGTGCCGCCCAGGACCGCGCTGAGTTAGGTGCCGCCTCATGAAAATACGAGCTTATAAAAATCAGCACGACGCACGAGTACAAGATCCAGGGCCTGTCTTCGCTCACCACCTACACCATCGACGTGGCTGCCCTCACCGCCGTGGGCGCCGGCCTGGCCACCTCGTCCACCATTTCCTCGGGCGTGCCCCCAGGTCAGTGAGAGCAGGGCTCCGGCCCCTCCTTCCCCCTGGAGTCCTGACGCTCGGAGGGCACCCGCCTTTGAGGGGGCCAGTGTCCTGCTGGACGGTGGGGTAAGTGGAGGGTGACCCGCTGCCGCCTGTTTCCCAGCGTCTTCTGACCACAGCCCCCCTCTCTTCTGTGGGGGTGGGGGAGTGGCTGATGGGCAGGGAGGGGAGACGTGAATCCCCTCAGGGAGCTGGACTGGGGCCCCGCCCTCCCGGGAATGGGAACCCCACAGAAGGAAAGGCAGGCCTTGGGAGAGAGAGAGGAAGTGCCGATGTTAAAATAAAGAATAGTGTCACCAGCCGGTGTGGCTCAGTGGTGGAGCATCGACCTATGAGCCAGGAGGTCAGGGTTCGATTCCCAGTCAGGGCACAGGCCCGGGTTGCAGGCTCGATCCCCAGTGTGGGTCGTGCGGGAAGCAGCTGATCTATAATTCTCTCTCATCATTGATGCTTTTATCTCTCTCTCCCTCTCCCTTCCTCTCTTTGAAATCAACAAAAACATATTTTTAAAAAATAGTGTCAAAGAAGAAGGCCAAACCAGTAGAAAAATTTTATAAGAATTTGAGTTTGAGCCAAACGAATGCCAATTGCCAGGAAGCAAGAGTGCAGGCGCCCCAGGGAGCACGGGTTTGCAGTTGCTTCTCTGCATTTGGAGTTAAGGGGGAACACAGGGAAGATTCCGGGGGGGGGGGGCTCAAGGGGTGGAGCCGCTCAGGTCACGCCTTCCCTTCATCTAGTTGCCAGAGCACCGGCACTCGGGCAGTGGGGAGAGCTCTGCACTCGCCCATGAATCCATCGTCTCAGAAACCAGGCCCAGGAAGCCCGGGCTCAGGGCCTGCCCACTGCCTGGGAACCGGGCGTGCCCCCCTCTGCCCCCCCCCCCTTGCTCTCCATGGCCATGATCACATCAGGATCCGGGAGGGGGACGTGCGCTGCTGTGTGTTCTCTGAGGACCCGTCTCCCTCCTTCTTCACTCAGCGGTGTCCATTGGACAAGACCGGCTGCACGGAGGTCCCCACTAGCCTGGCCTCCCCGAGGCCGCGAGGTCTCCTGCGCCTGCCCCAGCGCCGTAGAGCGGGGCCATGCTGGCCATGTTCCCAGGGAAGCTGTGCTCCTCCCTGTTGTTTGTTTGTTTTTAAATATTTATATTGATTTCAAAGAGGAAGGGAGAGAGAGAGAGAGGATAATGAGAGAGAATCATGGGTCGGCTGCCTCCTGCACGCCCCCCACTGAGGATGAAGCCCCGAACCTGGGCACGTGCCCTGACCGGGAATTGAACCGTGACCTCCTGGTTCATAGGTCGACGCTCACCCACTGAGCCACGCCGGCCAGGCCTCTCGTGGTTTGAAAACACGTCCTGTCTGTGGTAGGAAGGGGTTTGGAAGTATCTACTCGCCGGCGTGTTGCTCCGCTTCCTAAACGGTGGCGGAAGCTCAGTCTGTGCCGTCCCCTCTCGTTTCTCTCCAGAGCTGCCCGGCGCCCCGTCCAACCTGGTCATCTCCAACATCAGCCCGCGCTCAGCCACCCTGCAGTTCCGGCCGGGCTACGACGGGAAGACGTCCATCTCGAGGTGGCTCGTGGAGGGGCAGGTGCGCCTCTCCTGACGGCCGGAGCGGGAGTCGCCAAAGAGCGGCGCTGGCTCCGGGGTTTGATGGGTCCTTCCCTGCGAGCCGTCCACAGCTGGACGGGGCGGACGGGGGGCGTGTGTGGGGAGGCCGTGCTGGCAGGACCAGAGACCCAGGGCAGGGCGGGGGCC
>NW_005370171.1:687099-691675 GCF_000412655.1 Myotis brandtii
AGAGGGGGGTCTCCCTGGACGTGGAGGAAGTGGTGATGAGAATTACAATTCAGGCTGTGAGGGGTACCCCGAGTCTGAGAGCATAACTGACTGTTTAACTCTGGTCCCGGTCAGCTGCCATCACACCAATAGGATGGATCGTGGGTGCAACGTGTCTTAGCACATAAATGAATGAATGAATGAATGAATGAGTGCAATCCATTCAACGTCTGTGGAGCACGCTTACTTCCAGGCGCTTCTCTAGGCGGGAGGGATAGAGCCGTAAGCAAAGCTGACCCTTTTCTGCTGGTTAAGGGGAGATTTCTCTCGGGAGGAGGTGCACAAGGTCCCCCGCGGGCCAGCAGGAGGCGAGGCTGGAGGAGGAGAGGAGATGGGCTTGCCGAGGCCCTGGGCGCGGCTCCGAGCTGCAGGGCGCGCAGGAGAAAGAGCCGGGCTGTGACACGGGGAGTTTCCTGTGGTTCTTGTGGGCAGTGAATCCTCCTCAACCTGCTGTGCGGCAGCTCACTCCTGGGAGCGGGACTGACCTGGGCTCTTCCCTTGCGTCCCGTGTCAGCATCAGGAGCGGCCCTGTGCTCCCGGTGCAAGGCTTCGCTGGCTTCTGGCCTGATCTCTCCCTGAGTATCGCTGTTTACCTGAACACCCATGTTTAATGTGTTCAGTGAGTCCCCACCACGGCCGTCATTCATTGTAAACCTCCAACTGGCCCCTCTGGGTCAGGGGCACCCTCGGGTTCTAGGCCTCTGAGCCGAGCGTCCTAACCTTCGGTGAGCTCCTTGCTCCGGGCACCACGGACGGACGGCCTAGGACCACCCCCACCCCTGCCCGGGCTCACCCCGGCCCTCCCACCAGGGCCGTGGCTGCCCCAGTGAATGGGCAGGGAAGGGGTGCTCGCTGCTGCTGGCTGGCGGCTGCTTCCAGGCCTTTCCGGGGGACGGAGAGGAGAAATACGCACTTTGAAACATCATGAATTCATACTGATATTTCCAATTCAAATTTAAGAATATTTTACTTTGAGTTTATATTTTAAATACCGTTTCTCTTCACTAAAAATGTGGGATTTTTTAGAAATATTAGCATAATTGCTTATTATCTTTATCCGACTATTACAGAGTTTCAAAATTGTCATTTCAACGGTACCGCTAACCATGAGACCGCCGCGTGCGGTTTAAGGGTTTGCCCTCAGCCTGCGTTACACTGCGATGGGCCCTCCAAACGCTGCACGGGCAGCCTGGTCCTTCCTCGGGCGGCTGAACCAGCAGCTCCCAGCATGAGGTCTGTGCCCTGTGGGGGGTGGTCTTGTTCTCTGGCTTCAATCTGTAGGGAACGCTTTCTGCGAAAGCACCTCACTCTTTAGCACACGTTCAAACCCTCGAAGTCTCCTTTCTTCCTGAGCCTGTAACTCGCTGCAGGATCCCAGCATCACACCCATGGGAGGGCGTGTGCACAGACGTGTCCCGTGCCCGCTGCCTCTCCCGGCCCCGTCGGGGCTGGGTCTGTCCTCTTTCCTTTTGTCACATAAGCAGCTGCAGGAACCTGCACCCTCTGACCTGGCTGGCTGGCCTTGCTCCCAGCGACACGCAGCCTGAGCTCACAGCGCGTACCCAGCCGGCTGTCACCCTCCCCGACTTAGCCAACAGCTTTCCTCAGCTCCCGGCCCCTCCCTGCACCTCTGAGCCAGCAGGGGCCAGACGGTCTCTCCCAGCTTCCCCGCCCCTCCTCCTCTCATCTCCCTGACCTGCCCTTTACCTCTTCCTTTTAGGGGTCCTGTAATCAGATGGCACCCCCAGATAAGGCAGGGTCACCCTGTCTCAATGCTTGTAACTTTCGTCACACCGCAGGGTCCCTTTGGAAGGCAGCGTGCTCCCAGGGGAGGGCGTTATTCTGCCCAGAGGTGGTCTCTGCCTTTCGTATCATCATTATTGTGTGTTTTTGCTGCTGAGTCGTTGGGATGCATTCCTAGGAGTGGGCTTGCCGGATCATGAATCAGATATAAATGGTCTAGACCCGTGGTCGCCAACCTTTGGGACCTCACGGACCACCAGTGGTCCACGGGCCACCAGTGGGCGACCACGGGTCCAGACTGCACCCGGCCCACTGCTGGTTGACATTTCGCATTCTCACCAGCAGCACGTAACTGACGGCTGTGCCAACGCAGCGGAGGTCAATTGACCAGTCTCCTCGCGGCCCTGGGTGCTGAGCCCCAGAGGGAGGGTCCCTCCCACGCTCGGCTGTAAAGGAGTCCACCCTGCGCCCCACGCCACTCCGTGGCTTCGCCTCTGCATTCAGCTCTCCCTCCAGGGGGGATTGTCCTTGTGCGTGGAGTGAGGTGTGAACCTCTTGTATCACTTTGCAAATAGCTACGTGATTGTCCCTCTGCCACGTGCTGAGAAGTCCGTGTCCTGCCTCCTCCTGATCTGAGGAGGTTGCGTTTCCCGTGTGCACGTGGGTCTGTGTCTGCACTTTCCACTCTGCTCTTAGTCTGGCTGTTCGTGCGCCGGTTCCACATTGTCTAGTTGTAGAGGCTTTACACTGGGCTGTGATCTCTGAAAAGGTCTCCCAACCCCCACCAACACATGTGCACACACATGCACACACACACTCATGCACACATGTGTGCACACGTGTATGCAAGTGTGCACATACCATGCACATGCATACACTCATGCACACAGGTGTGCACACATGTATGCGGATGTGCGTATAATCATGCACACACTCACAATCATGCAAACATGCATGTGCACACAACCGTGCACATGCATGTACATGCATGCCTGCACTCACACACTCACACCTGCACACACGTACACATGCCCACACTCATGCACATGCACACAGATGCAAAAACTCATGCATGTGCAAGCACACACACTTGTGCACACAGGTATGCACACAGGCGCTCATGCACACACATGCATGTGCACACATGCTCCCATGTGCTGTCCTCCAGGAAGCCTCACTGAGGTCCCTGCAGCTACTTCTCCAAGAATGTCTCCGTGGCCTCCCTGGTCCAGGCAGCTCCCCTTTCCTAAACTCGGAACAATGGGGCCCTTTGCACTTTCCACTCTGCTCTTAGTCTGGCTGTTCGTGCGCCGGTTCCACATTGTCTAGTTGTAGAGGCTTTACACTGGGCTGTGATCTCTGAAAAGGTCTCCCAACCCCCACCAACACACGTGCACACACATGCACACACTCATGCACACAGGTGTGCACACATGTATGCAGGTGTGCACATATCATGCACATGCACACTCGTGCACACAGGTGTGCACACATGTATGTGGATGTGCGTATAATCATGCACACACAATCATGCAAACATGCATGTGCACACAACCATGCACATGCATGTACATGCGTGCCTGCAATCACACACTCACACCTGCACACACGTACACATGCCCACACTCATGCACATGCACACAGATGCAAAAACTCATGCATGTGCAAGCACACACACTTGTGCACACAGGTATGCACACAGGCGCTCATGCACACACATGCATGTGCACACATGCTCCCATGTGCTGTCCTCCAGGAAGCCTCACTGAGGTCCCTGCAGCTACTTCTCCAAGAATGTCTCCGTGGCCTCCCTGGTCCAGGCAGCTCCCCTTTCCTAAACTCAGAACAGGGGGGCCCTTGAGTCTGTAACTGGTATAGATGAAGCCTTCTGGAACATTCCGCACCTAATTCCCTTTGATTGGCTGCCAGCCAAACCAGGCCTCCTCTGCTGCAGTGAGACCCCGCGTTCCCTCGCCCCATCTCCCACCCGGGAAGCGGCTGTGCCCTGCTCTGTGCCAGCCACGGACTGGATGCGGAGCATCCATGGGTGGCGCCACTCACCCGTCAGTCACCTGAAGAGCAGGGCGATGATGTGATCGTGGTTTGCTCAGGTGCTGGCGGGACGCCAAGGAGGGAGGGATGCTCCAGTGGCCACAGAGGCCCATCAAAAAAAAGGCCACCGGGGCCTCGCAGCCCCCACCAGGTGCTCGGGCCTCAGTGTTGACTTCCTCTCCGGGACCCGCCTCAGTCAGCTCTTCTGTGCACGAGGTCCCTTCAGCTCGGCCCCTCTGCAGTGCGCAGGCGCGGTTACACGGAGAACTCGGCAGGTCTCACCCGCGGGAGCCATTGAGGGGCCTGCAGTACGCTGACGGGGTGCACATTGTGGAGAGCAGCTTTTATAGGTGTTTCTGGCTCAGTAATGCTTTGCTTAATTAGTCACCTTTGACCCTAGTGAGCAAAACACCCCTCCCCACACCCTCGACGCCCATAACGGGGAGAACGTTAATGCCCGTGTTCATCTGGCTCCCGCTGCCTGGCGGTCCCCGCCGACCCGCCATTCGAGGTTCTAATGGCCCGCGCTGCGCCCGGCCTCTCCAGGCTGCTCCGCGGCGCTGGCACTCCGGGAGCAGAGGAAACTGCATCTGAAAGGGAGAAATGGAGGGAGAAAAGCCCACTTAGTGCTCGTTTGTGCGTAAGAGCAGCCCTTGGCTCGAAAGGGTTTCCAGAGGGTGGTGGGCTCCGCTGGCCGGGCTCCCTCTGCCCAGGGCTGGGCTGGCAGCTGGAGCAGCGGGGG
>NW_005370171.1:691865-695722 GCF_000412655.1 Myotis brandtii
GGCCGGGCCCACAAGGTCCTTCCTGGTGACACGCTCCTCCGAGAAGCCAGGGCTGTAGAGCGACGCTGTGCGTCTCACAAGTGCACTCCCCCAGGGGCCGCCCCGGCTGAGGAACAGGCCCGGCTCCTCTGTGTTCCCAAGGTCACGTTACCCGCACCCACTCCTTTCCCGGCCTGTGGCTGTGGGGTGACCACGGTGCTTGTCCCTCCGCCCTCGCCGGACACCGCCTGCGCCCTCGGCTACTGGGCTGCGCTGTGCTGTTCGAGGACTGGTTTCCTCTCTGGGGTGTGGACCTGGAAAGTCTGTAGCTTTTGCGGAGCGGCTTTCGTGTCTCAGCTGAGAGCGTGTCGGGTTGTGTCTGCGTTAGTTCCTTTAGCGTTTGCTGTCTCCTCCTCGTCCTCGCGCCCTTCTCCACGTCCCTAGGTCGTTCGCATTCCTGTGCCACCCTCTGGCCCCGGCCCCCCTCCAGCCTGCTCCCTCGCAGACGTGATGAGCAGGTTCCCGTGCGGCCGTGTCGGTCTGGGATGGATGTGGAGGCCCAGACCCCGACTGCCGGCCTCGACACAGCCCGTGAGGCCTGACTCCGTGCTCAGCGCCCACCCCCACCCCCCCGCACCTGTCCTCTGGGTCCCAGAGCCTCACACCTGCCCAGATGTCACGAGGGCCTGGGACGGGAGGCGGGCACCTGCAGGGTGGAACTTCGAGGGTCTCCTGGCGGCCTGAGGTCACGGGTGGGCCCTGGCCTCTCCTGCTGGGTCGGCCCCCGGCACCTGCACGGCCAGGCGAGTCCTGTGGTCAGACTCTGTGGACAGGACTAGCAGCCACTCGGGCAGCACAGGAAGTCATGAGCGGGTGACTCGGGGTCCCACGTGGGTCGGAGGCGTGAAGCCGCTTCCAGAGGCCGGATGAGGCAGAAGCAGGAGGCCCGAGGGGCACCCAGGAGCTGGTCGGTGGCTGTGTGTGCGGGAGTCAGCTCTGCCGGAGGCGGCTTTCTGACCGGAAGGGCTGCCTGCCGGTCTGGCTCCGGGCAGCGGCGAGCCCTTCTCTGTGAGGCCCTCCCATGGCCCAGCCTCGCTGGTGTCTCCCGTGTATTGGGCAGAAAGGGCTGGGTGTGAGCAGGACAGACAGAGCCCTGGTCAGACGTGCTGGGAATGGTCTGGACCCTCCGTGAGGACGCTCGGCCACCGGGGTCACGTGGGGTCCTGGCCACGTCTTCTCCCACTGTCAGTGGGAGGAAGGACAGGATGGCGTGGGTCCTCTCCACCCCGGTCATCCCCAGAGGCTTCAGGTCCTGACCAAGGCGGGAACAGCAGGAGCCCACGTCTCCACAGCTTGAGTGGGAGGTGTGTGTGCAGGGCGTGTGGGGCCCCGGGGGGCTCGTCCAGCCCCACCCACCGTGGCCTCTGCCCTGCGGCTGTCCAGCAGTCCCAGGAGGTCCCTCTCCACAGGTGGGAGCCATTGGTGACGAGGAGGAGTGGGTCAGCCTGTACGAGGAGGAGAATGAGCCTGATGCCCAGACACTGGAGATCCCAAACCTCACGCCCTACACTCATTACAGGTGAGACGTGCAGCCCTCCACCAGGGGGCGCTGTCTGCACGTCGGTGCATGTGAGACGTCTCTAAGGGGCAAGAATGGAAAATTGAAGCTGCGGGAGCAAGGTGCACAGTTGAGTCTTTTCCAGGGAGGTCTGTCCCCGATGCCAGACTGACAGTGACCCTTCCGTCCACACCAGCTGGCAGGGCGCCCTGTCGAGACGGCTCACTGTGTGCAGTCAGACATGAGCTGCTTTTCATTTAAAATTGTTTTAATTTTTTTTTATTGATTTCAGAGAGGAAGGAAGTGGGAGAGAGAGAGAATCATCAACGATGAGAGAGAATCATTGATGGGCTGCCTCCTGCACGCCCCCCACTGGGGATGGAGCCTGCACCCCGGGCATGTGCCCTGACCGGGGATCAAACCGTGACCTCAACCACTGAGCCACACCGGCCAGGCATGTGCTGCTTTTCTTTACAAAACTCCTGGTCAAAAGGGGCGTCCCACCGCTCCCCCTCGGCCAGGGGCTGCCGGTCTCACTGATCAGCACTTAACGTGCCATTTCACCTTCTGCTTCTCGACCCTGAAACAGTGCAGGCGTAAATCCTTGGCCTTCACGAAGGGCAGCGTGATGATGAGCTGTTAGCGAGGTTATAACTTCCCGTAAGATGATGGAGGGCGATGCAATTTCCCGTTATCGCCGCGGGTGCAGCTGGATGGTGCCATTGTCCTGCCAGGGCGAGCCTCCGCAGCTGGGGAGGAAGCAGGGACGGCGTCCTTGCAAAGAACACTTCTCGGTCCAGCAGCAAAGCCAGGCTCCAGACAAAAACCCAGCAGGAGCGACTGCTCAGCGTCTGTTCCCTTTAACCTTTCCCTAAGATGGGAGCAGACGATTCAGGACGCCACACACTCGTTTTTAGAGACAACATTGAGCGTGAGACCAGCCATCGGGATTCACGACTCCCCTCGTGAAATCGGTGTCGGCCACGTGGTTAATTCTAAGATCAGAAGCTGCAATTAGAGCCCGGCCAGTGTGGCGCAGTGGGTTGAGCATTGTCCCACGCCCCGAGAGGTCACTGGTTCAGTTCCTGGTGAGGACTTGCCCGGGTTGCAGGCTTGGTCCCCATTTGGGATGGTACAGGAGGCAGCGATCGATGTTTCTCTCTCATCGATGTTTCCGTCTCTCTCTGCCTCTCCCTTCCTCTCTCTCTAAAATCCAGAAAAATATTTCTTAAAAAGAAGCTGCCGTTAGAGACCCGTGTCCCTGTCTCAGCTGCGTGTAAAGTTAGGAAGCCTCTGTAGGTAACAAGGACGTGTGTGCGCATCAGATGTTTTCCTGTGTGTAAGTTCAGTTCAAAAAGGTGTGGATCTTAATGCAGGAGAGACAGGGCTGAGGACATGGACACGGGCTTAGAGAACATCTGGCTCCACCCTCACCCTGGAGACCGGGGACGACCGGTCGAACCCGGCGTCCTCACCCAAACGGGCGGGAATGGGCCGCGGGGCCCTGGGTCGTCGAAGAGACATTGGACGTTCAGAGCTGGCGTTGGGTGTGACAGTCTGACGCTCCATCTGTTAAACAGCTGCTTGAACTCCGATCCCCTGCACCAGCCACTGGCAGCTGGCGGCACACACCCCTGGCCACGGAACCCACCCAGTCACGTTTCTGGGGGAACTTGAAACCGCTGATTTGCAGATTACCATGCTTTGAGGTCTTTCAGGGAAAAAGACCAGATATGTAATTTGCATCTTAAAAATATTTTTATTATAGAATAACTGCATAGTCATTAGGGTCAACAATCAATTTTTTGTTGTTAATCCTCACCCGAGGATATTTTTCCATTGATTTTTGGAGAGAGTGGAAGGGAGGGGGAGAGAGAGAAACATCGATGTGAGAGAGAGACACCGATTTGATTGCCTCCTGCACATGCCCTCACGGAGCTGGGGATGGAGCCTGCAACCGAGGTATATGCCCTTGACCAGAATTGAACCCGGGACCCTTCAGTCTGAGGGCCGATGCTCTACCCACTGAGCCAAACCGGCTAAGGCTATAATTTGCATTTTTAATGAAACCAGGTAGAGAGAGGGCGCCCTTGAGCATGGGCCTAGGATACAGGGAGACACACGCCTGAGCCCCCCCAAGCAGCCTGGGGGTTCTCCTGGCTCCTCTGTCTCCCAGGCTGCCCTCTGCTCTCACTGTTGTGCCCCAGGTTCCGGATGAGGCAGGAGAACGTGGTGGGGGCCAGCCCCTTCAGCCAGTCCTCCCGGGTCATCCAGACGCTGCAGGCCCCCCCGGACGTGGCTCCGTCCAGCGTCACCGTCC
>NW_005370171.1:696955-697360 GCF_000412655.1 Myotis brandtii
CCCCAGAGTAGAGCTGACCCCCACTCTCACTAGCTCTTCGCTGGCTCGTCCCAATGTCTGTGTTGCCAGGACCCTACCAGGACCGTCCGCCTCCAGGGTGATCTGAGTGACCTTCCTTAGAGCCCACGGCACCGTGAGCCACGGTGAATTCCACGGGGGCTGGACTCCGTGGTCATTCTCAGTTGGGGGTCACTTCACCATCAGGGGGGAGAAGCACAAGTGGGGAGTGTAAGGGACCCTCGTGGTGCAGGGCACCCGGCTTTCGAACGAGGCAGGTGTGAGGTGGTCAGCCCGTCACTGCGCTAGGCTAGCGGGGCAGGATGCGACTGGGCTGGGGCTCGGGGTACAGGCCCCCCGCCCCCCTCCTCCCTCCTCCCCTCCCCACTCCCGGCTCATCCTGTTCGC
>NW_005370171.1:697448-698461 GCF_000412655.1 Myotis brandtii
CGTGTCAGGAGGCACCTGCAGGCTGTGGGACAGCTCGACCTGGACCTGTCCACTCGGTCACGCGCTCCACCTGGCGGTCCCGCAGGAGCTCAGCTGTGGGCTGGCCTGGCGGGGGCTCCATGCCCTCCTGGTCCCCTCTGGGGGGCAGGACCAGCCGCTGGAGAACCAGCGAGTGTCAGGCAGGAGCAGTGAGTGAGCAGGGATCCTGGGACTGCGCGACACATGGATAGCGCGGCACAGGCTAAGGTGACAGCATCAGCTGCCGGGACGACCGCGTGCAGCGAGGGGGAGCCGGAGTGGCCAGGGCCGCGTCCTTGCGTCGGAATGAGAGGGAGGCGCGGAGGCTCCTGTGCCTGCGCCACCACAGGACGCAGACGCTCTGCGATCCTCCGAACCGGACTCTGCGACACGGGAGAGACCCTGTCAGTCCTGCGGGCAGTTCTGGGCGCGAACGGGCAGGTGGATAACACGGCCCGTGCTCGTCTCTGGGGGAGGCTGGGTTCGGGGTGTTCCGGGCGCAGGTCAGGTGACAGGGTCGCTGATCCCCGCTTCCCGGCCTGGCGATTCCACTGCCAGTTGCTTCATGCTGGGAGTGGGTCCTTGGAGCCCTCCTGGGCTGACCCCCCCAGGACCCTCCTGGACTGACCCCCCCTCAGGGCCCTTCTGGGCTGACCCTCCTCAGGGCCCTCCTGGGCTGATTCCCCCTCAGGACCCTCCTGGACTGACCCCCCTCAGGGCCCTCCTGGGCTGACCCCCCCAGGACCCTCCTGGAATGACCCCCCCTCAGGGCCCTCCTGGGCTGATTCCCCTTGCCCTGCCCTCTGAGCCGCAGTCCTCCCGGCACAGCAGGTCTAATGTCCTGCCCTCCCTGTCCTGCTGGTGTCCACGCTGACCGTCCCCAGCACAGCCTGCCCTGCAGAGCTCGTCCCGCAGGCCCTCCCCGTGTGCGAGGAGGGGGTGCAGCAGGCAGGGGTGAAGGGTGGAGGGAGCCGATGGGGGGGCTGGAGGGAGCT
>NW_005370171.1:699624-701963 GCF_000412655.1 Myotis brandtii
CCCTGGGGCTGGCACTGGGCGGGCGGCGTGCACGGCAGCAGCCTCCCCTAGGGGCGAGTGAACTTGAGGTTGTAAATACTCCGAGGCCAGGAGGAGCTCCCACCCATCAGCATGTGGTCGCACGGCCGAGGGACAATGAGCGGCTCCGGTGACGTCCGGGACAGGTGTGCCCACCGGTGCAGGTGACCACGTGGTCTCTCTCCAGCTCAGAGGGGCCCGAGCTCCGGGCACTGGCAGGCGCCGTGCCTTCCGTCCTGTGGCCACACGGTGACCTTCACCGCAGCAGCCTGCGCTCTGAGGACCGTCAACTAGTTGGTAGAGAAGGGAGAGGCAGGGAGAAGCCGCTGCCACCAGGACGCCCTCTAGGACTTCCCCTCTGGCTGCAGACGCCCCGCCTCAGGCTCAGAGTCCCCCGCAGCTGGTCCTCTTAGGCTGAGACTGGCTGCGGACCCGCCTTCCTGTCTCCCGCAGCCTCTGTCTGCAGGACCTGCCGGTGCGGAGTGGCCTGGTCAAATCTGCCCAGAACCTCGCGACACCCCGGCAGAACCTGCTCTAGCAGAACCAGAGCCTGGTCTGACAGAACCAGAACCTGCTCTAGCAGAACCAGAGCCTGGTCTAGCAGAACCTCTTGGTGTCCTAGCAGAACCTCCCATGTACACGAGTCAGGGACAGACGGTGCAGCTGCGCCCCGTCGGTCCGTCACGCTGTGAGAAAGCATCTCATTCACGTGGAGTGTAGGCCGGTTTCTCGGGCTTGGGCTTCCCTCTGCGGAGCCGGGTGTAGCACGGCCCACCTGGGCTGTTGTGGGATTAGATGTGAGGTGCAGATCGTGCGTCTCCTCCCTGGAACCCCGCTGTCCCCTCACAAAAGGCCATGTTTATAGAGGTCAGTGCACGGGGGCTGGAAGCGAGGATTTCCCCTGAGAGATGGAAGCCCGGCTTACAGCGTCCGCTGCTCACACGAAAGACATTTGCATTTCTGTCCGCCCCTGCGGTTTCATCTGCTCATTCACAATGCCCAGAATGCATCGCGCTTCCACGGGCAACCGATATTTGGGTAGAAACGGGCCCTTTACTTGTCGAAGCCTTTAGGCTCTGCTTCTAATCTGTTCCACTCTCTTCACAGTCCCGGGGCTGAGCTCCTAAACACCAGGGCTTACAGCGCCCGCTGCTCACACGAAAGACAGTTGCATTTCCGTCCGCCCCAGCGGTTTCATCTGCTCACTCACAATGCCCAGAATGCATTGCGCTTCCATGGGCAACCGATATTTGGGTAGAAACGGGCCCTTTACTGCTCTGCTTCTAATCTGTTCCACTCTCTTCACAGTCCCCTCGGCCGCCCCTGGGAACGTGTCCGCCGTGGCGGTCAGCTCGACCCAGATCCTGCTGACATGGGCCTCGGTGCCCGAGCAGGACCAGAACGGCCTGATCCTGGGCTACAAGGTATGTGAGAGGCGACCTCGCTTTGCTCAAGACACACGGCTGCCACCCCTGCCCCTCCCTGACCAGCGCGGTTCTGGTCTCTGAGGGACCACAGCTCAGCTGCTCCCTGCTCCCTGCTCTTCACCTCGCTTGTCTCATGTGAGATCGTCATGGACCGGGACTCAGTGTTGGCGTCGCCCTTAAAGCCAGACCAGGCCCCGAGCCTGTTCCCACAGGAGCCTCGCTCGTAAGGGTTAGATAAATGCCAGTCCGTCCTGGCCACCCTCCAGCTGACACCTCCGCTTCCCGGGAGTCCGTGTGACACACGTTCACCCGAGCCCCCAAAACGCACTCCCTGCCTGACCCTGCACCTCCCTCCCTCAGCCTCCCTGCTCTCCTGTCGCCCCTCCCCGGGCATTGCCGCTGCTCGCCCGGGACCCATGAGACAGGGTGACTCCGTTAGGCCCGGCGATCACACAGAGTGGGGTCAGCGATCAACGTCCCCCCACCCTCCCCGGGTGCTGCAGATGTTTCTGCCAGGCCCTTGCTCCCTCCCCCGGGGCCTGCCTGTTAAGCCTTGGTCACCGTGTGAGCCCGGGTTCCGGGGCAGAGGGGCCACTCCTGAGACCGCAGCCCAGCCTCCCAGTCAGTGGGGCGTGGGAAGGGGTTGCCTCTGTGTCCACCATGGAGTCCTCGGTCAGCGGCTGTGGTCAGCGTGGCCGCCTTCGGTGGCCTCAGATCTACAAATTACGGCGAGGCAGCCAGCCAGCAGCCCTGGGCCAGGTCCCAGCTCCAGTGTCCTTCCACTCGGGTACAAGCGCCTCATCGCCATCCCTCCCAGCGCCAGCAAGTAGCAGTCGGACCCATAAGCCTGCAGCCGGCTGCCGGGGCACAGAACGCCCTGGCGGGTCCCAGCAC
>NW_005370171.1:702103-705040 GCF_000412655.1 Myotis brandtii
TCACGCCCACCCCCTGTGTTGATGCTTCAGATCCTGTTCCGGGCCAAAGACCTGGACCCCGAGCCCAGCAGCCACGTGGTGCGCGGCAACCACACGCAGTCGGCACTCCTGACGGGCCTGCGCAAGTTCGTGCTGTACGAGCTGCAGGTGCTGGCGTTCACACGCATCGGGAACGGGGTGGCCAGCGCGCCGCTGGTCCTGGAGCGGACCAAGGACGACGGTAAGTATCGGTGCACCTCCCCCTCCCAGAGAAGCAGCCTCTGACACGTGTCCCCTCCCACAGCCGCTCCTCCCAGGGAGGATGGACGGATGGACAGCCAGGCCGACGGCAGCCCATCCTCTGCCAGGTGTGACCACAGTCCCCCCACCCCTCAGGGAAGCGCGGGGACAGTGACGGCACAGCAGACCGTGTGGGCCGGTGTCATTTCCAACTCGGTTTCCGACCACTGCTCTTTTCAGTGGAGGAAAACAGCACAGAATTGCCTCTCAGTCACGGAGCAGCTGGGTGGCCAATTGCAGCGGGAGTGGGTTTTTAGGGCCAGTTATGAGCCTGCGCGGGTTTCCGTGGTAACTGCAGCAGACGGGCAGGAAAGGCCGCTCTGGTGGGGTCTGCACCATCCAGTCACTGCTGCCCAGGTGCCCGGGGTCCTGGTGCCCACGACCCTCCTTTGCATAATCTGAGGTCATTGACCTGCGTGTGGGGCGGCCGCTCGGGGCCCCGGCACCCAGCGCGCTTTTCCAGACCTGCACCCAGGAACGGGCGGCTGGTGCTCATGGGCGTCTCGCTCGGCTGTGAGCAGTCGCCCTCTTTGCAGGGCCCTGCGCCTGCAGGCGGCTGCTTCCCACCCTCACGCACATGCCTGATGCCTGTCCGAGGGAGGCCCTCGTCTGCCAGCCCTCCTGCCCACAGCAGCTGCGGAGGAAAAACAACGTAGATTTCCTTTTTTTTTCTTTTTTAATATATATATTTTTTATTTCAGAGAGAGGAAGGAGGAGGGAGAAACATCAATGATGATAGAGAATCATTGATCAGCTGCCTCCTGCATGCCCCACACTGGGGATCGAGCCCGCAACCTGGGCATGTGCCCTGACTGGGAATTGAACCGTGACCTCCTAGTTCATAGGTCGACGTTCAACCACTGAGCCATGCCGGCCAGGTCCTGGCCGTGTGGGACGTCCCGCTGCTCCCGGGTGGGCAGTGGTAGATTTCCTTAAACATCTTCACCAACGAAATGAAATTAGTCCCCAGATGTCCTGTCCTGCCCTTCCCTGGGAGGGGCACTGTGGCCACACCTGGCAGGGACGGGCTGCCGTCGGCCTGTCTGTCCATCAGTCCGTCCATCCTCCCGGAGCGCAGCGTCCTGGCAGCTGTGGACGGGAGGGCACACGTGTCCCGAGGCTGTTTCTCTGGACTGTACGCAGCCCTCGTGAGTCCCAGGCTGCACAGTGAGGCGTGGGGGGCGGGGGGGGCTTTAGAAACCGCCCTAAAGTTCAGCCGGTCGGAACGGTTTCTCCCTAGAGCGAAGGTCGGCCTGTGCCCAGTGACGCTCTCCCCTGGGACGGCGCCGGGGCCGAGGCCACACGAGACGCGTCGGGCTGGGGCGTGTGTGGCTCTTCCCAGCGTGTGAGCCATAGCCGCTTCCCCACACTTGTTTTACCCAGACCCACGGGTCATCACACATTGAAAATATCAAATACTGTCCTCAGCTGAGTGGCTCAGGCAGAAGCCGCGCCCGGGATGCCTGGCACACGGCACTGTAGTTAGTATTGATCACACGCCCACCGCCCCTCCCGGATCCCGCCGGAACAGCAGGACGTCCTGAGAGCGGCCAATTCCATAACCCTGACTCTGGGGGCCCGACCGCATCCTGCTGTCCCCATCGCCGGCGCACCGTGCAGCAGGCCACAGCAGGACCTACTGTGTGCACTGTGCATGGCCACAGCACGACCTACTGTGTGCACTGTGCAGTGGGCCACAGCAGGACCTACTACGCGCACCATGCATGGCCATAGCAGGAACCACTGGCCCACCGTGCAGCAGGCCACAGCAGGACCTACTGCGCGCACCGTGCATGGCCGCAGCACGACCTACTGTGTGCACCGTGCAGCAGGCCACAGCAGGACCTACTGCGCACACCGTGCATGGCCATAGCAGGAACCGCTGGCGCACCGTGCATGGCCATAGCAGGAACCGCTGGCGCACCGTGCATGGCCACAGCAGGACCTACTGCATGCACCGTGCATGGCCACCCTCTGGGACAGGGCATGACAGTACACGTGGCATTTTGTCCATGTTTGTCACCTCCATGAGTTGGGAGTGGCTTTTGAATTCTTGCTTCTCTGGCACCTGCCTTGCAGATGTCAAGCCCAGAAAAGAACTCGGCTCCGATTGGTGAAATGTTTTATTATTAAATGTGCGGGGGCAGCGTTGGTCAATGATAGTATGTAATTTTTAGGTGTATAGGCTTGTAGTTCAACACCCAAACGCTAATTCCCTTCACTGCCATGTCCACGACCCCCAACACCCACTGCCCCCCTCCCCACTCCCTGACCCTCACCTTGACATCCACGCCAGGCCCCCCAGCGGCTGGTCTGGCCCCGCGGCTCCCAGCCTGGCCGAGCACCACAAAGCAGGCGGCTGATGGAAGCGGGTTTCTCAGAACCACTGGGAAGCCACACAGAGCCGGTCAGATCCAAAGCTATTCGCCCGAACTTGGCGTGTCCCCACGGACGGTGTCACGGTGCAGTGACTGTGTGTCCAGTTCCCAGACCCGCACGGACCGTGTCAGGGGCCCAGACAGCATCGTCGGGCGCCCGGCTCACGAGACTTCCTTCGCCTCCAGCCCCAGGCCCCCCAGTGAGGCTGGTGTTCCCGGAAGTGAGGCTCACGTCGGTGCGGATCGTGTGGCAGCCGCCGGAGGAGCCAAACGGCATCAT
>NW_005370171.1:705178-706969 GCF_000412655.1 Myotis brandtii
GAGGGGGGGGCGGGGGACGGGGGCTGGGAGTGCGGGGTGGGAGGCAGGGCTCAGAGAAGCAGCAGGTGGGTGCCGTCATCCAGTTCCATCGCGTGGGGAGGCTCCCGTCTCCAGCACCTGGCGTGTCCTGGACTGAGAGGGTGACCCCGCGTCTGAGCTGTGAGCTGAGGTTACTCGACAGGTCGAAGTTCACGGGTGGTGCTCCCAGAACTCCTGCCGTGCGTGGGGTTCGCAGCAGAGCCCCCTGTGACTGCGCCGTCCTCTCCGAGGTGGCCGGCTCTCCCGAGGACGGGCATCCCCCCCGCCACGGCCGCACTGTCCCTGGAAGAAGGGGAGAGTGCCGGATGCCACGGGCCCCGGGAGAGCTTGCTTTCCTCTGCGTCAGCGCTCTGCTCGCAGTGACACAGGCCACGATGTCTCCTGCTTCCCTGAAGGCGGCGAGTTTCACTTTAAAAAACCACCAGTCCTTTTATCTAGTCCCTTCACCGGGACAGATTACGGCCTCTACTTGCCGGGTGTCACCTGCGCCGTGAGGAGTAAGGGGGGAGGAGGACGCACCATCCCAGAGACGCTCACGGAGCAGCAGAAAGTCAGCCTCACCCGGGGGACAGGTGGCAGGAGCGGTCACAAGGTGGCAGGGGCGGTCACAGGGTGGCAGGGGCGGTCACAGGGTGATGGGGGAGGTCATGGGGCCCCTGGGCTGGGCTCTCGGTGGAGGGAAGGCTGTTTGGCTGGACCCTCGGAGCCTGGGGAACAGGGAGGGTGGGGGCACTCGGCCACAAGGGGCCTTGTCCCGGGGCTGCTCTGTGTCCCGTGTGCTTTGAACCCTGCGTCCCAGACAGGCCAGTGGCGGGCAGGGGAGGCTGTGGACGCAGAGGCCACACCGCCCGGGCCCGGCCTTCGCACAGGGATCGGCCTCTCGTGCCTCAGTGTCCCCTCCCTCAGAAGGGACAAGTCCCTCCCAGGCTAGTGGGCTGAGCAGGAAGAACTCGGGCAGCGCCTGCCTCACCCACGTGCCCAGTGACGTTCCCGCAGCGTCGGCGTCGCCTCACTTCTCCGGACAGAGACGCTGCTGGATGGCGGCGGGCTGACAACGCAGCATCCACCGCTAGTCACGGGGGTGGGGGGGGCTGCCTGGACCGTCCCCATTGTCCCCAGCTCTGGCTCCGGGACAGAGTTCATGCTGGCGAGACAAGCAAAGCCTGAGCCGGGGCCTGGGCCGCTGAGAGGGCCCTCGGTGCGCTGAGAAGTTGAGTTTGGTCTGTGGTCCGAGCCTAGCAGCCGCGGCGAACAGCGCTGGGTGAGACAGCGCCGTGTCCCCGTCACGGAGAGCGGCCCGCCTGCCGCTCTTGTTGAGATGCAGCCGCGGGTCAGTGTCACGGAGGCCGGTCACCGTCACACACCAGCCGCAGGCGTGGAGGTCGTTCCGGAGGCTCGGGTCGGGGTTCACGGAGGGGAAGGAACCGTCTCTGCGAGGCCCCGACCCCCGAGACGCGAGGCCGCTCCGCTCTGGCCCTGGGAGTGTGTAAACACGGCCGCTCGGGCTGTGATCTAGATCAAACGTGTTCCTGCGTTTCCCACGGAGATTAACCGCCAGCCGCAGCGCCTGCAGGGAAAACATCGCACATTTGCATAAACATTTACTGGGCGCTTCCAGCGTTTAGAGCCTTCCTCTGGGGATGCGGCTGCTCCGGCCTCCCTGCCTCCCTGCCTCCCTTGCCGACGCCCTTAAATGCTCCTGAGCTGCAGTGAAGCGTGTGCCCCTCAAGCCCACACGGGACTGCCCCACCT
>NW_005370171.1:707282-709075 GCF_000412655.1 Myotis brandtii
CGGGGAGCTGCAGCTGCTCTGGGTTCCCTGAGCAACGAACAGGTGTTGGGGGGCCGTCACCACTCACATCCCAACAGTGGCTACGGACGGGGCCAGGCAGCACCAGGCCCCCGAACCGGGGCGTCCGGGCCCAGGGATGCATCACAGAGCAGACGACGCTCAGAGCGATGCCGGTGGGTTGCCCAGGAAACAGCCCACAAAAGGCCTGCAGCACAGGACTCGCCACAGGATGAGGTGTCGGCCTAAGTCACCCCCCGACCAGGCAGCTGAGACCCCACCCCCCACCCCCGGCCACAGCCCATCTCGGCCTCTCTTCCTGTTTGCCTCACCGTGGATGGTTCTGGAGCTCTCTGGGGCGCCCCAGGCTGCCAGCCAGCCGGTGCCGTGAGGAGCAGAGGCCGGAATGGGAGCCGTGGAGGCTGCGTGAAGATGGTGCTGCCGGTGCAACACAGGCCACCGAGCAGCAGGCGCAGGCCGCTGGGAACACAGCAGCTGGCGGGAGGAGGATGGCAGCTGCTTGTTGTACAGCAACATCACAGCCCAGGCGCTGACCGGCCAGGACCCCCAACACCCCGGGACCCACAGCAGCCCCGGAGGCATTTCCCGCGGCCCCCGTCGCAGTCTGACAAGCCAAGGCTCCGAGAGCGCGGTGCCCAGCGAAGCACCTGCAGAGCCGGGAGGCAGCCAGGATGTGGCCTCAGCGCGGGTGTCCCGCCTGGCCTGCTGGAAAAAGCGCTCCGAGGTGGCGTCGGGCTGGCGGCCTAGCGGAACCAGGTCTAGCCAGGGGCCCCCTTTTGCTGGAAGACCGAGGTGGGTTCCTCCTCACGGAGCTCGTGGCTGTGGAAAGTGAAAGCTGTGCAGGCAGGCAGACCCAGAGCCCAGCCTGGCTCTGTGGGGGCATGCTGTGCGACCTTGGGCAGACCGCCACCCTCTCTGAGCTCTCCTGCCCCCGGGCGGCTGAGGATGAGCACGCTGCCTGCTGAGACCTCTGTGAGGTCTGGGGACGAGGACTGTCAGGCGTCTCTCGGGAAGAGCTGCCCCTGTGGCTGCGGTGGCCACGCTGTCCTGGTGTTCGGGACGCTGGGCGTCTGGGCATCTCAGGGGGCTGGGGCTGGTCCCCGTGGCACCGGAACTGCAGGCTCCCGCCACGACCAGGCAGGACGGAGAGGCGGGAGGGAAGGTCCGGAGGAGAGCCGCTGGGTCAGTGTGTGGGGAAGCGTGACATCCAGCAGGACACCCAGGCCACAGGCCGAGGCCAGCGGGGCCACATCCAGACCAGGGCCAGCGGGTCACCACGGCCGGGAGGAGAGACTGCCATCAGAGGCAGAGCAGCCGCCGCAGCTGTCACTCAGGGCCGGGGCCCAGGGCCCTACGGACACCTGTGAGCAGTGACGATCATCGTGCTGTCCGTCTGTGTGGTGGCACGAGTCACCAGCCGTGGTCGGGCCGAATGCAAGGGCACGCCGCCTCTGAGCCCTGGGCCTGCGCCTGGCCTGGCAGGGCCTCCGTATGGTTGGACAAACGACAAAGCAGGAGCTGGGAGGGTGCCAGTGAGCGGGGTCACCCGGAGCCGGAGGCCACGCCAGCAGGAAGACAGGAGCAGAGAGGGTGGGGCGGGAGGCCGGGCGGAATGACCGTGGCCTGAGCGCAGCAGCATAAGGACGGCGGGTGTCCCCAGAGCTTCATCCACGTGACGGCTTGGCCATCGTTATACTGCGGATGCCCAGCACCCTCCGCTCCGCTCTGGAGCAGCAGGGGCGGCAGCTGGACCAAGGGCTGGGTCTGCCGGTTGG
>NW_005370171.1:709399-710072 GCF_000412655.1 Myotis brandtii
GCTGCAGAGAGGGCGAGGGCGCTGTTTAGAGAACTAACAGGAGGCACTGCCCTTGGCAGGGCAGGTGCAGGGGGGTGGGGGGAGGGAGGAAAAGGCAGTGAGTGCAGGACCTGCACATCGGAGACGCTCGCCGCTCCCAGGCACCGCTCAGCGTGCGGCGGCCACGGGAGGGACTGTCCTCACACCTTGTCCCGTGAGGGGTGAGGGAGAGCAGGGGGACTGGGGCCCAGAGCCCCGCTCATCATGGGGCTGGGCTTCCCTCTCGGTGGTGTTGGTCCACCTGGTGCCGGCTGGGAAGGAGGGTGTCGTGAGGACGCGGCTCTGGCTCCCGCCACGTGGCTGTGGGAGGCGGATGGGCTGCCCCGTGCTGAGGAGGGACTGACCACGCTCCGGGCCCCGCCCACAGGGTACCAGATCGCCTACCGCCTGGCCCGCAGCAGCCCCCACACCTTCACCACGGTGGAGGTCGGCGCCACGGTCCGGCAGTTCACGGCCACCGAGCTGGCCCCCGAGTCGGCATATACCTTCCGGCTGTCGGCCAAGACCAGGCAGGGCTGGGGGGAGCCGCTGGAGGCCACCGTCATCACCACCGAGAAGAGAGGTGAGACCTGGGGCCCAGGCCAGTCACGGCGGCGGGAGGGGGATCCACTGGAACCTTGGCGACACGTGACCT
>NW_005370171.1:710202-710959 GCF_000412655.1 Myotis brandtii
CGCAGGCCCCTGGGGTCAGCGCCCCTCCCAGGGAGCAGCTGGGCACACTCAGCCACCATCGAAAGGCGTCTTTGTGGACCCTCTGCTCCCAGCGCTGCGTGTGCTGGGGGACATCCCCCTGCTTTAACGTCCCCCAAGCCCGGGGGGCGGGGTGAGCCCGAGTCTTAGGAGAGAGGAAGCTGAGGCTGGATGTGTCGGGGAGGGAGGCGCCGGCCGCTGCCAGGAGAGGCTGTGGGCCAGGTCAGCCGGAAGCTCCTCGCCCCGTCCCCGCAGCACCATGCGGCGCTGTCCCCGCCACGTGTCCTGATCAGAATCAACAGCCTCCATGACCAGCAGTTAGACAGTGATTCCTGCCCCGAGCGTCCCTGTTGGAACCGAGGGGTGAGGAGAAGGGCAGGTGGCAGGGCCCGCCATCGAAAGGCGTCTTTGTGGACCCTCTGCTCCCAGCGCTGCGTGTGCTGGGGGTCATCACCCTGCTTTATTGTCCCCCAAGCCCGGGGGGCAGGGTGAGCCCGAGTCTTAGGAGAGAGGAAGCTGAGGCTGGATGTGTCGGGGAGGGAGGCGCCGGCCGCTGCCAGGAGAGGCTGTGGGCCAGGTCAGCCGGAAGCTCCTCGCCCCGTCCCCGCAGCACCATGCGGCGCTGTCCCCGCCACGTGTCCTGATCAGAATCAACAGCCTCCATGACCAGCAGTTAGACAGTGATTCCTGCCCCGAGCGTCCCTGTTGGAACCGAGGGGTGAGGAGAAGGGCAGGTGGC
>NW_005370171.1:711469-712688 GCF_000412655.1 Myotis brandtii
CCCATCCGCTACTTCACCGCGCAGGTGCGCGAGCTGCCCAGGGGGCCCTGGCAGACCTACTCCTCGTCCATCAGCCACGAGGCCACAGCCTGCGCGGTGGAAAGGTACGCGGCCCGGAGGCCCCTCCCCGGACCTGCAGCCCCACCCTGTCCCCCCCCAGCATCTCCCCACAGGGGAGCGGGGGCCATGTCTCCTCGTCCACACCTGGGACCAGGGATTTCTGTGTCCTGGACCCACTGCTCCGCCCCAGGCCTCTCTACCCCCCGCAGGCTGTTCCCCCTAGAGGCCCCGGGGCAGGACAGGACAGGCCAGTAATAGGGACAGTGAGCCTGAAGCGTGGGCTCCTAAGAGGGGAGGAGAGCAGCGTTGGGAGCGGGGGCCCAGCGGCAGATGTCCCCCGGAGAGACGCCCCCCGCCTGCTCCCCCAGGTCAGCAGGCACACAGGTCTCACTCAGGGCCTCGCTGGCCAGTGACACTGGGCGGGAACCGGCGGGCGTCCCCCTGAGCAGGATGACCCACCACTCACTCATTCCTCAGAGACCCGGGAGGGAGGGGGCTGGGGCGACTCACACGCAGCCCCTGGGGGACTTCAGGGCCGCCTCACTGAACTCCTCTGGCCCCGATTCCAACCCCTTTCCTGTTCAGCTCAGGCTCCGGGCTGTGGGCAGGGCTGCTATGCCGTGGCTCCCCCCGTGGGTTCTAGGGCCCTGGCCCCCACCGAGCTGGGCTGGAGGAGTGTCTGCTCCCAGACTCCGCCGTGTCCTGCAGCCCCCACTGAGCTGGGAAATGTCACACACCGTGTCAGCGCGTTGATCCCTGCGAGGGAGGGCCCAGTGGCGGTGGGAGGTCGCTGTCCTTGTTGTACAAACGAGAAACCAGGCACTGGCTTGGCACAGCTGCCGGGCGCCCCGCTCTGTTGACGGCGGGCGGGGGAGGAAGCAGGTCAGAGAGTCCTGGGGGCAGCTCCATCCTGAGCCCCCAGCACACAGCAGGTGCGGAGTGTGTCTGTCGCTGTCCTAGACCCACACCTGGGGCTTTAGAGAGAAGGCGCCCCCTCCCTGGCCTGAGGCGGAAGCGCAGTGCACGCAGCTGAGCAGGGGGCACGGGGAGGTGGGGATCTGACGCAGATGCCCGGGCTCAGGTGCCTCCTGCCACCGCCCACCCGTGGGGGTCTGGGCTGCGAGGCTGGGAAGCAAGAGGAGGGCCTCCGGGGCGGGGG
>NW_005370171.1:714205-718687 GCF_000412655.1 Myotis brandtii
AGGCGAGCCCCACGCGCTGCGTGCCTTCCAGCCCGGGTGTGGGGGCCAGCGGGGGAGGCAGGGCCACGGGAAGGACACGTGGCCGTCTCCAGAATTAGAGCGACTCTGGGCAGCTCCGACAGGTGGGAGCTGTTTGTTTTAACTTAAAGGATTTCTCCAGAAGCCGCCGCGGACTCCGCTGCGGAGGAGGGACTCGGAAGCACGCGCACTGAGGCCAGGCCAGGCGGGGCCGGCGGGTTCTGGGGCTTTGGAGGGAGCGGGACCCAGGTGTGAGCTGCTGGAGAGCCGGGGCGAGCCGGTCTGAGCGAGACAGAATGAAAACAAGCTTCTCCCGGCCGCGGCGGCCAAAGGTGGTGATCAGCTCTGAAAAGCAGAGCTCTCTCAACAAAGCAACGCCCAGAGCCTCGCCCGCGCCGGATGGACGAGGAGCTGCTGGCTGGGATGGGGGGCCTGCACCCCAGAGGGTTCCTCAGCCTCGGGGTTCCACCAGCTCAGTTTGAAAACCACGAGTTTGTGGTGGGTTGGGAGAGAGGAGAGAGGACAGGTCTTGAGGCCACCCATGTGGTGAGGACACTGGGAGACAGTGTGGGCGCCGGAGCGAGGGAGGCTCTGGAATCGGGAGTCACTCAGCTCTTCTGGTCTGGGAGCCAGAGGATGAGACAGTGCTGCTGCTGCTGCTGCTGGGGGGGGGGGGGGGTGTCCCCTTCTCTGCTCTTGTGGGGAAAGTGGGGGGGCAGCCAGGGAGCCGACAGCCAGGCCTGAGCGGGCGTGTCTGGGGGCGCAGTGCAGGTGCTGGATGGAGTGAGGGTTGTCTGCTCAGAGGAGCTTGTCCGCAGTCTGTCTTGGGGAGGGAGGGAGGGAGGACTGAGGGACAGAGGGAGGCCGCGGTGGCGGCGTGCCGTACGCAGGGCCTCGGGGAAGCCCTGTCCTGCGGTCCCCGCCGTGTGGGGGCATCTTCACATGGGCAGCTGGCGTTGTGTGGGTCTCACATGCTGGATGGAGTGAGGGTTGTCTGCTCAGAGGAGCTTGTCCGCAGTCTGTCTTGGGGAGGGAGGGAGGGAGGACTGAGGGACAGAGGGAGGCCGCGGTGGCGGCGTGCCGTACGCAGGGCCTCGGGGAAGCCCTGTCCTGCGGTCCCCGCCGTGTGGGGGCATCTTCACATGGGCAGCTGGCGTTGTGTGGGTCTCACACCAGGGGGCAGACAAACGTGGCTTCAAGGCGAACCCACGTCCCAGCCCTGGCTGAGCCACGCACCCTGCCGGTGCTGGGGGGGCGCAGACCCCAGAGAGCCCTGGGGGTGAGGGAGGGAGGCCGGGGCTGGCCTGCGCTCTGGACCAGGATGAGGGTGGGAGGAGCTCTGAGAAGCCCGGGGTTCCGGAGCAGAAGTGGCCGCACAGAGTCCCTAGTGATGGGACTGGCTCCTCCCAGGAGCACTAAGCACAGCCCCATCCCTGGCCAGGGGGTTCCGCATCCCTCCCCTGGGAAGTCCCTCCGCAGGCTAGTGAGTGGGGGATGGGCTGAGGCTCCTCCCAGAGCCAACCCAACCCCAGAGCACCCCTCCTAAGGCAGGGCAGGGCCCTCTGGCAGGAGGGCACCCCCAGGAGCTCTGGGCCACTGGGGCGGGAAGGTCACCGGGGTCACGGGTCAGAGCTCCAGGCCGCTGGGCGGGAAGGTCACCGGGGTCACAGGTCAGAGCTCCAGGCCACTGAGTGGGAAGGTCACCAGGGTCACGGGTCAGAGCTCCAGGCCGCTGGGCGGGAAGGTCACAGGGTCACGGGTCAGAGCTCCAGGCCGCTGGGTGGGAAGGTCACCGGGGTCATGGGTCAGAGCTCCAAGCCGTTGGGCAGGAAGTTCACTGGGGTCACGGGTCAGAGCTCCAGGCCACTGAGTGGGAAGGTCACCGGAGTCACAGGTCAGAGCTCCAGGCCACTGGGCGGGAAGGTCACCAGGGTCATGGGTCTCTCGGTTCTGCTCAGGCTGAGGCCCTTCACCTCTTACAAGCTGCGCCTGAAGGCCACCAACGACATCGGGGACAGTGACTTCAGCGCCGAGACGGAGGCGGTGACCACGCTGCAGGATGGTGAGTGCGTGGGTCCCGGTGGCGGACAGACGGGGCCACTCCCAGCTGCTGGCTCCTGGAGAGAGCCCCCACTTTCGTCCTGAGCCAGGGGGGACTCGAGGGACGGGGGAGCCTGGGAGTCACTGAGCAACAGCGCACAGAGGCTCCTGGGCCCAGCGCTGCGCGGGACATGAAGGGCTTCTGCACGGAAGGAAGTCTCTTTGATTCGCTTCCAAACCCTCCGACCATTAGCATCCCAGGAATGCATAATTGATGGGCTCATTAAAAATAAATGCCACCACCGGGTAGCTGCGTTTGGAGAGGTTGCCCATTTTCTCATTCAGCGGCCTTCCCAGCGTGGCCGCCGGCCAGGAGCACAGCTAAGTGAGGGCGGCGAGACCCTACAAGCCCAGGTGGCGTTCACCCGCTCCTCCCCCGGGGGGGCCTGCGTCCTGGTGAGGGAGATAGGATGCTGCCTGGCCGAGCACGGGGAGCCCGCATCACCCCACAGTGGCCCACCTGCAGACCCAACACTGAGCTCGCCCTCAGCGCTCTGTGCTAGTCCCCCAGCCTCCCCCAGCCTCCCCCAGCGCTCTCCTCCCCAGGGCACCAGGGAGCCATTGGTAACCTCACCTCTTCATTCCGCTCTTTCCGTAACCTGGGAGCTGAGTTTCCCGGGGGCCTCCAGGGCCTTAAGGACCAGCCGGGAAGGTGGGGGCTGCTAGCTTCTGGGCCACGTGCAGACAGTGTTCTGCATAGAGCAGACCTCCAGCGTGTTCCTGCCCCAGGACGGTGCCCTGGCACTGCCCTCAGGGAGCCGCAGGCGGACTGACCCCTGGAGACGGCGGTTGTATTTGTGGCTCCCATTTTTATGTTGCCTCTCACACCACCGCGGCGGTATTTGCGACATTTGCGCGAGGCGCTAACCCTCAGGAGGAAGGAGCAGATGCCGCCAGCTGCCTGTGCAGACACCCAGCCCCCTGGCCTCGCAGCTCAGTCGGAAAGGCCTCTTGGAACCCCGCAGGGCCTCCTCAGGCCCAAAGGCCTGCTTCCTCCTTTGATATTCCAATCGCCCCGTGGTGCCTATCCTGTCATCTCCTCCAGGACTGCTCCTGGCAGGCAGTTTGCACTGACTGGAGCTGCATTGTCTCCAGCCCAGCGCTCACTGAGATGGACAGGCAGCAGCAGGTCGCTCACTGAGATGGACAGGCAGCAGGCGACTCCAGGCCCTGGGGAGCCCTGTGCTGGGGGGCGGGGAGGGAGCAGCCCTTTGAGTGTGTGGATGGTTTGTGGGGGAGGAAAAGTGACGCTCCCTCTACCCTCCTGAGTTCTTCGTCTGGTCTTTAAAGCAAACTGACAGGAGGCAGATGCACAGGAGAAAAGGTCCAAGTGTATTATGTTCATGTTCGTACGTACAGGGCCTGACATGGGGCCTGCGGACAGGCCGGCCAGTGAGGGCTCCCTGCTGCTCTGGGCCCAGGAGAAGGCGGGGCTCTGCGGCCTCAGCGGGGAGCCAGGGGAGGTCACTTCCGAATCCTGGGACGTGGGTGCGTGGGACCCGACAGACAGCGGGTGGGCATTAGTTCCAGGTGCAGGGCACGGCCAGGCAGAGGCCAGACCAGCCTGTGCCCGCAGCGGGCAGAGCAGCGCACACAGGTGGACCAGGCCCCCCTTCAGCCGCCAGAAGTCACCTCCTTCGTGACGGTCACTCCGTGGCCAGGACCAGGAGCATTGTGCCCTGGCTTGGTCATCTGTCCAGCTCAGAAGTGCTCTGGCCTGCACACCTCAAAAAGCACATGCTGCCCTCCTCGGGGCGGGGTGGAGGGCCCTGAGCAGGCTCTTGGGTGGGGCGCCTGGCACCCAGCTGGCTGGCGTGAGGGGCCCCGTGGAGAGGTGGGAACTCCCTCAGTGTCTCAGTGCCGGTCTGTCTCAGGGAGGTGGTCACACTTGAGCACTAGGTTCCTCCTCTCCTGGCACAGGCTGTGCAGGGGGTGCAGGGCACCCACAGGGAAGAGGGGGCGCCAGATACCAACAGAGCCCTCTAATCCTGTCTCTTTGATCTTGGATTTCAGTTCCGGGGGAGCCTCCAAGTTCCGTCTCAGTGACGCCCCACACCACCTCCTCTGTCCTGGTCCAGTGGCAGGTGAGCACTGGGTCTCACGGGGCCTCGTAAAACATGGCACGCACCCTCCACGCGCTCACTCTGCACGCGCTCACCCTCCGCGCGCTCGCCCTCCGTGCACCTGGCGTCGTGACTGAGGTGTTTGAGAGCAGGACAGGGGCGGCTCGCTGGGAGGGAGCATCCAGGTGAGGTCCCCACACAGAGAGCCTGGCTGTCAGCACAGTGGACTCGAACCCACTCACGAGGGCGCCCAGGCGCCAGAGCACCGAGGCTCCGCGTCCCAGGCCACGTGAAGGCGGCA
>NW_005370171.1:719648-719983 GCF_000412655.1 Myotis brandtii
GCTGTGCTGCGTGGACGTGCCCGCCTGGCCCGGGTCCTGCAGGGAGTGGACCATGACCCGTTCCCCCTCCGGAAGTGCCCATCACTCCCTCGAGTCCTCAGTCCTAGGATCAGAGGGATCCTGTGGGGTTGAGGGGTGGGGGTCTCGCTCATGTGGCATTGAGAGGCCTCGCTGCCCTCTCCTTGCCTGCTCTCCAGTGGGGTCTATTTGCTAGCGATGAGGTGCACTGAGGACAGGATCACTGAGGGACAGATCTTCCGGGCCAGGCTACCAGCCTGGGGCCAGCCCAGCGAGGGCGCCGTGGGGTCTCCGTCAGAGCAGGGCTGCACTGGTCG
>NW_005370171.1:720184-722986 GCF_000412655.1 Myotis brandtii
CAGTGGTGCGCAGCAAGGCCTCGGCAGCCGGGGTCGCTCCCACGGCCAGGAGGGAGGGCTGCAGGCATGAGGAGCGAGGTGAGCTCCTTTCTGTACCGGCCGCGCTCAGGGCTGTGCAGGCATCGCCTCCACACGGGGTGGGGGAAGGGGGGACCCTCAGCGTGCTGCTCCCCACACTGAGGCTCCGCCCGCCCTGTTGAGCTTGGACAGCCCTGTGAAGTGCGGCGGCTGCACCAGCGGAACTTGGCGACAGAGCCCAGCAGCTGTCCCCTCCGAGCCCAGCAGGACAGACTAATCACAGGAAGCTCCCGCAGGAGGTGGCCAGTGCGACGGGAAATGCATGCCTGTCGACCGCCAGGCAGCTGGCGCACCACGGAAATTAGGAGCAATTTACAGAACCTGGGCAAGCAGGACAGAGAGCGCGTTTAACTATAGCCCCGCGTTCCCGTGAAATGTGTCACCTGCAAGCCTGTCGCTTATAGTCACCGGTTTAAAATCGCAGCCACTGCCTATGGTTTCCAGGCGTCACACCCATGTAAGCGGCGGCTCCGTCGAACAGTCGGGTTGGGGTCTTGCAGGGGGACAGGCCAGCCCGCCTTCCTGGGGTCCCTCGGGGTCTGAAATCTGGGACCTGCACGCAATACCCCCAGAGGAGGCGTGTGCGCACTGGGTGCCCTCGCCTGGCGTGGACGCCTATCACATCGCTGCAGCCGGCTGTCCGGAAACTCCCAGTGGGCGGGCAGCCTGTCACTCAAATGTAGTCCCCCCCTCCCACCCCGACTTCCCCACATGGACTTGGAGGCTTTTCTAGCAAGAAGGCACCTTGAACAGAGAGCCTCGTGCAGGATGGCGCCTCTGAGCGGGCGGCCGCCCACGGGGACGGGGCAGCGGGAGGACGTGCCTCGTGGTTACTCCCTTTCTCGCCACTTGCTCGGCCGTGGGCAGAGACCAGCTCGGTGTAGGTGCTGAGCAGCTGGACGGAGTGAGACAGACCCCTGGAATGGGGCTCTGCTGGGCGGGGCGGGACATGCGTGGGTGGGTGGGCAGCAGAAGGGGCGGTGACCCTGGGCCGAGGGGTGGGGGTGTCCACTGCAGGATGCCGGGACCTGAGAGGCAGGGAGGGGGCCAGCAGGGTCGGGCGTGACAGCCCTGTGTCCCCTGAACCAGCAGGACTCGATCGCATGGGCATCAAGGGGTCGCTGTTCTGTGCTCCGGGGAGCGGAAGCCGTGGGAAAATGTGGGCTTGAGTCCCAGCTCTGCCTCGACTGCCCAGGAGACCCAGGCGTGGTGCCAACCTCCCTAGCCAGGCCCCAGGCCCGGCCCTGCCCTGCACCCAGCCTGCTGCCTCCAGGACGCCCCCCTGGTCCTCCTGGGCCCCCACGCAGCTCCCCCCTCCCTGCTGCTGTGCGGAGTGGTCAGCCGGGCACACTGCACCACGTCCCCTGTGTTCCCACAGAGGCCTGGGAAATGGACAGAACCCTCCGGCGCCCAGAGGGTCGCCCGCAGAATTTCCCGCGTGCCGTAGCCAGAGGGCAGGTGTGCTCGGGAAGGCCTTCCAGTTCCCCCTGAGCAGCTGCCCGTCCAGATGGCCAGGCCAGGGCGGAATTACCGAGGCTGGGTCATCTCGGACTTCGGCGAGCCAGCTCACTCCCACGGCACCGAGGGCACCACCCCACCTGCCTGGCCTCCGAGCGGAGCAGGAGCGCCAGGCGAGGCCGGGTCAGGGCTGGAGGTCAGGTCTGCTCCTGCGAAAGGGACCTTCTGTTCAGAGTCCTGGACAGGCTGTTGCGGATGCGGGTCGGGCAAGGAGGGCGAGCAGCCAGCACTGCGTCCAGAGCCCGAGCTCAGCCCATCCCTTCTAGAACACTCCGTGTGCGCCATGGAGCTGCCAGGTGATGCCTCCCAGGATGCCCAGGTCTGGCAGCTTTTTCCCGAATGGCAAGAAGGTCATTCAAACTCCAGAGTAGACAGTGCGTTAAAGGCAGTTCCGAGTCCGCGCAGGTGCAGGCCCCGATCTCCGCGGGGTGAGGAGGGGTGAGGAGGGCCTGCGCTTCTCCTCCCCGGACCAGGCCCTCTGGGCTGCGGGACCCGCCCCTGCTCCAGGCCTGGATCTCCTGCTGGGGGAGCGGGTCCCCAGTTTAGTCCGCAGTGAGCTTGTTGCCAGTGGGTGCTGCCAGGCCGGGGCCAACTGTGCCTCAACACGCCCACCCCTCCCGCGTGCTGGCTCCTGGGCTGCGGGTGTCTGTGAGCCCAGCACTGGCAGCCTCCGCCACCCCCCCATCCTCAGCCACAGGAGGTGGGGACATGGGGTGGGGCCGGGTGTCTTCTGTGCTTGCAGAACCACATTGGTTCCCGAGTGAGGACATTTTTATTTTCTCCAAACTCCCAATTCCTCCTTATTTGCTATTTTCAGTGAATTGGTCCTTCTCCCCCAACGCCGCCTCCCCCTCCCTCCCCAAGAGCACTGCCCTCGCTCCTGTCTGCAGCCTGGGGTGTCCAGTGAGCCTGGCCTGTGCCAGCTTCCTGCTCAGGTCCCGGGCCACAGCGGCCGCAGGACAGTCAGGCCCGGGAAGCTGCGATGGTGCCCGGGGCTGTGGCCTGGGTGTCCGGCTGCCCCTAAGCCCAGGTCCCGAGTTGCTGGCATCTCCCGTCCACAAAAGGCTCTTCACCGTGCATTTCGAGTGAGGCTGCCGCAGCCTGGTGGCCAGGGACCGAGGACAGGGTGGGGCCAGCCCGTGGACCATGCGGGAACAGGCCACGGCCGCAGTCCCCTTAAGGGTTCTGGGTCTGCTCCCTGCCCGT
>NW_005370171.1:725631-726075 GCF_000412655.1 Myotis brandtii
TGGAGTGACCCCACTGCAGTCACCGTGCAGGGCCCCCACCAAGGTCCCTGGCGGGAGCTTCCAGGGCGCCTCACCCCTCCCTCAGGAGGTGGGGGACCTCCTCCCCTGGCGGTCCCTGACTCGTGTGCTGAGAACGGCGAGTGGCCGCAGGTCGTCGCACGGTCACGTCCCTCACGTTGCAGGGCTGCCCGGGCCTGTGCTGCCCTTTCCTGAGGCTCCCAGGTGCCGCCCCCACTTCTGGGTCTCAGCCTGCACTGGGGGTGCTGGTGGAAGGAGAGGCTCACTGTCCCTCTCCCTCCGCATACGCCCCCTGCCCCCGTGCCCTCCTGACGGCCAGACAGTTTGCTGGCACCTCCCCGAGCCCCGTAGCAAGATCCACACAATGAGCTAAAGAGCCTGGGACGTGGGGTCGGCAAACCCGTCCCGTGCCCTTCGCACTGGTTT
>NW_005370171.1:726197-727660 GCF_000412655.1 Myotis brandtii
GCAGTGGCTCTCATTACGGCGCCCCCTCAGCAGGCCACACCACCCGCAGGCAGCCAGGAACCTGCTAGAAACGGGCTACGGGGGGAGGGGGACTACCAACCAGCTGGGACCATTCGCCGTTTTCTTTACACGTCACTTTACCCAGCTGTCTTCTCCTTTACCTCCCTCTCTCGTCCGCCCGCATCCACCTCGGCCACGACCCCGTGCCCTCCCAGCAGCCGGAGAGTCGGTGCAGGCGGGGCTCCAGTGGGGGCTCCCTGCAGGGTCTCACTCCAGCTTCTCAGCGACGGTTATAACGTGGGGGTGGGTGGGGGGCGGGCCAGCCCACGCCGCTTGTCCACGGCCACCCGGGTGTGTCTCACGGACTCCTGACCGTCCCTCCTTCTGTGGACGTGGGGCCACGTGAGCCCGGGGTTGGGACTAACGGGCCAGGCTGTGTGGTCCCAGGAGCCACTCGTGGGCTCTGCAGGGCCATGTACTCCAGCCACGCTGAGGATGGCGAGGCCGGGCCGGCTCAGCCACGGGGCAACACGGGGACGCGGTGTCGCATTCACTGAACCTCTGCTGAGCCTGTAGCTCACGGGAGGTGATGCGCAGGCCTGGCGTGTCCCCATCCACACCTCCCCCGGGACCAGCCGTGCACCCGGGACCTCAGGAGGGCCAGCTCCGAGGGCGATGACGCCCTGGGAGAACCTTGGGTGGCTGGGCCAAGGCCACCGCCCTGTGCAGTTCTGTGCTCGTGGCTTCACACACCTTGGTCCTGAAGTCACAGTGACTGAGAACACGGGACTGTGGTCTCCTGCTTGTATATGTAGATGCCAGGGTCCGACTCCCCTGCGCCTGCTTTGAGGAGAGCTGGGCTAGAGGCCCCCGGCCCCCGGCCGTCTCCCTGTCCCCCAGCTGTCTCCCTGTCCCCCGGCTGTCGCCCTGTCCCCAGGCTTTAAGGACAGCTGGGCCAGAGGCCTCCCTGCCCCCTCAGGGTGGTGCGGGTGGGCCATCCGAAAGGGAGGAGGTCCCTGGAGCTGACCCGCCCGCCCTGCAGAGCTGAAGAAGTACCGGCGCTATGAGGTGATCCTGACGGCCTACAATGTCATCGGGGAGAGCCCGGCCACCGCGCCCGTGGAGGTCTTCGTCGGCGAGGCCGGTAAGCCCACGTTCCCCCACAGCCCAGGCTCTCGGGGGTCCAAGCAGTGTCCCCGTTGTTGGAGAGGGGATCACGTTGCTGGAGGGGCGGGAGGCGTGCCGGTCACGGGCTCGGCAGGGATACCAATGCCCGGCTCGGCCTGACCCCTGGTGACAGCCCTTCTCAGGGCTCAGACAGCCACAGGGTCAGTTTCTATCCCTTTTAGCTGAGACGTGTCCCTGAGTGCACCCCAAGGGCCACCTCTTCTGCGGGGCTAAAGCGCCATGAGATGTCTTGCCGTGTGAGCACCCAGTTGCGCTCACTGTGGCCTCGGTAACGA
>NW_005370171.1:727739-731510 GCF_000412655.1 Myotis brandtii
TGTCCCCCGGCTGTCTCCCTGTCCCCCAGCTGTCTCCCTGTCCCCCGGCTGTCTCCCGGTCCCCCAGCTGTCTCCCTGTCCCCCAGCTGTCTCCCTGCCCCCCGACTGTCTCCCTGTCCCCAGGCTGTCTCCCTGTCCCCCAGCTGTCTCCCTGTCCCCCGGCTGTCGCCCTGTCCCCAGGCTTTAAGGACAGCTGGGCCAGAGGCCTCCCTGCCCCCTCAGGGTGGTGCGGGTGGGCCATCCGAAAGGGAGGAGGTCCCTGGAGCTGCCCCGCCCGCCCCTGCAGAGCTGAAGAAGTACCGGCGCTACGAGGTGATCCTGACGGCCTACAACGTCATCGGGGAGAGCCCGGCCACCGCGCCCGTGGAGGTCTTCGTCGGCGAGGCCGGTAAGCCCACGTTCCCCCACAGCCCAGGCTCTCGGGGGTCCAAGCAGTGTCCCCGTTGTTGGAGAGGGGATCACGTTGCTGGAGGGGCGGGAGGCGTGCCGGTCACGGGCTCGGCAGGGATACCAATGCCCGGCTCGGCCTGACCCCTGGTGACAGCCCTTCTCAGGGCTCAGACAGCCACAGGGTCAGTTTCTATCCCTTTTAGCTGAGACGTGTCCCTGAGTGCACCCCAAGGGCCACCTCTTCTGCGGGGCTAAAGCGCCATGAGATGTCTTGCCGTGTGAGCACCCAGTTGCGCTCACTGTGGCCTCGGTAACGAAGGCCCGCCCTCTGGCCGGAGGGCCTGCACGTCTCCCCCCACCCCCCGCTGACAGCTGCATGGATTTCCGCTCAGTCTGCGGGTGCAGGGTCAGGAGTGACACTTCCAGAGGAAGGGCCCGCCCTCTGGCCAGAGGGCCTTCACGGCTCCCTCCCCGCTGACAGCGGCATGGATTTCCGCTCAGGCTGCGGGTGCAGGGTCAGGAGTGACACTTCCAGAGGAATGCCTGGAATTCCTTCTGGGACGGAGGCCAGGCTGGGGAGGAGGGGTCAGGACAGCGAGGCCACCTGGCAGACAGCACCTGAGGGCCCAGCCTTCACCGGAGCCCGGAGCGTGGCTGCGCTGGCCTCTCCTCCTGCTGGGCCTCGCACCCAGGACACAGCCCACGGCTCCTCTTCTGGAATCTCATCTGACCCTCCCTGGGGCAGAGCTCCAGGCTCCTTCCCCGACACCCAATCCCATTAAGAGGTTCTGTCCGTGTGTCTGTCCCCTCTGGGTCCATGGCTCTCATCTCCAAATGCTCCTTGTCCTGGGCGGGGCCACAGGGCCGATGCCTTTGCTGTCAGAGCCCCATGAGGACAGGCAGGGCACAGTGGGGGCTCCGGGCACCTGGGGCCACAGGGCACCCCTCTCTCACAGCAGGTGGGACTGAGGGCTCCGACCGAGTCCTCCTGTCTGGCAGGGGTGCTGCTCGGGCCTGTGAATTAGGCGGAGTTCAGGCGCAGGCGTCTCTGCCGCTGGGTCCTGGTGAAGACTCGGGGCCTGGGTGCTGGCCAGTTGTTGGCAGGTCCGTCCCGCCCAACTGAGCACCTCACAGCCCCGTCTCTGCTGCTCCTCTGAGCCTCAGCCAGTCTCAGAGGCGGTGGACTCCATCCAAACCCAAATCGCTCCATCTGTGGGGCCGAGAGGGACCTGGCCGGGTAGGGGAGCCCAGACGTCCCCCGGCAGGTCTGGCCCGACCGGCGCTGGTTCAGCCCAGGCAGTGATGGAGTCAGCCCAGCGCTGGGCCTGCCCTGAGCCCACAGCAGGGCTCATGTGAGAGCAGCGATCTCCCGGGGTCTGGCTTTGGGATGACACATTGGTGGTGGATTCTGGGGCCCAGGTGTGTGTCGGGTGGCTTTGCTGGGCCCCCAGGAGTTACTGGATATATAGGTAGAGGGGAGGGGCCAGCTCCTGGTACCGGGGAGGCAGGCTGCGTTGGGGTGGGCGTGGCCTCACGGGGAAGCGTCCTGCTCCAGGGGAGAAACACAAGGTCCCTCTGGCTCATCCCTTAGCTTTCTCCATGGACCGTCGTCACCATCACCCATCGTCACCCCTGAGATTCCCAGGTGGGACTGAGACAGCCCCCGGGGGGTGCAGCACCATGTCTGCACAGGGCGGGCTCCCCCGGGCAGCCAGAGCCCCTGCAGCCGAGGTGTGTGGCCCTCCTGCAGAGGCTCCCAGCGGGGCAGGTGTCGCTGGCCTGGGACAGGTGTTTCTCTGTCGGGCCCAGGAGCAAGGTCACCTCCCTGCAGGGACGGGGGCAGCCCCTCCGGCCTTCGGGACAAGTGGGAGGAGGGCGTGCTCCATGGGGGAGTGGGCCAAGGCTGTCCTTGGGCCTCTGTTTTCTCATCTGTAAAATGGGGGGAATCCCCACACCCCTTCTCCGGGCCCCTCCCCTCGTGTTCTGACACCAAATGCCAGGCTGGGCAGATGACTCAGCCTCGCCATCGGGCAGCGCCTTCCTGGCGGTCCGTCTCCCGTGGGCCTGGAGACCCGCCCCCTCAGGAGCCAGACAGGAAGTCCCAGACCCCAGGCCTTGCTCTGAGCTCACACCATTCCCTCCTCCCTGCTGTCAACTCACGTCTGTCACCTGCCCTGTTTCCTGGCACAGAAGCCGGGGCTACAGGGAGCTGGTGGGCACATCGGGGACCTCAGCCTGGGGACATGGTGCCTGGGGCCCCGCTGCCGGGGAGGGACGAAGGGCCTCTGTCCAGCACGTGTCCACCGACCGCGGTGAGGGACGCGCGGGCCTGCAGCTCCCTGTGGACCCCGCCACGGCGGGCCTCTCCCCGCTGCGCCTTCAGGTGCTTCTGGAAGGGAACCTCGGGTGGGGGCCTCACCCACAGCAGGTGACGGCCGCGCTCAATGTCGCCCACATTTTAATTGCGCGACAGTAATTCTGCGATAGAGTTGCCGATGGCAAACATGCAGAAGACATTAAGTTTATTTATGTTTTGGGTTATTAATGTGGCTGCTGAAACTCCCCAGTTAGTTTTGATTGAATTGTTTTGTGCGGTTCTCTGTCTAATGGAGCGGTAAATAAGAAGTTCTGATAATGAGGCCGAGCATCTGCCACAACAACCTGGTGCGGTTATTAACATTTCCACGAGGCGGGGCCGCCGCGCCGCAGTTAGAGCAAAACAAATGTGGGTGTCAGGCCGCGCGGGTGTTAATTACTATTTCATTCCACGTGGCGGGGGCTCGAGGGGAGGGGCGGCCCGTGAAGGTCGTTCTCTCCCAAGAAGGCTCGGGCGCCCGTGCGCTGGGCTCTCTGCCCCCAGAGCCACTGCCTCCGGTTTCCATGTACGGCCTGAAACCAGACTCGAGTCCGCAGGCCGCGCTCCTGGGCCCCAGGCCGAGCTGCAGACGGTGAGGGGTCCTAGCACCCCCGGGACATGTGGGTTCCGGCAGGTGTCACCGTGGGTGCCAGGACGGGGGAGGAGAGGAGGTGCCAGGACGGGGGAGGAGAGGGGGTGCCAGAGGCAGGTGTCCTGCCGAGTGCCCGGTGTGGGGAGATGTCACCCCAGCTTCCCGACAGCCGCTCGGGGTGGGGGTGCTGGCCGTGATGTCCCCTAACACACAGCGCAGCCCCGCTGACCCCAGCAGGGCAGCCCGGTCTCCCCTGGGGGACGGAGGGGAGGAGCGAGGCCGGGTCCTCAGAAGTGGGGGTCACAGGACCTCATGGGGGAGCGTGTGGAGATGGAGCCTGGGGCCTGTCCCTCCCGGAGGCAGCCCTGGTCTGGAGACGCCGCCCAGAGCCTGGGCCCTGGACGCGTGGTGGGAGCAGGCGCTTCCTTCTCCC
>NW_005370171.1:732172-733821 GCF_000412655.1 Myotis brandtii
TCTGGCTGGTTTGTGACCAGGCCTGGTCAGGGGCCTGCCCCCGCCCCCCCCAACACACACACACACACACACACACACACTTGGGGAGTCTCAGGGGCTTTGCCGTCAATCAGACAGAACCCTGAGAGAACAGGTTCCCATCCCAGCTCTGCTGCGGGCCCCAGTGGATGGTGCATGAGCCTCCTGACTTCATAGGTCCAGGGTGGGGCCGAGAATTTGCATCCTAACAAGTTCCCCGTGGGGTGTGGTTCCTAGGCACCCCACTCTGAGAACCACTGCACCACAGTGTTATGGTTCCACATTAGCTAAAGATTCAGAGACGGGATAAGAGAAAGGCAGCAGGCGGGGCCAAGGAGAGTTAGGTGACGAAGGATTAGAGCTGGGTTCCCCGGGGCAGGAAGCTCCTCACTCGGTCCGGCTCTGCGTAGACAGCTGAGGCCGGGAGGCCCCCGAAGCCCCCCTGGAGTCAGGGTGCCCCTCCCTGTCCCCCGTCTCTCTCCGGGGTGGTTCCCGGTCTGGGCTGATCAGTCATCGGAGTCTATGGGCTCCCCGCCCTCATGGCTATCGGACCCGTTAAGTGTCCATTTAGAAACGACTCCGTAGGTGCCTCATGACGTCAGTGCCCTCCTGCATGGCAGGCCGGTCCGGTGATTCATGAGCAAATGGGCGGTCCCGGGAGCTGGGAGCCAAGGCGCCATGTGTGTGTCCCAAACAAGGCTTCTGGTTTCCGCCCCCCCGGGCTGGCATGCTCTCGTCACTGGGAGTGCACTATGAGGGCGGCGCCCAGGCCAGTGTGTCGGGCACTCACTCCCCTGGGTGTGGGGGCCACAGACCACCTCAACTTGAAGACACGGGGCTTGGATCTGATCTCCTTTGGGAGCCTGTCCCAGCCGGGGGTCTCCCCGCAGGTCAGAGCGCAGACGCCGGGCTGTCGGGGGGCAGTCGGTGCTGCCCGCCTGCTGGCACTGCGGCAGTGGTCTCTGGCCAGCCGTCTAGGGCAGCAGCCGTGGTGACCTCCGCCAACCTCCATCCTGGGCATCGCGTTCGCCCACGGGCACTTGGCGAGGGGGGTGGCGCCCAGGAGCAGTGTGGGCTGACCCCACAGGGCTGTGCCCCCCCATTGTTGTCCATGTTCTGTCTTCTTACCCCCGATTCTTCAGGAGAAGGTCCCCTCCGCCCTCCCACTCAGCACAGCTGCACGCAGGGGTGCACACGGGCCCCCTCGAGCCTCACCTCCCCCGGCTGGAAAGGGTGGCCCCGCTCAGGCCACCTGCGACCCCTGCTCTCTCTGCAGATCTACTACTGGGAGGCGGGCAGCCAGAACGACACGGAGAAGGTGAAGGTGCTGTTCCTGCCGGAGACCGTGGTGAAGCTGAAGAACCTAACCGGGCAGAAGGCAGCACGTAGGGCTGGCTCCATGGCTGCCCCAGGGCCTGGTCGGCTGCTCAGCAGTGGGGCCCCATAGCCATTAGCCAGATGTGTGTGCCGCGTGCCCCTCCAGGGTCACCTGGGCCCGGTCAGGCCCTTTGGGGCCCACCACCCCCCGGCTGGCATGCTCTCGTCACTGCGAGTGCACTATGAGGGCGGTGCCCAGGCCAGTGTGTCGAGCACTCACTCCCCTGGGTGTGGGGGCCACAGACCACCCCCCG
>NW_005370171.1:734575-736048 GCF_000412655.1 Myotis brandtii
TTGCCACTGGGATTTCAGATGAGATGGTGGAGAGAGGCAGCAGGCCCAGCTGGCACAGAGTCCCGTCCCGCCGCCCCCCACCCCACCCAGGGCAGGACGGAGCCGACCTCGGAGCCTGGCAGGGGCTGGGAGGTGGAGCTGCACCTCCTGCTCCATGTCCACCGTGAGGAGTCATGCCCTGAGGCCCCGGCGTCCCTCCCTCCCCTCGGCCTGGCTCCGATCCCCCCAGGAGCTCCAAGGGGACAGTCAGCCCCGCCCTCACCCTCGCAGGGCAGTCAGACCCATACTGAGGTGGAAATGGCTTCTCATCACACATTTGATCCATGACGTCCCTTCTGTTCCGTCCCCAGCGCCCAGCAGCCCCAGCTTCTTGGCCTTCTCGGAAGTCAGCTCCACGTCGCTGAACGTGTCCTGGGGCGAGCCGGCGGCCGCCAACGGAATCCTGCAGGGCTACCGTGTCGTCTACGAGCCCTTGGCGCCCGTGCAAGGTACGGCCAGGGGGCAGCGCGGAGGGCGCCCGCAGGGGCACAGCACCGTCTGCGGAGGGGGTGACGGTGAACACAGGGTAGTTTGCACACCTGCGCAGCTGGCGGCGGAAGGATGGTCCCCTCCGCGGGGAGCCTGTCTGCGCTCAGGCTGTGGGGTTAGAGGCCGTGGCCCTGCCGTCTGCGCTCAGGCTGTGGGGTTAGAGGCTGTGGCCCTGCCGTCTGTGCTCAGGCTGTGGGATTAGAGGCCACGACCCTGCCGTCTGCGCTCAGGCTGTGGGGATAGAGGCTGTGGCCCTGCCGTCTGCGCTCAGGCTGTGGGGTTAGAGGCCGTGGCCCTGCCGTCTGTGCTCAGGCTGTGGGGTTAGAGGCCGTGGCCCTGCCGCGGGTGTGGGGGTGGACGGCCGGACCGGGACAGCAGGGACAGCTCTTCTGCGCGAGTCTGTGACTCCCACGTCTCAGAATGCATGTCCTCGTGTCCTCCCCACGGAGACGCGGGTAGATGTACGCCCAGAGCTCAGAGAAACCTACAGCCAAGAGCCCGTGTAACTGTTTGTCAAATGCATCGTTTTCAAACCAGAGAACCTCCTTTCTCTCTGGCAAATGCATGTTTGTATGACCTCCAGCAGATTCCCTCCTCTCAGAACACTACCCCACTCTCTAACTATTCTCAGTAGAAGCAGCAGCACTTTTGCTCCGTTTCTGCGTTTAGGAGGGAAACTGTGTCCCTGTGGCCACGTTCTCTGAGCCGAGGCGTCGATATTGGCGGGGACCACGTCTCTTCATCTTGCTTCCAGGCCCATGGGGGAGGGTGTCACGAGTCGACTGAGGCCGGAGACCCATGCTCCCCTCCCCCGTGACTCAGGAAGCTCGGGCCTGTGCTGGGGACACCGGCGTGACACAGTCAGAGCCCCATGGGAAGGGAGCCGCCACAGCGTCCCAGGAGCCTGACCTGGGGCCGGGCGTGGCTGCCTGCAAGCCCGCTGGC
>NW_005370171.1:738229-740161 GCF_000412655.1 Myotis brandtii
GGTCCCCAGGCCGACACGATGCGGGCTGGGCACGCTGGCCCTGGGAGAACATCCGGCACCTTCCGAGAAGCGAGGGCATCGACTCCCGGGCCTGCCTAAGGCCTTTGCACTTCTCCTCGGTCCACACACTCCCGCCTCCTCAGGAGGGAGCGGGTGCTGATGGGCCAGCATGCGTACGCACGGAGCTATGGGGCGCGTCCAGCTTCACACCGAGCCCCGAGTCCCCGCCTGGAGGCCGGGCAGGCTGGAGCCTTTGAGGTCGTGGGGGGAGCCGGTGTCGGAGCGTGGACACTGACCCAGGGGCTCAGACAGGAACGAGAGCTGCCCGGAGACGCCACCTGTCAGCGGGCGTGGAGGGCTCGACGCTCTCCAGCAGGTGGGAGCGGCTTCCCTCCCAGAGCACCAGCAGCCACTGCGCCTGCCACGGAAGGCGAGAAGGAGAGAAGGAAGGAGAGAAGGAAGAAGAGAAGGAAGGAGAGAAGGAAGAAGAGAAAGAAAGAAAAGGAAGGAGAGAAGGAAGAAGAGAGAGAAGGTGAAAAGGAAGAAGAGAGGGAAGGAGAGGGAAGGCGAGAAAGAAAGTGAGAAGGAAGGAGAGAAGGAAGGAAGGAGAGAAGGAAGGAAGGAGAGAAGGAAGGCAAGAAGGCAGGAAGGAAGGAGAGAAGGAAGGAAGGAGAGAAGGAAGGAAGGAGAGAAGGAAGGAAGGAGAGAAGGAAGGAAGGAGAGAAGGAAGGAAGGAGAGAAGGAAGGAAGGAGAGAAGGAAGGAAGGAGAGAAGGAAGGAAGGAGAGAAGGAAGGAAGGAGAGAAGGAAGGCAAGAAGGCGCTGCCCTGCGGGGACGGCCAGCGGCAGCCGCAGGTGAAACGCCTCAGGTCCACCTGTGTGAGAGCCGGCTGTGCTGCCGCCCATGTCTGGTTGCAACATCCTGTAGTTTGCACACTCACCTTCGGGGGACCCTGGAGAAAGGACACATAGATCTCTCTTATCTCGACAACCTGCACAGAGTCCACAATGACCTCAAAATAAAAGGCTTAGCCTAAAAGTAACACACACACACACACCTCCCCTGGAGGGTCCAGCTGGGGCACAGACGTCTCCTGGACGCAAGCACTTTCCCATCGGGACCCACCTGCAGGGACCGCGCCGGTCCCCAGGCCGACACGATGCGGGCTGGGCACGCTGGCCCTGGGAGAACATCCGGCACCTTCCGAGAAGCGAGGGCATCGACTCCCGGGCCTGCCTAAGGCCTTTGCACTTCTCCTCGGTCCACACACTCCCGCCTCCTCAGGAGGGAGCGGGTGCTGATGGGCCAGCATGCGTACGCACGGAGCTATGGGGCGCGTCCAGCTTCACACCGAGCCCCGAGTCCCCGCCTGGAGGCCGGGCAGGCTGGAGCCTTTGAGGTCGTGGGGGGAGCCGGTGTCGGAGCGTGGACACTGACCCAGGGGCTCAGACAGGAACGAGAGCTGCCCGGAGACGCCACCTGTCAGCGGGCGTGGAGGGCTCGACGCTCTCCTGCAGGTGGGAGCGGCTTCCCTTCCAGAGCACCAGCAGCCACTGCGCCTGCCACGGAAGGCGAGAAGGAGAGAAGGAAGGAGAGAAGGAAAAAGAGAAAGAAAAAGAAGGTGAGAAGGAAGGAGAGAAGGAAGAAGAGAGAGAAGGAAGGAGAGAGAGAAAGTGAGAAGGAAGGCGAGAAGGAATGAGAGAGGGAAGGAGAGGGAAGGAGAGAAAGAAAGCGAGAAGGAAGGAAGGAGAGAAGGAAGGAAGGAGAGAAGGAAGGAAGGAGAGAAGGAAGGCAAGAAGGCGCTGCCCTTCGGGGACGGCCAGCGGCAGCCGCAGGTGAAACGCCTGATGGATTGCGGAGATGAATGGTGTGTGAGGAATCCACAGCTGACAGGCTCCCGTGTGCCCAGGGCCGGGGCTGACAGTCACTGGG
>NW_005370171.1:741039-741483 GCF_000412655.1 Myotis brandtii
TGCTGGTTCGGCTGCAGCAGGCGCAGGTGGGAAGGGGCCCCCCCGGCTCCCCCACACCCAGCCTCCCCCACGCATGACGGCCACGTACAGTCCGTGTGGCCGGGTGCCCCAGTGAATTATAAATGAGGCCCAAAGTGCTGAAGAGGCTCATTTCGGAAAGGAAGAATTAAGCAGAATAAAATGTGAGCGTTTTCTTCAGTTAATTTAAGGAAATCTCTTGGAATGACTCCCGCCCCCAACATTTTTCACTCTAAGTGGATTGCTAACTACCTCGCTCCTGGTTGAGATGCTGTATCAATATTTTAAAATGTTTTCATGAAAAATGCACACAATCCCGAGAGCTCTGACGGAGCCGAAACTAAAACGCGGCTTCAGGTGGCGGCCCAGGAAGGGACGGGCAGGTGAGTGGTCCAGACAGCAAGGCCGCACTGGGCCGTCGGGTGC
>NW_005370171.1:742058-743064 GCF_000412655.1 Myotis brandtii
CACACAGCTCTCGGGCCAGGCTCCCCTCGGCCTCAAGGCTGTGCCGCCCCTGCCGGTCCCAGGGCAGGGGTCACAGGTCACACTCCTCGGTCCTGCTGCCCAGGCTCAGGACCCCGCAGCCGCCTCCTCCGCTCTCCGCACCCCGCTCTCTGGCTTTGCCTTCGGTGTTAACGTTGTCCTGGGGTCGGGTTTCGGTGCGTTCGGTGTGTAGTTTTTTGTGGTGAGAGATACAGAACCGCAGATTCGCCGTTTAGTGATGGTCAGCGGCAGTTCAGGCCCCTGAGCAGTCACGCTGCTGTGCGGCCTCACCACCTCTCCGGAATGTTCTCCTCCTCCCAACCCAGACTCTGCCCCATTAAACACTCCCTCCCTCCCCCGGCCCCGGCCGCTGCAGGGCTTTCTACACTGACAGCCTGGAACAGAGATTGGCCATAGCGAGCGCTGGTGAAATGTGCTGGGCCTCGCTTGCTGAAGGCCAGGAGGCCTCGGCTACAGAGGCGCCTGGGAGGGAGGGGCGGGAGGGAAGGAGGAAGGAAGGAAGGATTGAGGGAGGAGGAGGGGAAGGAACTAGCAAGGAAAGAAGAAGGGAGGGAGAGAGGAAGGGAGGGAGGGAAGGAAGGAGGGAGGGAAGAAGGAAGGAGGGAGGGGCCAGTGGTTCCCACGGGTGGACGGGGGGCGGGGCGGGACAGAGGGGCCAGCGCCCTCATTCCACAGTCGCTCTTATACGAAACCCCACGTGTAAGTCACACACAGCACCGGTCCGTGTGCAAACCTCCGTGTTCAAGGCAGCTGGGCCGGATCCCGTGGCTCCCAGGAGCCCCGGACGTGAGCTCAGGCGCCAGCACCCGCCCCCCAGCTCCCTTCCAAGGACCACAGAAGGTGGCTGCTTCACAGGGACATCCCAGGTGCCTTTGGCCGCGTTCCACCACGGCCTCCTGAGAGGCGGGCTGTGTTTGCCGCAGACACTCTGAGGGGCGGCATGCGCTGCGGGGGGCATCGGACCAGC
>NW_005370171.1:744951-745454 GCF_000412655.1 Myotis brandtii
CGGGGCAGCCCGAGGCCTGGGACCAGCTCCCTGCAGGGCACACGGACGGCCCGGGGCCGGCGCCTTCCCAGAAGCCACTTCTGTTCCTCAGGGTTTAGTAACAGGATGAACGGAAAATGGTACCTTCCTCCCAAGCCACGTGTCCATGAACCTCCTCCAGTCGTTTCTGGGAAAACTTCTGGAACTGGGGCTGCTCCGTTCAGCTTTGCAGAGACATGAACTAAATAAAACAGCCCAGCGGGGGCTGAGGGGGGACCGGGGGGGCCAGCAGGTACCCAAAGAGCCCCTTCTGTCCGTGGTGCCTGCACCCAGCCCTTCCAGACGGGTGGGCGCCCCCGCGCAGCTGTGAGCGGTTCAGCTCAGGGCCCGCTGGGCTCAGTCTGTCCCCACAGGCTTTTGGGGGACCCCCTAAATCCCCCTGAGAAGCTCTCTCTGGCGACCACGTGAAGCTTGGACTTGAGTTGCGTTGGCCGGGTGGGCAGGAGCTGCGGGGCCCGGGCGGT
>NW_005370171.1:754787-755313 GCF_000412655.1 Myotis brandtii
GGGAGCAGGGGCCCTCAGGGAGAGGTCAGAGCACAGGGCCCCCCGGGGGTGGCAGCTGAGCACCCACACGGGTTCGGAGAGCTGTCCTGCCCCAGGAGCCGACCTACACCGTCCAGGACCCCCCACCCCCACCCCATGTTCCCCACGGCCACACACACGGCCAACACAGCAATAAGGGAGGCGGGAATCGGAGGGACCGACACTTGGAGAGGGGCCCCCGGGCACATGGCTCCTTCTTCCCCGAACCCCGAGACGACAGGGGCAGGTGATGAGGGAAAGGCATCAGGACAGGTCTGGGGGAGAGCGGCTCAGGAGGGGGCAGCCCGAGCCCATCCCCCGGGCCCGGCCACATCCTGACCCCTGGGGCCTGGGCAGAGGGCGAGGCTTCTGTCGAGCTCACCACGTGCCCCTCTGCCCGCAGCGCAAGCGGACACCCCGTTCTACGAGGAGTGGTGGTTCCTGCTGGTGATGGCGCTGTCCAGCCTGCTCATCCTGCTGCTGGTGGCCCTCGCCCTGGTTCTGCGCG
>NW_005370171.1:756654-757113 GCF_000412655.1 Myotis brandtii
CCCACGGCCCAGCTGGAGCCTCTGGGGGCCGCTCGCGCGTTCCCGCACAGGCTCTGTGCCCGGCGCATAGTAGGTGCCTGGCGCATAGTAGGTGCCGGCAGGGTTTGCTGCTAGATGAGTCACTGTGTCGTTAGAGAAAGGGACCCCGGGCCTGGGCGAGGCGGCCACTGAGGTGCACCCTCCATGTGACTCCGTGTGACTCCATGGACGGAGGGCACAGCAGGTGCCGGAGACCAGAAGGTGTGGCCCCGGCAGGGAGGCAGGAGGAGGCTCTGGCGACGCTCGCCACCGCCTGTGCCCACGGCGCTGTGCACGGAGCGCCTGAGACGGGCACACTTGGCGCTTTTCATCGTCCTCCACTCACATCCTCACAACTGCCCGTGTGCCCCTCCTCGGTGTGACCAGAGCGCTCTGAGCTCCAAGCCTGGGCTGCTCCCCCTCCCCGCACCCCCCCCCCCG
>NW_005370171.1:758222-758738 GCF_000412655.1 Myotis brandtii
CAGCCCAGGACAGGACCTGAGCCCGCGCCGTCCCATGGGGCTCTCCCTGTCAGCTCGCCTGTCCTTCTCCGGAGAGGGGACCCACGCGGCTGTCTCCAGCCCTGCAGAAGGGTGACTAGCACCCAGAGCACCTCCCCTCCCCTCACGGCTGCTCTAGTGACGTTCACATGCATCCCTCCGAGAAAGGGCTGTGTTTTCTGTGCGTTTCATCTCTAAGGAGGGCTCCTGGGTCAGGCCCTCGGTGGGAGGTGCTGTATGAAGGTATTCACAGCCCTGGGCGGGGACTGGCTCCGCTTCTTTCTCTCCTCCCGCCCAGAACGGGACTGGAAGCACTGCCCGCAGCCTCTGCCCCCAGCTTACCCCGGAGTCTTCATTAACCTCATAACTGAAGCCTTGGGAAGAGTCCACGGCCACCAGAATGTCCCCTCCGTGCGGGGACACGCAGGGCCTGGCCTCTGGGCACAGCACTGCCTGCTCCTCCTCCACTGGCCAGCCCCACCCCCTCTCTCCAGCCCC
>NW_005370171.1:759289-760317 GCF_000412655.1 Myotis brandtii
GCCGTCAGCAGGGTCCCGAGCTCCCGCTCAGATGGCCCTGTCCTCCTGAGCAACCGGGTCTCGCCCCGAGGGAGCGCACCCGGCTGGGCCCCAGGACCCGGCCTCCTGCGTGTGGGGCGTTCATCCTGGAGCTGAGCGGTCCTGCAGGCTCAGCGAGGGCCCCCCCCACTCCCCCATCACTCCCGCCTGCGGTCTCACTTCACCAGCAAAGCAGCTGACCCAGCGCCTGGGCGCCCCTGTCAGCTCTGCCAGGCCTCAGGGGGCACCAGGCCCTTCCTGGGCGTGCGGCCCACCCCCTCTTGGCGTTCCTGCTCTAAATCGGCATTTAACCTAAAGGGAGTCTCACCCGCAGTTTGACCTGAATTCAGGCCTATTGGGCCCGAGGCTTCGTGAAATGGCCCGTAAGTGGTGGCTTGGTATGAACTCACCTGCTCTGCTGGGGTTCTGCTTGCAAATCCGCGGGTCCGGCTGCACCCCAGCCCAGGGCTCGGGGAGGCAGCCCAGCGCCCAGGTGTCCTGCAAGGTCCCTCTGTCCCAACCAGGGCTGTCGGGGACCCCTGCCCAGAATGGAGGCCAGCAGGCGGGCGAGACTGCCAGCCGCTGCCCTAGGTCAGGGGCCCGGGGAGAGGCCTCCTCTTCTGGGCCCCTCTGCCGGGCGCTGCCTCGGTCCCCCTGAGCCATGGCAGGAGGGGGGCCGGGGGCGCAGGTCACAGGTCAGCCTCAGACCCTGCCATTCTCCGTAAAACCTCGTCCCTGTGTCCCTCTGCTCTGTGCCCTGGGCACCGTTTCCAGAGACTGTAAATGGTTGCTCATAAAATAATTTCCACCTAAATCCTGGACCCAGGGAGGGGCCTGCTGGGCCCCCTCCCCCCAGCCACTCGGAAGCACCTTCTGCACCCACAGCTGACGGGACAGTCGGGACCGGGAGGGAGGGGCGGGTCTGGCACCGCGTTCCTGGAGGGCCCTGACTTCGGGCCGGGCCTTCACACTCATGTTCCGAGGCGGTGACGTCCCAGAGCTGTCCGCAC
>NW_005370171.1:760926-761386 GCF_000412655.1 Myotis brandtii
AGAGGAGGCAGAATCCCGGGGCCCCTGCAGCGGGGCTCCCCAGGAGCTGACATCCCACCAGGACACAGCGGCCGCCCCCACCCCGGTTTCTTTCCTGCGTCTGGAAGTCCTGCTCAGGGAAGTTCCAGAGCCGCTGGGAGCGCAGCCCTGCCTGGGGCGCGGCTCTAGCTGGCACCACGGGACAGGCTGCGGCCAGGCCCAGCTGTGTCTCCGGTTGGAAATCAGAGGCTGTCACCGTGTGTCCCACGCTGTTCACGAGCTCTATCAGGACTGCTGTGCAAATCACATTGTAAAAACTTTTGAAGCCCAAAGAAACCGTTTTCACCACCTCTCCTGCTCCAAGCGGCTCAGCCGAAACCCTCGCACCCAATCAGTTCCGTCACAGCAGCCGGGCCCTTCATCTCACGGCAGCACCAGGAGCCCGGAGCCCGCGATGACCTCCGTCAGCGCTCGCCAGGCT
>NW_005370171.1:762381-763711 GCF_000412655.1 Myotis brandtii
CTGATGCGCCTGCCCCAGGGAGACCCACCGCTGCCGCTCTAACCTTTTCTGAAATGGGGCTCGGAGGGGCTCCTAAAAGGCTCCGCCCATGCAGTGCTGGGCCTGGCCCCGCTGCCCCCCAGGAGGACCTGCCAGGCCCCTGCGGCCGTGGCTCTCAGAGGGGGACGGAGTCCACGCTGCGTCTCACACGGGCTCACCAGCATCCTTCGCCCGGAGGACGCGGCCTGAAGCGGGTGAACGTCTTCAGTCTTACCTTCGGCCCTCAGGTCAGCGTGACCCTTGACCCCGGTTGACACCTGGACCTAAATGGCTGCCTCGAGTGCTCTGTGACTCTCGTGAGAAACGGGCCCTTCGGCGTGTTCGCCGCGGGCTCTGCCCCCTGAGCCTCAGGAGACGGGCCCAAAGGCGGCGTGGTGTGCGTGAGGGGCTCCTGGGCCCCCGACCACCTGATGGTGCCGAGCGGAGGGACCAGCGTGTGCAGCGCTGATGCCTCGAAACAAACAGTCCCCATCCTACACCCTGAGAAGCCCCAACGCGGGGACTGACTTTCTTTTTAAAAGAAAAATATGTAGGGTTTTTTATTGATTTCAGAGAGGAAGGGAGAGGGAGAGAGAGAGAGAAACGTCAATGCTGAGAGAGAATCATTGATGGGCTGCCTCCTGCACGCCCCACACTGGGATGGAGCCCGCAACCCGGGCCGGTGCCCTGACCGGGAATCGAGCCCTGACCTCCTGGGTCATAGGTCGCTGCTCAGCCACGGAGCCACGCCGGCCGGCACGTTACTTCCTTAAAGCAGTCCAGGTTCCTCGTCGTGTCCCAGGGATCCCGGGATCTCCCCACCCTCTGAGCACAGGGATTCCCTTCAGCCTGGAGGCTCCCGGACGCAGCGCTGGCAGCCAGGGGCCCGGGCAGCCCAGGGGCCACCTGGGGAGGCGGGCATGAGGGTCACTCGCTCTCTGACCCCCCGAATGGGGGAGGGGCAAGCAGGTGCCTGGGGACCGTTCTGTTTTCCTCTCCGCGAGTCACGTGGGCCTGGGCCTCCTCCCCGCACAGCCACTGTGTGAGCCCAGCCACGGCCCCTAGATACCACCCGGCCCCTCGGACTGGAGCTGGGAGCCCCCACTCCCCACCCCCGATGACCTGCAGCATCAGGGGCTGCTCACTCCTCCACCCCCGGCTCCTGACGCCCTCCTTGTCCCTAAAAAGAGCAGGTGGCCGGCCCCTTGCCAGTGGGGACTGGAGCCCAAGGGAGTGTAGGGGGCAGAGCCACCACCCCCTGTGCCCTCCTGACATGTCAGAGCGGCCTCTGCCAGTTCCCCGGGGCCCGGAG
>NW_005370171.1:765517-765727 GCF_000412655.1 Myotis brandtii
ATATTTAAATGCCATTTAACAAAGAAAAATCAACCAAAAAAATGAGTTCGCGTGTCACCTCTGACACGCGTGTCATAGGTTCGCCGTCACTGCTCTAGCTGCACGGGAGCAGCATGGACTGGGCTGGAAACCGAGAGTCAGCCATGGCTGGGCCTCCAGCCCCATCACCACTGAGGCAGCCCTGAGGCAGCAGGCCCGGTGCGCGGTCCC
>NW_005370171.1:765781-766042 GCF_000412655.1 Myotis brandtii
CGCTCACCTGCTTCTCCTCCTTCGTGTGACGCCGCCAGGGCCACCGGGACCTTGGAGTCTGTTGTGTTCAGACATCAGCTCCAGTGACTGAGCTCCCCTCCTGCTCCCAGGGGCCCGGCGGGCGAGGAACTCGGCCCTGAACACGGGCTCCCCGGACGGACGGGGTCAGGAGGGGGCTCCGTTTCTCTTTTCTTTTCGCAAGGACGTGTGTCCCTGGTGCGACGGCCAGGGCCCCGGACCGCAGAACCTGGCTGGGCGGCT
>NW_005370171.1:766201-766607 GCF_000412655.1 Myotis brandtii
GGGCTGTTTCTGGTGGAGGAACCAGCTGGACGGGCAGGAGGCGGGGGTGCTGCCCTCCCGCTGGGACGGTCACCCTGTCACCCGGGAGTGCGGGCCCCTCCTTCCTCCTTCCTTGACGGACAGCGCCCGAGCAGGCCCAGCCAGCTCACCGAGGCCACGGAGTCGCTTGTGTGTGAGGTGTGCATTGTCAGCCAGAGTATTTTTTAAATCTTTTTATCTTTTTTTAAAATATGTCACATGAAATGAACGAGTCTCCGCTGTCTCCAGGTGCCTTTTATTAACTGTTTAGCTTTGTACACGGGGAAGCCCACCAGCGCGCGTCTCCAAATAAAGCCAGTGGCTCTGAGAAAAGGGGTCCTGAATCGCCTCCTGGACCCCAGCTCCCCACACCACCCCCTACCGTGCT
>NW_005370171.1:768144-768395 GCF_000412655.1 Myotis brandtii
CTTCTCAGCACCCACCCCCCCGGGCCCCCCGCAGCCTCCCAGGCGCCCTCCCCTGACTTAGCCCCGAGGGTGCAGGGCTGGGGCGGGTTCCTTCCCTCCTAAGACGCCCCCTTCCCTGCGGGGCCGCGGAGGGAAGGGGAACGAGAGGGCAGGCCCGGGGACAGGGACGTGACGGATGAGGGCCAAGGCCTCCGGAGGGCAGCCTGGCCATCCCAGGCCTCAGGCCTCGGCCCCTCTGCCTCTGTGCTCTC
>NW_005370171.1:769914-776061 GCF_000412655.1 Myotis brandtii
TAAGTGGGGGAGGCAGGTGGGACAGGTGGGCAGGGGACCAGTGGGGGGACAGGTGGAAGGCAGGCACTTGGACAAATGTTTTGGGGAAGGTGTACGTCTTTGCTTCTGGAAGCTGCTGGGAGGAGAATAATATCAAAGGATAAAACCTCAATTTCCCCAAAAAGCTGGAGGGCGGTTCCCGTGAACGACTGGAACACGGTCCTCAGCCCGCAATGGGCCTTCGTGGTGTGTAGTTGGGTGACTGTGTCTGGCGGTGTTTAAAGCCTCTGGTGGCTGAGGCGGAGCTCCATGCAGCAGCCACACGGATACTGTGTGCGGTTCCGTGGCTTTTTCACGTGTTCCGCTGTCCCAGGCTGTTCCCAGCCTCCAGAGGTCCCCGTGCTCCTCCCTCCGGCTCCGCCAGCTCCCGCCAGGCCTCGACAGCCCACCTTGACCTTCTGGACGAGCCCAGCCGGTCCGAACGTGGCAGGGCCCCTTGCTCGGTGCTCGTCCCTGAGACGCCCTGGCCGCCTGGGGTGGCTGGTCCATGGTTGTTGTCCCCACATCTCACCTGAGGCTGCAGCAGAACTTACCCCCCACCCCGCTGGCCGCGGAGGCCGCTGGAAGTGTCAGTCAGGCCTCTGAGGCGGGACCTGCGTGAACATCCCTGGATGCGTCTTCACTCGGATGACAGGGGCCCGATGTGGGGGCGCCACCTTCTTGGTCTGGGGGGACGGGGTTGCTGGGTCATGGAGGGGCGTGCAGCTTCCGTAGCAACCACGTTGCTGTTTTGAAGTCACGGCACCGTCTGCGTCCAGGCAGCAGTGGCTGAGCTCCAGGGCCCTGGGAAGGGGCCTGCGGGGAGCGGAGGGGGTGTGGAGAGCACTGTGGGGAACCAGATGGCCCTGGGTGAGCACCTGGAGGGCACGCGGGTGCCGGGCCCACCTGTTCTGCACTGTGGTGCTGGCACCTCCTGCCCTGCAACCCGGGCCTGTGTCCTGACCAGGAATTGAACCATGACCTGCAGGTTCAGAGGTCGACGCCCACCCCCTGAGCCACGCCGGCCGGGCCGATGGTCCTTCGCTTAGACTCCCACCGCCTCCCCAGCTCCAGGGTCTGCCACCAGCCCTCCCGGGGGAGGCGGGGAGACTGGCGGCTCTTGCTTTTCAGGCTCAGCGTCCAGGGTAACGTAAGGGTAGGGGGTGGCCGCCCCCTTCCTGTGAAATTCACCCTCACCCTGTTTTACAGCTGCGCCCCCCCCACCCCCGAAGTCTGCTTCATTTCCCTCTCCCATCTTCTGTGAACGCACATGTTCGTCTCTGGTCAGACACCCCTGCCTCCAGGTGACCTAAAGCAAAGCCAAGTTCAAACAGTTTCCCAACAAACACCTTTTCTCTGAGAGAACCCGATTCTGGGCCCGGTCTCGAGTGTGAATCGCCGTCTGATGCCTCCACTTCCCCTGGCACGCGGGCCCGGCTCACGGCCACACGGAAGGGGAGGCCGGCTGGCCTCTCCCGGCTTGAGCTGCTCCCTCCCTGACGGTCACTATAAAGCGAAGGCCACTGGCTGAGCCGAAATGCCACCGGGGGGCGGGAGGGGCGGGACTCAGGCCACAGCAAAGGCCTGGGACGGACACAGGTCCTGTCACCAGCAGGCGAGGCGGCGGCATGCTTGTTGCCCCTCCTCAGGCCTGACCTCGTTGTGTGATGCTGTTGCCAGACTCCATTGTTGGGGGGGTTGGAGGGGGGGGCGCTTCAGTGTCTTCTGGGAAAGGGCTGCCCCACAGAGTGTGGGCCCCAGGGGCGCGGGGTCCGACAGCCCGAAAGCATCTCCCTCCAGCAGGCGTGCGCTTGGCTGCAGTTAAGAGAAAACTTGAATAACGCGGGACGTTAAGGGGCTTATTCTCAGAGCAGCTGGAGGTGGGCGTTGCTGGCGTGGCTTTAGCTGCTCTATAATGTCGTCAGGCCGGGCCTGTGAGCCTGAGACACAATCGGTTCACTGTTGCCTCCCGGTCACAAGGCGGCTGCAGCGGCACCAGACATCGCTTCTGCCAACAAGGCAATGAGGTGAGGGGAGCAGGAGAAGTCACCTCATCGTTTTCTTTTTTTTCTTTTCTTACAAAAAACAAAACCAGACGTTTTCCCTCAGCTCTGGGTGGCCGTCTTTTCGTAGGTTTCATGGGTGAGAACTGGGTCCCCGCGTCCCCAGCTGCAGGAGAGAAGGGGGACTGGGACACAGCTCCGCCTGATCGTTTAGATAAACACAAGCCATCCCTGGGCGGGTGCATTGCCACCTTAGATCCAGTTCCTCTGAGCAAAGGCGGGGTGAGGTCTAGTTATCGAGTTTGTTCCCAGGAGCAGGGGGCGGGGCTGAGAGGGGAAACCCGGACCGGTAACGCACCTCGTCCTGCCATCCGTCCAGCACTTCCTGCTAAGAGGCCACTCAAAGACAGCTGGGGGTTCTGCCCAAATTCTTTCCTCCTCCACCCTCACCCCCCACCCCCACCCGTGTCAGCTGGGCACATGGCCGCCCAGGTGGAGACTACATCTCCCAGACTCCCTTTCAGCTCATTGTGCCCATGTGACTCCTGGGGGCCAATGGGGTGTGAGCAGAGGGCCTGCACACCTTCTGGCCAAGGGTGTGTCCACTTGTTAACACTGAGCAGGCGAGCGGTTCGCTTACTTAATTTCACTTAAAAACAAGGAAGTGTGACCCGGAGCATGGAGCTGAGGGTGGGCATGCAAGTGGCCTCTTGTAGCAAAATGCAGTCATTGCAAATGAAGTCTGCACTCGGGGAAGTACTGCAGTTTGTCCCTAAAACGCGAGCTCAGAGTCAACAATTTCTACGACGGCGCTTCCACCGGACAGGAGATGACGGCACCTTAGGCCCCGAGGCCGCGTGGGAACTCCTGGACTCGCAGGAGCTCCTGTTTCTAATTTTGTAAATCGATGGTCAGGATTTACAACGTCCAGCATCTCTGATGAGCACCGCTAGACAGCATCGTAGAAAGGAACGGGTTTCACAGATTTCGAGCCATAAAGCATCTGCCCACAGAAGGTGTGCTGAGTGGGCACGAGGAGGGGGGTCTGTAAAGATGTGGGCTGAGGTGTTCACACCTTTTAACACAGAAATAATAGGCTCCGTAGTCACCTCCATTCATCGCGGCTGCTCTGAGCTGCCGGACGCCCGGCCGGGGGAGACCTGCCTTGGCAATTTGAAATCTTACGGTTGAGCGAGATCAGTCGATCTAAGGTGTCAACGATTTCAAGTTCATTCACCGTGAAAACCGCTTGGAGGAAGGTGGCAGGCCCGTTTCTATAAAATAAAACGGAACAAATATTGGGAAAGTCTGTTTTTCAGAAACACGCCAGTGGCCTGGGATTAAGCGCAGGCATAGCTCCAAACGCAGAAATATACACGAGCCGCCAAGAGCCATACTCTCCCCGCGGTATCACCCGGCGCTCAGATCACTGACAGAAGGAACTGGGAATTGTTTGTCCGTTAATGCACATAGATTTGGGGGAGAATAATATTTACTTTTTGAATCCACCAATATAATGAAACCAACTTGTCAGCCAATAAGTAAATATTGTAAAAATTATGTTAGCATTATTTTTCAATTTCAAAATTTTCCCAGTTTGGAGAAAAGAAAAATGACACGGCTACCCATCCTCCCGCCCCTCTTGCTCCCGAAGCGATTTCCGGCGGCTGGGAGGACGGGGAGCGGCCACCTGGCCTCACTGAGCAGGTTTGGGAGCCGAAGGTCTTGTCCAGCGTTTCGCTGCTTTTAGCTGAGGGACCGGGTTCAGGCCAGAGAAACTGTAGCTTCGTTAAGGTTTTCCCGTAAATAAAAGTGGGGTTACTACATCGTTTTTATTTTATTTCCAACGTGATCATGTGTCCGACTCCTTCCGACCGAGAGGCAAATCACAAACGTGAACTGAGGGCCCATCCATGGGGGCCGCTACGCTCGGCTCCTCTCACAGTTTTCACCAGAAAATCAGTCCCGGCCTGTGGGGCAGCGTGACCTTCTGGAATATGACGACGAGGGAGACGGGTGTCTAGCAAGGTCCTTGGCCAAAAAGTGGGCAGAACCGTGCGCTCTTGTTCAGACACAAACCCGAGTGTTCTGAGGCTCCTAAAGGCTGAGAGGGAAGCGATGTTGTCTGTGGCCTCGGCGGGCGGCTGAGCCACGTGGACACTGGATGCCTGGGCCTCCACAGCATCTGCGCAGCCTCCACGGCCTCCCATGGGGCTGGCTTCTCCTCGGCACTGGGCTGGTGGGTGAGTTCCACAAGCCGTTGGGAGGCTCCTGTTGGGGAACCGTGAGAAATACCCCAGAGGCCGAGCCTCCCTCTCCCTCCCGGGGCTGCAGTGAGGAGGGGAAAGGGACTCCGCTGAGAAAAGGGAACTTATATGCTACTAGTGACCCGGTGCACGGATTCATGCACAGGTGGGTCCCTCAGCCTGGCCGGCGATCGGGGCCAACTCACCAGCGGGAGGGATCGTGAGAGGTTGACGGGCCACAGGGGGTTAGCTGTGGGAGTGCACCGACCACCAGGGGGTAGCTCCTGCATTGAGCATCTGCCCCCTGGTGGTCATTGTGCGTCATAGCGACCGGGCGACCGGTGAAACCATCGAATGGTCACTTAGGCTTTTCTATAGAGAGACATGCAGAGCCCATGGACACGAGCAATAGGGTGGTGAAGATGGGGAGGGAGGGGCTTGGGGTCATAAAGTGAGGAAATGGGCGACACCTGTAATATTATCAACAATAAAAAATATTTTAAAAGGGAGTAAGGAGTTACTCTTCGAAGTGATGAAGTTGTCCTCAGATTAGATAGTGGTGATGTCCACACAATCCCGTGGATTTCTAAATAACTGAATTGTGTGCTTTTGTTAAATGAATTAATGTTGTGGCACATAAATTTCACCTCAAAAAAGCTGTAAAAGAAAAGTTCAACCAGGTCCCTTCTTAACAACAACAACAAAAAGGAGTGAGGGAGAGGCAATCGGTGCTTCTGGCTGTGGATGGAGGCGAAGTGGGCGCGGGCGCGGGTGCAGGTTTGGGCCTGGACGTGGGTGCAGGTGCGGGCGCGGGTTCGGGAGTGAGTTTGGGTTGGTTGGGTTCTTTGTTCCCTTTGAGGATTTTCTGGTCAAGAAAAGTCCTTCCAGCTCCTTGGGGGGATCCTGTGACATCACTAAATGCTGCTCCTTGTGGAGCCCAGTGATGGCTGGACGTCGACAGGACCACCGTGACTTCCTGCTGAAGGAGGCGCCGTCCCTGCCCCCCGTGGTTCCGACGCACGGACCCGTCTTTCCCAGACCTCGGCCCACGCTGTGTTCACGGACCCACGCGAGCCCTGGAGCGCACAGCCACGGTGCCGGGAACTCTGCACGCGACCCTGAGCCTGGTTCCCGTGTCTCGCCGGCACCGTTCCACCCGTCTGCTCTTGAGGGTCGCACCCCAGGCAGCCCCCAGCGCCATGGCACCCTTTCCGGTCTCCGTGAGACTCAGGAGCGGAGATGCAGGGGACCCCGTCCGTCCAGGCTCTTCCTCCATCATCCCAGCCCCGGGTCGGGCTTCCTGCCAGGGCGTGGGCATCGCAGGCGTTTAGGGCACAATTTAGGCGAATAGGCAACCACGGGGATGGGCCCATGCGGTAAGGTTCCCTCGCAGGTCTGTGTGGTCCACACCAGCACCGAAAGGCCTGGCCCTGGACTGGCCGGGAGGTGGAGGGGAGCTTTGAGCACCTGCCTTTGTTCCCTGCGGGCCCTGTACCCAGGTCAGCACGAGAGGGTGGGCCAGGCCTGTAACGTCTCTGGGTCCTGCTGGCATCGGGGGCCTGAGCTGGCACAGGGCAGGGCTTTCTGGGCATTTGTGGGGTGAGCTCTGCTCACCAAACAGTCAGGACCCACTTAATTCTTACCTTTCCCTCCGTTGGTTGGGTCTTGAGTCCCGTAAGCTCCTCGGACCATAAATGTGTTTAGGAAACTGAGCTGTGATGTTGCATATTCTTAGGAGAAACTGGGTTTTTCCGGAGCGGAATCGGCAGCTGAATGTCCACAGCGGGGGCTCAGCATTGAATACAGGCGCGGCCGCCGCTGCGGGAACAGAGTGCCGAGGGTTCTCAGGCATCAGGCAAACCGCGCACCAGACACTCCAA
>NW_005370171.1:776296-777836 GCF_000412655.1 Myotis brandtii
GCGAGCCCGACCAGATCGCAGACGCAGGACCACGCGCGATGCCTCGGGGCCGGGGCCGGCAGATAAGCCCTCAGTTCTCACGTGGAGCCTGGAAGCCATGTGACTCTTGAACTAGGAAGACAAGTTTTTGACTCGACTTAAGCCCCAGCTTCTGGAAGAGCCCGTGTGAGAGATGTGTCCCCAGAGGGGCCTCCACGCGGCAAGCGAGGCACCCCCTCCCTCCGCCCCACTCGCCAAACCCCTTTCTTTTCAAATATGTTTCATTGATTTCAGGGAGGAAGGGAGAGGGAGAGAGAAGCATCAGTGATGAGAGAGAATCACGGACCGGCTGCCTCCTGCACGCCCCCCACTGGGGATGGAGCCTGTAACCCCGGCATGTGCCCTGACCGGGAATCAAACTGGGACCTCCTGGTTCCTAGGTCGACGCTTAGCCGCTGAGCACATGCCTGCCGGGTTGTGGACTCGATCCCCAGTGGGGGGCGTGCGGGAGGCGGCCGATCCACGATTCTCCCTCATCATTGATGTTTCTCTCTCTCTCTCCCTCTCCCTTCCTCTCTGAAGTCAATAAAATCAATAAAAAACAAAAATGTACGGGGATGACAGGGTGATAGAATCAGATAGGTCCCAGGTCTCCTAGCAGCAGCGGAGCAGGAGGGCTGGCCGGTGCTGTACGTGCACGGGCGCGGGGTCCGGAGGCGTGAGCTCTGTGATTGCTCCCCCGCCGCTCCCGTTCCGCGGCGTTTCTGAGGGTTTAGGTGACGAAGGGCACCAGCTCCTCAAGTGACGAGGGCGGCAGACCCGGGGGGGGAGGGGGGCGGTGAGTCTTAAAGACCGAGGCCCGGCAGCCCTCGCGGTGGTTCACTCGCTTCCTCTTCCAACGCGTAAACCAGGAAATACTCGCCTCTCGGCCTTGCCCGGGGGCGCCTGGCGCTCAGGACCGCTGGTCCGTGTGGCTGTTTCTGTCTCCACTCGGTGCTCTTCGTGCTGCAGCGAGTTTTCTAGGAAAGACAACGAAGTTACGGGCACAGCCCTGTCCCAGGGGTGACAGCCTGGCCTCCGTCACCCTCCGTGACGCCTCGCTGGGCGGTGGCCCCCGGCGGCTGCTGCCCGTGATGCTAAGAGCACAGGGTGCTGCCTGCCCTGGGGCCTTTGCCGTTGCTCCCTCTCCGCTCGGAACAGGCTTCCTGGGGTGTCGACAGCTTCCGGCCGTTGTCTGTAGCCGTGCATCCAGTCTCCATGGTAACCCTGGTCCCAGCCTGCAGTCACCGATCACTGTGGCTCCTGTGTATGTAGCTCCCCCTCTGAGCGGGCGCCTCACCCCTGTCCTCACGCCGGGCCCAGCCGGCGGGACAGGCCCACGGGGACGGTCACATGACCTTTGTTTTGGTTTCTAAAGACGAAAACAAAGAGGCCAAAAGGGGGGAGTTGGCTGGATCAGTAGAGACTGCGCCCCAGGCAGGCGGGTTGGCTGATGGTCCGCAGAGCTGGAGCGCGGAGCGTGGGGCGCGGGCAGGAGGCAGAGGAGTGGGAGGAGCCCCAG
>NW_005370171.1:778107-779118 GCF_000412655.1 Myotis brandtii
CTCCCACTGAATTCCGTTTGAAGGTCACTGTCTAAATGGCAGGTCAGACGAGAGCTCCCAGGCGGACACAGCACGCGGACGCGGGGCAGGCGCGACTCCCACGGAGGACGCAGGAAGGACAGACCGCGAAGGGAAGCCTCGACCTGGGGCCTCATTAAACTAGAAGCTCGACTCGTCAGAAATATCTCGGAGGATGGGAGCCACCGAGCATCTCAGCGAAGGAGCCGCGGGCAAATACAGGGAGCAGGGCCCCGGCCAGTGCGGCTCCGTGGGTACAGCATCCGCCTGCGGACTGAGGGGTCCCGGGTTCGATTCCCGGTCAGGGCACAGGCCCGGGTTGTGGGCTCGATCCCCAGTACGGGGCATGCAGGAGGCAGCCGATCAATGATGCTCTCTCATCACTGATGTTTCTCTCTCCCTCTCCCTTCCTCTCTGACATCAATACAAACATAAATGCTGAAAATACTAATCTGCTGGAACGAATAGGCATTTGGTTGACCAAAAGCAGCCAGACACAAGCTAGTCCAAAGCGTGTGGTCCCTTCATGCGAAACGCACGTCGTCCCAGCCGCCTGCGGTGACAGGTCAGCTCAGCGGTTCCCTCTGGGAGGAGGGACGTGTCCGGACCGTGTGGACGGGGGTCGCACACAGGCAGACACGCACACGTGTCCGTGCGCTCCCTGCGGCACGTGTTAGACCTCATGGACACGGGGAGCTTGGTAAGGAAAGGATGACTTCAAGGTCCTAAAGAAGTTCCTTCCACTTCCTGCCGTGCAGGTCAGCAGGCGGGAGGGGAGGGGGCTGACATGAAGAGGGTGGGGTCCCCTCGATGGAACGTGGTCAGCTGACGCCCAGGGCGGGCTCCCTGTGGGCGACGCGGACTCTGGGGTGTCAGCGTGAGACCCTGACGGCTGAACCTCGCAGCTCCCCATGGGCAGAGGTGACCAAAGCTCCCCACGCAGACACCGGACAGGCCACAGGGAGGGAAGACAGGCAGGCGGCCTGCGGCGCC
>NW_005370171.1:780631-784033 GCF_000412655.1 Myotis brandtii
TGTGATGTGCACATGCCCACAGCCTCGCTCGTTTCCCCCGATGAGCTTCCCGGTCACTGGCCGTGGAGTCATCCGTGTCCCGGGGGTTCCACCCCCCCAGCCTCATGGGGCTCTTCAGTTCGCGCCCCGGTTCTTAGGGGCCGTGTCTCCCTGCTAAACGGCGCCTGGCAGGCTCTCCGCCTCGCCTCCGCCGGCTCCAGCGTTCATCTCAGCAAAGCAGACGTCATGTACATGGGCCTGGTCTCTCTCTCCGTCCTTTCATCTGCGACCTGGTGTGCCCAGGCATTAGCCCTGCCCCTGAGAAACCACAGACGGGGTCGGAGAGGGGGGCTGGGGTCACAGGGCAGGCGGGGCGTCGCCTGCAGACACACCCTGGGTTTCAGGAAGGGGTTCCACTCCCCCCCCCCCGGCCCCTGACGCGTCCTCTCTCCACGGGCCACGCTGGGCCTGGGCCGTCTCTGTTTTCTCGGTCGGTCTGCCAGCAAGTTCCCTGTGGCGCTGGCTCTTCGGAAACGTCCACGAGGCTTCTCTCTGCCCACGGTGACGGCGTTTTTAAACTCCCAAGTAGGGAGTGTGGTTCCAGTTCTCCTTTTGCACCAGCTTCTCACGTGGGAGGGACGTGACCGCACGTGGGCCGCGTGAAGCGGCAGAGGAGGCCGCCACCCCAGTGCCCATCCCGACTCTCCCTGCGCTTGGTCCTGTTGGCACCCTTCGTTTCCCGTGACGTCAGACACAGAACTGGGCCGAAGCTGCAGGAGACCAGAGAGGCCCAGCCAGGGACTGCCCCTCCCCCCCGACCCTGTGAGGTGGGCTCACCTGTCAGTCACTCCCCGCGCCCCTCGTGTGCGTGTCATACCCTCTCCTTTCAACCAGACGGAGGAGACTGAGGACAGAGCTCACCCACAGCAACAGGTGGGGAGGCGGGCAGCCGCAGTGGGACTGCGGGTGGAGGGCCGGTCCCATCCAGGGCCAGTCCTCAGTCCCTGGAACTTCCCAGCACGCGGCGCTGCCTGGCGGTTGGAGGCCGGCCTGCCTGCCGAGAGCGACCCCCGGATCACTGGGTGCGCAGGGAGCAGAGGCATGAGGCATGCGGAGCGAGGGGCTCAGGGTGTCCAGAGGGCAAACGCCCCGTTTCTTCTTTTGTTTTCGTTTTTTCTGCGTCTGTGCAGCTGCCCCCTGATGGGCTGGAGCTGCAGGCAGGGAGGGAAGGGCCCTCTGAACGTGAGTCCAAAGGACCAGAATTCCGAGCTTCTGGCGGAGCCCCAAGGACATCAGCTTCCACAGCCGCTGATGAAACCCGCGTCGCCCGTGACCTTGAGGGAGACGCAGCCCGTGTTTCCGTCGTGACCTGACCATCCAGGGAAACACTTAGGCCTTCAGAGAAGACACTTAAAACGGAGCCTGTGACGCCATTGACCCAAGTGCAGCAAATGCTTCCACAGAACTTGACCGGAAGCTTCTTTCTATTCCGAGGAGCTTGTCTGGAGGTCACAGGGGCCCACTGGGCAGAGAAGGGTCTGGGAGAGTCGGCACCGCGTTGCTCTCTGTAACAGAGAAAACCAGCACCAACCAGGTGATGCTGATGGAACGCGGAGGGAGCCAGTCAGGGTGAGTCCAACAAGGGGACACTTTGCAGCCATTAAAATTATGCTACAAATCAGTGACCGTTGCTAAGGCGCGGTGGCCGTGTGCTGTTAGGGAAAGTGCAATACGATACTATCTTTCTTGAAAGAAGGAATGTGTGTACAAAATACAAGTGCGCCGTGGACAGATGGCTGGGACTCAGTGATTAAAAGGTTAATGTGGTTATTTAAGTGGGAGGGTTCTGGGCAATCTGTTTCTTGGCTGCTCACTTTATACTATTTTGTAAATTATTTGAAAGAAGCAAAATTATCACAATAACTTATAAAAGTAAAGATACTGAGGAGGCCGTTGGTGAAGTCCCTTCTGCATGCAGACGCACGGTTGGTCCCCTCAGCGGTTCGTGTTTGCTCTAAATGGTGACTTCCCAGCGGGGGGCGCTGTCTTTTCTCCCCGCAGCTCCGTGCACAGCCCAGCGGGGCCGAGAGCTCCACTGTGGCTGTTGACTGAGTGGGCATTTAGATGTCAGGTACTGAGAGGATATTAGTGAAAATAGCAAGGAACTAAATTGCACTGGAACTTTCGTAATTGAAAACTAAAACCCCCGAGTCATTTCCTTTTATTACAGATGAACCCGCCTCGCAGCTCCCCCTCGGCGTTGAAGTCCTGCCAGCGTGTGGGTTACGATCCCATCGCTTGGCCGATGTGAGAGATTTAAAAGCTGCTTAATGACATCATTATCCTGCAAATCATAGCCAGGGAGGCACACGTGAGTCCGGTGTTTGAGGCAGCCACGCCAGGACCTGTGGTTTCTGAGAGGGGGCCAGGGCCAGCCCAAGCCAATTTAAGAAGGGGGTGACATGATGTTCTGCATTCCCAACTTCCTCACCTGCTCCTCTGCCTCCGTATCAGTCAGCTATTGCTGCGTAACAAATAGCCACACAGTGACAGCGGCAAGGAAAAATGCCAGTGGTTTGTTGATGTGGGTGGGGCCCTCCCCCTTCCACCTCTGGATTCAGACTCGGGTCTGCACCCGTGTATGTCGAAGGGCAGAGCCTTCAGAGGAAGCTCCTCTCCTGTTGTTGGTAAAAGGTCAAGGTCAGGAGAGCGCGCCCAGCATGCACTTCGAATGGCTCCTGTGCTGTGTCCGCCAACCACCCCCGGCTGGGGGGCGCCCACCCCCGCGGGCGGGGAGGCCACAGCGAGGTGCCTGGGGGGGACTGAGGAGCTGACTGGCGAGTCCACCCCCACCCCTCCATCGGGCCGGCTCCCGCCCCGCATCACCTCCCGCTTTCCCGCCGCCGCCACTGGCACAGTCGTCTCTCCTGCCTCACGGAAAAGCCAGCCCTGCTGATGGCCGCCGGCGTCCTTTCTGAGGAAATAAACACCGGTTTGCTGTTCTGTGGACCAAGCTCGTGTGCTTTTGCGGGTTCCTGGGGGAGGAGGGGGTGTCCCCGGCTGGTCAGCGTAGCTTCCATCTCCGTCCCAGCGGCCAGAGTGGTGCAGGCGCCAAAGGACTGCGGCCACGTGGGCAGGGAGAGCGCCTGTGGCCGAGGGGACAGCGCAGCCCGTTTTACCGCAATTGAGAAGCCTCCCTGGACCGTCACAAAGTCACCGCGGCTGGGCCAGAGGTCACCGCGGCCGGGCCAGAGGCCACGTGGGACGGCGCTGTAAAGGCGCCGACTGAGGAGCAAGCGCATCCCTCCCATGATGAGGAGCAGCACCTCCACGCGAAGAGCCTCCCTGGGCGTCTCTGGGAAACGCAGGTGATTCTGTTTCCTAACATCGCCCATCGGGCATGGTCCCTGGGCGGGGGGGGGA
>NW_005370171.1:784274-788641 GCF_000412655.1 Myotis brandtii
CACACACGGGGGCCGCACACGGGGCCGCGCTGCGCTGCTGGAGGAGAGCAGTTGTGGGTAAGACCCGCCACCTCTGTGCCGGGCTCACCACAGGGAAGCTTTCAGCTTTCTCTTCCCAATCTGACACCAATTTGGCCATTTTTGTGTCGATTTAGGCCTAAACTCAGAGGGCACGCAGGCCTCCGGGGGCTTAAATGTGGCTGTGAGCAGAGTTCTGAGCCGCAATTCGGGCGGGAAGCGCAGGGCCTGAGAGAAACAGCACAGGAGGGGCTCCCGCCGGGGCTGCGGGCGGGGCTCGGTTCTCAGACTGCGGCGGCATCAGGCACTTGTCAGAAATGCAAGTTCTGACAATAAAAACATATTAAAAATCAAATCAAATAAAAAAAATGAGACTCCAAAGAGCTGCCGGAAGCCTTTGGGAGTCCAGTTCCCCTGTGGCTGCTACTCACGGCTCAGCCTCAGGCCACAGCCACCAAGGGTGCGAAGGTGCCGGGGCCACTGCCCAGCAAGATCAGCAACAGGAAGGGAGACAAACCCAAATTAAACTTCTGCGCACACAGAAGGCTTCACAGGCAAATGAGAATCATCTTCCATCTTTGGAAATGTTCTTTGTAAATTGATTTCAGAGAGGAAGGGAGAGGGAGAGAGAGAAACATCAGTGATGAGAGAGGATCATTGATCGCTGCCTCCTGCACGCCTCACACTGGGGATGGAGCCCACAACCCGGGCCTGTACCCTGACCGGGAATTGAACCTTGACCTCCTGGTTCATAGGTCGACGCTCCACCACCGACCCACACCGGCCGGGCTATTTTCCCATCTTTGGTTCATCATGTCTTCATGTCTCTATTTTACTTGGATCAGAGTAGATGCCCCCAGAGAACAAAACAAGACGACCAGCGCTAAACAGTACGAAGCCGAGTCCATTCAAACGCAGGCCACGGAGCCCATGTGGCGAGTGGACGGCGGGGTTTCCGTTCTGGACGGGGGACCCGGGGTCGTGCGGAGGGCGGCAGCCCCTCTTGTGGGCAGAGCAGATGAGCCCGTCGGTGTGTGCACGGTGGTTAGAACAAGGCCTGTTGTTTACATCCAGTCGGGGTCAGGGTCAGACCCATCGGGGGCAGTGGCTGGGGCCAGGTGTGTGGGACCCAAGGGCCAGCTGTGTGGTCCCTGCAGCTGTGCTGCGAGGAGTGGCAGTGCTCTGCACGGTGTAAGTTCACCTCGGGACGCCGACCCCCTGCATCATCCCTTCCTGCTGACGTCGCGCGGGGTCCTTGCATTCCAGAGGCTGTTCCCATTGTACTGAGGTCCAATCCCCCGCACGCACCCCCGCCCATGCCGCTGTCGCTGTCCTAGGTGTGCTGTTTGCTCCGTCTCTGCGCCTCCCTGAAGCTCTGGGGCAGGTGCTGGCTTTGGCGGTGGCTGCGTTTTCAGCACCTGGGACAGCGCCCAGTTTGTGCTGTGACTGTTCCCTGAAGAGAGAGGCGCCTGGCAGCTCATCGCTGGTGTAAAATGCCTCGGGTCCTGGATGTTCGTGTTGGGTCCCGCTCTTCCTCGTTCGCTTATTAGATGTGGTCGCTTTCTGTGGGGTCTCCAGGGGGTTCATCTGCGAAGAGTGACGACAGTTTTCTTCCTCCCTCCCATCGGGTGTCTTTTCTTCCTTCTCGTCTGGTTGCTGTGGGTGCTGGGCACGGTGTGGGACCGGAGAGGTGGCCGCAGACACCCTGTCTTGTTCCTGGTTTTAAGGTGAAGGCTTTCCCCCCGCGGAGTGTGATGTTGGCTGTGGGTTGGTCACTGGGTGAATGAAGGTGAAGGGATTAACAACATACAGACAAGCCACACAGGCACAGACAGCAGTGTGGGGGGCAGCCGGGGGGAAGGGGGGGGCCAGGTGGAGTGGGCAACGGGGCGGGGAATGTGGACGAAAGAGACTTTGCGTGGGGCGCTGGGCGCGACGGTGCGAAGGTGATGTTCCGCTGAGCTGACACTGGGAACCCGCGTGGCTTTGCGAACAAAACACTCGTGGACACAGACAACCAGGTGGTGGTTGCCAGAAGGAGGAGGGGATAATGGATAAAGGGGGTCAAACATGTGATGGAAGAAGAGTTGGCTTTGGGTGCCAGGCACACAATGCAACAGACAGACCCTGTGCTGTAGAGTGGCTCCCCTGAGGCCTGTATACTGTTATTAACCAATGTCACCCCACAATAAGTTAAATTTTTTTAAAAATATATTTTATTGATTTTTTACAGAGAGGAAGGGAGAGGGATAGAGAGTTAGAAACATCGATGAGAGAGAAACATCGGTCAGCTGCCTCCTGCACACCTCCTACTGGGGATGTGCCCGCAACCAAGGTACATGCCCTTGACCGGAATCGAACCTGGGACCCTTCGGTCCAAAGGCTGACGCTGTATCCACTGAGCCAAACCGGTTAGGGCTAAATTAAATTTTTAAAAAACAAAGATTTATGGGAGAAATAACATTAGGAGAACAAAGATGTGAATACACATGCTTTTACTTTTTAATATATTTTTATTGATTTCAGAGAGGAAGGGAGAGAGAGATAGAAACATCAATGATGAGAGAGAATCCTTGATCGGCTGCCTCCTGCACACCCCCCACTGGGGATCGAGCCCACAACCCGGGCATGTGCCCTAGACCAGAATCGAACCCGGGATCCTTCAGTCTGCAGGCCGACACTCTACCCACTGAGCCAAACCGGCCAGGGCTTATAATTGTTGATTAGTTAACAAAAAACAAACAACGGAGATATAACAAAATGATGTGCAAAGCCCATAAAACGGCAGCAGTTCCAATTCTAAAGAGGGTAAATCCATCATCGCCCTAGACTAGAAATGTCGACGGTGTTTTGAAGTATAAAAGGTGCGGGTGTGATCTATGGAGGGAGAAAAGGCAACAAAAACAACGAAAGTAGCTCCGAGACGCGTCCAGCCCCGGGCCGAGCCGTGGCCTGACGGCTGGGCACTGTCCTGAGTAACCCAGCATCACAGCGTGTTGGCTTCCCACAGCAACACCCCAGGCTGCCTGGCCCGTTAGCTGGGCATCATCCCCAGCACCAACAGGTTGCCGGTTCGAGTCCCAGTCAGGACACACGCCCGGGTTGCCAGCTCAATCCCCAGTAGGGGGCGTGCAGGAGGCGGCCAACCGATCAATGGCTCTCTTTCATCATTGATGTTTCTCTCTCTCTCTCCCTCTCCCTTCCTCTCTCTCTAAAAAAAAAATAATTAAAATATTTAAAAATTTTTTAAAGCAAACAAAAAATCCTCCCATAAAAGCGTACCCCAATTCATGACCACCAATCACATTTCTTTCACATTTCCCCATGTCCCTATTTCCGAGCACATGGTGCGCATGCACAGCGATAGCAGGAGAGGCACAGCTCTGGCCCTGACTGCACTCGCCCTCACATCTGGACCTCCCCGTCCTGCGTCTGGCCCGTCCGCGTCACTGCTGTCGCCTGCCCCCCGCGCTGCCAGCGCACGGACCGTGCTGGGTCTTCCTCTCGCCTTCTCTTTGGCCGTGTGGGCTGTGACCAGCTTCCGCTGCGTAAATAACACTGCGATGAACATCTCCCGCTCCTCAGCTGAGTCGGAATGTGCTTTCTAACGTGAATAACGTTACGTAAACGGCCTCATCGTACCCAGGAGAAAATAAAAATAATGACTAATTCTAGACATTGCAAAAAAATCAAGGGTAATTACTAGAAAAATACAAATAGAGGAATAACTTCTTACTCGCAAACTACTGGAGGAAAAAATCATAAAACAATGAAATGATCAGTCCTCAAACGGGAGGAAGTAACATATAAAACGAGAGGAGGCCGTGTATTGAAACATTGATCACCGCATAAATAAGAACTGGTTAAATGGTCCTCAGAAGAGGGGGAAATTGCAGAATCTATCCAGTCGCTTTCAACGCCACACACGCACTCACAGCTAATTCTCTGGGACAAAATGGGAGGACGTTTGAAAACAAGGAAGCGGCGGGAGATGACCTCTGGTTCACCTTGAGGAGAAGGAGTCATGATGATGTTGCTGGAGAAGATGTGCAGGGAGAGGAAGTCGGCCGTTCACAGCTTAATTTAGCATCACTCCGCTCTAAAGGCTGCGGAGTTCGTGCAGAAAGAACAGAAGGAAGCGAGAACCGGTGAGCTCGGCATCCCTGCAAAAACGAAGGGAAAAGTGCAAATTAACAACAACGTAGAGAGCAGACATGAAAACCCAAACAGATGTACAGTGGGCAGCGCCGAAGAGCCAGCATGACCTCTGGGTCTGCATCTGCTCTTTGGCTGAAACACAGACAGCTGTGTGGCGAAGGCCAGAGGGAGGGGCGAGGGGCTGGGGTGGG
>NW_005370171.1:788667-794533 GCF_000412655.1 Myotis brandtii
CGTCTGTAACCGTGTCAACCATAACAATAAAGAAAAAAGGCCCAAAACTGTGTCTCTGAAAAGACTAATGAAATGAATGACTCCCTGACGAGAAAAGGAGAAGGAAGAAACAAGTAAGTAACTTTCCGGGAGGAAGCAGGTCACCTCTCTGAGATGTTTATTTAGACGTTAACGTGGAAATAAGGGGCCAGAATGAGCATGTTGATACGGAAGCATCTGAGGATTTCGATGAAGCTGACCAATGCCTGGGAAAACAGCTCACCCAACATGGCACCAGGAGCCCGGGGGAGTCTGCATAGTGACGTCATCGCTAAATAAACCGAATCTGTCGTTTAAAAACTCCGACAAAGTGGACTCCGGGCCCAGACTGTCCTCACGGGGAAATCCGTGGACTATTTATCGCTGGAGGATGGGAATGGCACACGCCTCCCACCGAGGAGAGACGAAGCAGGGACGCCCCAAGCTCGTTCTGTGGGTCCCTCTGCCAAGTCCTGACAAAGCCGATCATGTCCAGGAGCAGAAACACAAAACATCACCGAGGGCCCAGCAGCCAAGGATGACAACACCTGGGGCTGGGCATGCTCCTTGCCGGGGCGCAGGCGGACTTGACATTCAGAAATCCATGGAGGACGTCATGGTGTCGGCTCCAGGGATGCAGGGGGTTCACAGAATTCATCATTTATTAGTGACTTTAAAAACTCCTAGCAAAGCAGGAATAGAAGTTCCTCAGTATGATGAAGGGTATCCTACATACCCATGACAAAATCCTACATAATAAAAGCCTAATATGCAAATTGAACGGCGGAATGACCGGTCGCTATGATGCACACTGACCACCGGGGGGCAGACGCTCAACGCAGGAGCTGCCCCCTGGTGGTCAGTGCGTTCCCACCAGGAGAGAGCCGCTCAGCCAGAAGCCAGGCTCACGGCTGACGAGCGCAGCCTCCGTGGCAGTCGGACATCCCCCGAGGGGTCCCGGACTGTGAGAGGGCGCAGGCTGGGCTGAGGGACCCGCCCCACCCCCCAGTGCATGAATGTCGTGCACCGGGCCTCTAGTTTAAAATAAATAAGCTCATACGTGGAGCAAGACGGCGGGATCTCGGAAAGCATAGTGTTGCATGAGAGATCAGGCTTTGGGATGTTATGCTATGCATAATGCAGGGCTTCCGTAAAAGTCTAAATGCATAAACCGATAGTCTGCAATATGGTACAGAGATATGTATTCATTGAGACGTGATGGGATCATTTCGAATGGAGCAGACAAACACATACCAAATTTATGATGATGATGCTTCTGGGAGAAAGAAAGGAGCCTGAAACAGAAGGGATGCAAAGGTATTTCATCTTGGCTACGTTATTCCAGCTCCCTTAAATATTAAGCAACACTGATCTGAAATAAAAATGACAGCATCGAAGTAGTTTAAACACTGGGTTCTGAGTCATATGGGTGCTGGTTACCGTTTATGGTTCTCGGTATTTCAAAAACCCCTGGGAAGCACCGAGGCACAGTCTTTGGTGACAGAATGGCATTCACTCTATCACTTGGGCATGTCCCACCCGGCGCCCAAGCCGAGACACGTGGCTAGACCAGGGCATGTGGGCGCCGTCCACGTCAGCGCCGTGGGACCGGAGGGGACAGCTGGACGCCATCTCCTTGGCCAGGCGCCTCCTGCCTCCCCCTCTTTCCTGCTGGCATCTCATGACGGTGCCGTGGCGACGTGTGTCAGGTGACTGTGCGATAGTTCCTTCCTGCCTCTCCCCTTGGACGGCGAGATCCGATTCGCAGGAACCACGGCTTATTCATTCCCGGGATCCGAGCGCGCAGGGGGCGTGACCGTGTCCGATGAACACATGACTGAGCGGACCCCCTTCGTCTGCTCGGCCACCTCCTACCTGTAGTCAGAGGGTGCTGAGGGCTAAATGTGTGTGTCCCCCAAATTCCTACGCTGCAACCCCACCCCCATGTGACAGTATCAGGAGGTGGGGCCGTGGGAGGGTCACAGGGATCAGGGCCCTCGCCAAGGAGACCCGCGAGCTCCCTGCTCCTCCAGCCGCGTGAGGTTCCAGCGGGAAGGCGGTCACGAGCCAGGGAGCCGAGCCCTCACCGGACCGAACCTGCTGGAGCCGTGACCGTGACTTGGCAGCTTCTGGAACTGTGAGCCGTGACCTCCTGTGACCTCCTGTGCTGCTGACCCGGCTGTGCGTTCTGTTACCGCAGCAGGCACGGCCAACACACAGGCAGATGCTGTAACCGGCATCGGCGCCAGTCCTGGGCATTGCGTGAAGGTCTTGGGCCGCGGTGTGAGTGCCTTCACACCAGTGGCCATCGGAGGACTTAGTGAAAGTCACCCAAAAAGCGAGAGTAGTCGAGTCGTGTGTAGAAAAAGCTTTGGGGCCTGACCCAAAGGCGGGGGTAGGGGGGCAGGCAGCGCGGCTAGAAGCCGAGAGGAAGCCCTGTGGGCCCCAAAGACTCAGGAGTGGAGCCAGCACGACCAAGAGCCGTCCCGGGAGGAAGGGGGGGAGGAAGGAGGAAGGAGGAGAGTGGGCGCGAGGCCGTCCGTGTGACCCTGAGAAGCGGCTGGGCTCTGGGGACACGGCCATCGCCGGGGGCTGGAAATGCCCGCGAGTCTGTCTGATGTTTTGATGCAAAGAGGCGGCATTTCCATCCTGAGCACGGGGTTGGATTCACAGCCTGAAACGCCCCCCGAGCCGAGGGCGCGGTGGAGCCCTGCAGAAAGCGACGCCCGCCTGCCCGTCCTGGCCCTGGACGCGGGAGGCATCTGAGTGCGACTTTCGATGAGGGTTGGAGAGCGTTTGAGCAGAGCCTGGGATTTGCTGCCCACGGGGTCTGCTCTGCACCTGACGGTAAATTCAAGGCCCAAAAGGCAGAACCAGGAGCTGAGGGCCCATTCGCTTTTCCAAATGCCCAGGAAATTCGGGGGATGCCCTCACAGCAGCCACCGCCCCACCCTTCCTTGACGGAGGAGGTGGCGTTCGGCGTGCAACCTGCTGCTGAGAAATGAGCGAGGGCATCCCTGGGCCTGGGGAGGCCAGGAGGGAGCCTCTAGCTTCCTGTCCCTTTGGCTTCCGTGGTAATAGCTCTCCTGCCACTGCTGCCTGGCGACGCCCCACCTGGATGCCTGTCCTCCACGTCATCCCCCCACACCCCCCAGGGCATTTCCAGGGCAAGGACGACAGAACCCCGATCTCCTGGCCAGGCCTGCTGTCAATGTCACTGTCGCCGTCACCTGTAAGAGCTGGTGCGGCCGACCCGGAGCCCCCAGCGCCTCCAGGTGCCGACACGCCACCCAGGTCAGCCAGCGGCTCCGTGCCCGGACTCCGCCCCCCGGCTCCTCCCGGAGCCCACACCTCAACCTTCGCACGTTCTGTGGAGAGGTGTGTGCATGTCTACATACAGACCATTGAGGTGGGGCAGACACATTGCCGGCAGCGTCACTGGCAAAATCCCGCTGGGCCGCCAGCTGGCTCAGGGGCTGAGCGTCGACCGATGAACCAGGAGGTCGCGGTTCGATTCCCGCTCAGAGCACAAGCCCAGGTTGTGACTCCATCCCAGTGTGGGGCGTGCAGGAGGCAGCCGATCAATGATTCTCTCTCATCACTGATGTTTCTGTCTCTCTCTCCCTCTCCCTTCCTCTCTGAAATCGGTGGGGCAGACACATTGCCGGCAGCGTCACTGGCAAAATCCCGCTGGGCCGCCAGCTGGCTCAGGGGCTGAGCGTCGACCGATGAACCAGGAGGTCGCGGTTCGATTCCCGCTCAGAGCACAGGCCCAGGTTGTGGCTCCATCCCAGTGTGGGGTGTGCAGGAGGCAGCCGATCAATGATTCTCTCTCATCACTGATGTTTCTGTCTCTCTCTCCCTCTCCCTTCCCTTCTGAAATCCCTTCCTCCTGCACACCCCCTCCTGGGGATCACGCCCGAAACCCAGGCATGTGCCCTGACCGGGAATGGAACCGTGAGCTCCTGGTTCATAGGTGGACCCTCAACCACTGGGCCACGCGGGCTGGGCTGATTGGTGTTTTGTAAAAGACCCCACAGAAACCCCTGCCCCGCCTCGATCCTGGATCTCTGACGTTCCACGTCGGGGTGCACAGCGGCCCCTGGCCTCCCAGGCGGCCTCCCCTCCGCTCGCTGCCCTCTGTGGAGGGGGCCGGCCACAGCCACAGCCACGGCTGCCGGGAAGGCTGTCCCATTAGGTCGTGCCTTCACTGTCTCCCTCCCCAGAGCCCCTTGGGGGCCTCGCACGCCCTTTAAACACCAGGCTCATTAAGCTCTAGATCAGTAATGGCAAACCTATGACACGCGTGTCAGAGGTGACACGCGAACTCATTTTTTTGGTTGATTTTTCTTTGTTAAATGGCATTTAAATATATAAAATAAACATCAAAAATATAAGTCTTTGTTTTACTATGGTTGCAAATATCAAAAAATTTCTATATGTGACACGGCACCAGAGTTAAGTTCAGGTTTTTCAAAATGCTGACACGCCGAGCTCAGAAGGTTCGCCATCACTGCTCTAGATGAACTAAAAACGTAAGGAGATTGGTCTGGGAAGCTGAGCACAGGGAGCGGGGAGCGAAAGGAAGAGGAAGTGGCTCCCTAGGCAGGGGCCGGCGGCGGCTCTGCCCACCGAGTCCCGTCCACGTCGGGGCGGTGGCCGCGCCCGCGGGTCCCTGTGGAAGGCGCCTCCTTGTGAATTCCAGCCGCGCATGGAAGGTCCCCTGCAGGCTGACGAGCTCGCGTGGGCCCTGCAAACTGATTAAAAGATCATTTGAGACGTGAACGTAGCCCTCGGGAGGCCTGGGGAGGTTCTCATCCCTCAGCGAGTGAGAGGCCGCTGGGATGCGGGGAGGGTGTCCGGGTCGGGGACCTGGTACCTGGTGGGTGGGAACTCCAGCTCCAGCCGGTGGAAGCAGGGCCTCCCCAGCTCCATCAGCCGCCTTTCCCACAGACGGACCAGCTCAGCCCGGCCGGCGGGGCTCCGTGGTTGTGCATGGACCTATGAACCAGGAGGTCACGGTTCGATTCCCGGTCAGGGCACAGGCCCGGGTTACGGGCTCATCCCCAGTGGGGGGCATAGAGGGGGCAGCCAATCAATGACTCTCTCTCATCATTGATGTCTCTCTTTCCCTCTCCTTTCCTCTCTGAAAATAAAAATATATTTTTTAAAAAATTACCAGCTGCCATGAGAACTAAATGCAAGAGGACTTGGGAACAGGCCCAGGGCGGAAGGAATGCACCAGAAACCAAAAAAATGAATAATCCGCACAGTGGACGCGGCTATAAAAGCTGATGTTGAGGAAGAGTATTTATTATGCGAGAAGATTCCTAATATATTACAGAGAGGAAAAAGGAGGCCGAATTATGCTGATGAGCCTGCCACTAATTCTGTAAATTCGTGCGTTTTGTAATTTCGTACAACGATGTAATTTTGGAGCGGCCCATAAATCAGTGACAGCCTATAAGTGTGTGTAATTTATGGGCGTGTGGGTGTGGACATATTTTTTAAAACCGCAAGATGGTTATCAAGAAATTAGCAGCAGTTGTTTATCCCGGGGAGCCGGCGGTGGGAGGGGTAGTTAATCTTCCTTTGTGCTTTCCGTGGGCGGTTTTCTGTTTTCCTTTACGTGGGGCGTGAGCCGGTGGCGAGGAGGTGACGGCGCTGGCGCCCGGGGTGGGAGCTGGGTGGGCGTCTGTCTCTGTCGGGCACAGTGAGTGTGTGAACCTGCTTCCCGGGCCCGCGCCGTGAACGGTACAGACACTGAGCACCTGCTGTGAACCCGGCCAGGGACCAGGAGCGTTTCGGAGGAACCGCGCTGCTGGGACCGCGGTGACATCAGCCGCCA
>NW_005370171.1:795548-796524 GCF_000412655.1 Myotis brandtii
CCCAACGCGGCTCCCGCTGTCCTGGAGCTGCCCCTGACCTCAGCGACCGATTCCCGCTCTGTCCCCTCCGAGTGGCGCTTTATCACCAAAGAGCCAGCTCAGCCCGGCCGGCGTGGCTCAGTGGCTGAGTGTTGACCTATGAACCAGGAGGTCACGGTTTGATTCCCGGTCAGGGCACAGGCCCGGGGTGCGGGCTCCATCCCCAGTGTGGGGCGTGCAGGAGGCAGCCGGTCCGTGATTCTCTCTCATCGTTGATGTTTCTCTCTCTCTCCCTCTCCCTTCCTCTCTGAAATCCGTAAGAATATACATATTTTAAAGTCATCGCTGACCTGAACGCGAACACCTCCAGGGCTGTGAGGGGGCATAAGACAGACCCGGTGGGGCTGGGCCTGGCTGGAGGGAGGAGGGAGGAGGGAGAAGGGAGAGAAGAAGAGGAGCTTTGGGGGATGGGGGAATGTTCTAGTCCTTCATCGTGGGGGAGGCTCCATGGCTGCCGATAGGTCAAAATTCATAGAACTGTGCGCTACAAAGGGTTCATTTCACCGGATGTAAACTAGGCCTCAGCGAGACGGACTTCGATATAAAAATATAAAACAAATCATGCTCATGCCGCCGTGAGCGGTCCCCTTCAGGCGGCCCCTCGTCTGTATCCACCTGCTCCCGTCACCCCCGCCCCCAGCCAGGTTTCCCCTCGTCTAGCGGGCTCAGTTCTAGAATCGGTCGCTCCCATCACTCCTGCCTCGAAGGTTTTATTTCTGAATCCGTCCCGGCCGCGGCTGCCACGCGCCTGTGACTGCGGGTTCCCTGCTCTCCACGCTCACAGGACGGGCATTACAAACGCCTCCTGCTGCTGCCGCGCCTTCTCCCCTTTGTCCGACCAGCAGCAGAAGCACTGGCAGGCGATTCCGTCCCTGCGAGGCCGTCGGGAGGGATCGCGGGTTTGCAGGTGGAAACAGGCTGGACACGCTGTAGGTGC
>NW_005370171.1:796542-797047 GCF_000412655.1 Myotis brandtii
ACCAGGCCGAGAGCCCCGCCTCCTGCCAGGGGGACAGGGAAGGCCCCCGCAGCGCTGTCCCTCCGGGGGACGGGGCTGCTCTCTGTGGAAATACGAGGAAGGGATCAAGAGTCGCCCCACAGCGGCTGAGACTCCACGCGGCCTGATGCCGGTGCCCCCTGACTCCGCAGTCAACCCCAACAGCCCAGCCACCACGGGGATCCCTCACGCCCCCAAACTCCCTGCATTTCCCAGCCTCCGGGCCTCTGCACATGCCGTTCCCCCACCATACACGCCTATCCCTGTCTCATCAGACCTCCTTTAAGACCCGGGGCAAAGGTTACCCCGTTTCCGGAACGTTCCCCGACACCCACTGTCAGCAGCGCTGGCTCTGCCCAGGTCTGGGCCCCCACGTGCTTGGTCACGGGCGTGGGTGTCACTCCCGCCGGCAGGTGGCCCCGAGGCTGGGTCCTTCCCCAAGACGAGGCGCGAGCTCAGTGAAGGGTTTTCCACGTGGAGATCGCTG
>NW_005370171.1:797203-799862 GCF_000412655.1 Myotis brandtii
GCACCCCAGCCTCACCCAGGCCCGGCCCCTCCCCAGGCGGCAGGCCCCGGGCAGCGCCTGTTGTCTTGTGAGAGGGAACCGCCTCGTTCTCGTGGCAGCTGCTCCCATGTCACGCAAATCCTCACCCTCGTGGCCTGCGAGGAGCTGGTGGTTCACTTAGCGGGTGGGGGGCTCTGGTGGATCGGCTGCCTCTGGCACGCCCCCTACTGGGGATGGAGCCTGCAACCTGGGCCTGTGCCCTGCCCGGGAATTGAACCTGGGACCCTTCAGTCCTCAGACTGACGCTCTATCCACTGAGCCACACCGGCCAGGGTGGCAGCAGCTTCCTTCAGAGCGGCCGTCCATGGGAACAGCCCCGCGCCGCGGCCTTCGAGGACACGGTCCCGCCCACAGCACGGTTGCTGCTCAGCAGTCAGAGGGAGGGGAGCAGAGGAGCCGCCATAACGTTTATGGATCTCCAGGGAACTGGGCTGTCGGGGAGCCAGTCTCAGAGGGTCCATGCCCTACGGTTCTACGTCTAGAACGTTCTTTAAGTGGCGGGGTACAGGATGGAGGCTAGGACGGTTTCCAGGGATGAGGAGTTGGGTGGGTGGGCTACACGGTCAGCGTGAGGGGGATCTCTGGGCCTCGAGGGGGCGGATCAGTCCTGTGGCTCGACCGTGGTGATGGCGACACAGATCGACACATGCAGTAAATGACATGAAACTACACACAGGCCCTCGCCGGCGTGGCTCAGTGGATAGGGCGTCGGCCTGCGGACTGAAGGGTCCCAGGTTGATCCTGGTCGGGGCACAGGCCCCGGTTGTGGTCTCCATCCCCAGTGGGGGGCGTGCAGGAGGCAGCCGATCCATGATTCCCTCTCATCATGGATGTTTCTATCTCTCTCTCCCTCTCCCTTTCTCTCTGAAAGCAATAAAAATATATTTTAAAAACTCTTATTTTTAAAAAAAAAACCACACACACACACTGTGTAAGTGGTAAGACGTGAATACGGTCCACGGCTTGCACACATGTCAACTCCCTGGTGACGATATTAGACTATGATTACGCGGTGTTCCCCCTGGGGACGCTGGCTGTGGGGTAAGGGGGGCCTCCTCGTGTATATTTTTGGAAACTTCTGTGAATCTCGGATGCGTTCGGGGTGAAACGTGTGTTTGCAATAGATGATGTCTTTACAAACACGCTGAACGCTGGCACCACCTGAGCACTGGCCGGGCAGAGCGGAGCCCGGTGACCAGCCTGTCACACAAGATGAATGAAGCAATCCCGGCTCCGGTGAGCGCCCGGCCCCAGGGGAGCAAGACGTACGTGTGACAAACCTGGAAGGACTGGTGCGACCTGCGAAAGGCCCGGCCACCGGCTGCAGGAGCACCGAGGACCAGCTCAGAGGCCCCGGGGGAGGCAGCATGGGCGCGGGAGACGAGGGTGCAGGGGGAGATTTGGGCCGAAGGATGGGTCGCTGAGGCACGCTGAGTGGCACGCTGGATTCTCCCTGGACCAGGGAGTGTCCCCGAAGGCCCCTGAGCCCAGGGCCGGGAGGCGTCATCTCAGCAGCAAACGGAGGTCGGATCGCCCGAACGGAGAGGTGAAGGCAGGAGACAGGATGCTGCTGCTGAGACTCACATAAGCAATGCTGGGGGGCAGCTGAGAGTCCTGGGGAGTGAGGGTCACGGGACAAGGCGTCCGGGAGGCGAGCTGGGCACGTCTCGGTGACCCATTGGAAGGGGACACGGTATTCCTGTCGGGTGATCTGGCGACGGTGGTGCTGTCCGCCAATCCAGGGGCCCCGGCTGCGGGCGAAGGCGGTGAGGCTGACGGCGGCGGTGGGGCGGGAGGTGTTGGAGGGATGCCCCCGGAATGCCCTGCAGGGAGTTGGACTCTGAGTCAAAGCCTGGGAAGGAGTGTCGGTGGCGTCCCCTCTGAGCACGGAGCTATGGGGTTTTGTTCGGTTCTTATGAGGGTCCTGGTTGGGCACGTGTTACTGTTATAGTTACAGAAAGAATATGCTTTTGTTGTTGGTTCTCGCCTGAGGATATTTTTCCATTGATTTTTAAAGAGAGTAGAAAGGAGGGAGGGAGGGAGAGAGAGAGAGAAACATCGATGTGAGAAAGACACACATAGATTGGTTGCCTCTCGCACACGCCCCGACTGGGGCCAGGGATCGAACCTGCAACCCAGGCATGTGCCCTTTACTGGGCATCGAACCCGGGACCCTTCGGTGTGCGGGTGGACTCTCTGACCACTGAGCACACCGGCCAGAATAAGAACATGCTGTGTTTTAAGAAGAGAGACGGCGGGAGGCAGGTGGGGTCTGGGAAGTCAAGGGACCATGGACACAGCAGACCCGGGGATGGAGACGCAGCGCTGGGGTCGGGTCAGTTCCGATCAGCAGGGTCCCCCCGTGCTCCCCCCCACCCCCGTCAGGCTCGGGGCAACCGCGGCCAACAGAACCGTGGCCCTGACAGCCAGCGTCCCCGCCTCAGAGAGCCCCGAGGAGCGGGAGCTGCGCGGAGAGAGATGAACGGATGTCGGCTTTGCACTGAAGCAGGACAGGGCAGGCCCAGAAGGTGCAGACGCGGCGTCTGGCCGGGCCAAACCCAAAGTCCTGTGAGCCCCGGGGAGCGGGCACTGGTGGGGCGGCCGAGGGGCCGCAGGGCCG
>NW_005370171.1:800032-801379 GCF_000412655.1 Myotis brandtii
GGGGCAGCCTTCACAGAGGCAGCTCGCTCCTCCCCGAGAGGACAGGGCCGCGAGGTCCTGTGTCGGGGCTTCCGCCCAGCGGGTGACAGCCTTCATGCTGAGGCCCTGGTGTCACCCTGCAGGCCCTGGACACACGCGGGCGGGGAGGCGGGAGACGGACCGGAGAGGTGGGAGCCATGCAGAGCCGTGACGAATGCGCTGCTGTCGCACCGGCAAAGGCCTTGAGACCTCGGGGTCCTCTCGGCTCCGTCCTGCTCATCCCTTTATTAAACCGAGGACATAGGCGCCGGCTCCGGATGAAGAACCAGGGGAGCCACCAGACGTCTCCAAAACCCAGCAGCCCTGCTGGTGGGGGCCCCACCCCCGGGCACGTCCAAGCGGCCCCTGGACGACCAGCTTCCAGCGTCCGGTCCTGAGCGGCAGGGGGACCCATGTCCTCCCACCCTCCACAGCTCCGAGGTCCCAGCGTCTGTGAGCCCTTTGGACACATCGGCCGAGAGCTCGTCCTCACGTCCCGAAGGCAGTGTGTGCCCCTGCGACAGAGCCGCCCCCCAGCCTCAGGGCCTCCCCGGGAAGGCGGGGACCCCTGCCTGGCCGGGCCACGTCCTGGGGGTTCAGTAAAGACCTCAGTGATGGATCCACCGAGGACACAGAGCCACGCTGGGTGCCACGTCCTCGGCGTGAGGCTGGGGTGCAGCAGGTGGACGACCCCCACAATCGACGTGGGCGGGTCAGGCCTGCATCTCTGCGCTGACAGCCCCGTGCGGAGCCGCGGGGGCCGGGCAGTGCGGGCACCTGACGAGTGGTGGCCCCTCTCCGCCATCAGCTCCGCTCCGTCTGCACAGGCGTCGGGCTGCGCCGAGGGCTGGGACACAGGACCGCGTCCGGCTCCAGGACGCATGAGCGGCTGCCGCCCGGCCTCCCTCCCAGGCCCCTCCCCGGTCTCCCAGCGGGTGAACCTGCGGGTGCGGCATGGCCTCCCCTGGCTATTTCTCCACGGCCAAGGGCAGCCGGTCCGCACCCTGCAGCCTGACCCCTCACCGCCCCTCCCAGCCTCAGACCACAAGCACTTAACTCTTAGCCCTCCACCCCCTCCGGAACCAAACACGCGCTTACTGGTGAACATGATGCCCCAACAGCTATCGATGCCCAACCATCCACTCGTGCCCACACCTCAAGGTGGTCCTGGGACTCCTCCCCTTCAGAGAGCTCAGGCGCCGGGGAGACGGCCCCGGAGGTCACAGGGGAAGGTCGTGGCAGGACTGAACCCAGGCAGCGCCCATGCACCAGGGGAGGACCCCCGCCCGGCTCCAGGGCCAGGGGAGGAGGAGGAGAGGAGGGAGGAGG
>NW_005370171.1:801431-801775 GCF_000412655.1 Myotis brandtii
AGGAGGAGGAGGAGAAGGAGGAGGAAGAGGAGTGGAGGAGGAGGAGGAGCGAGGTGAGGGGGGGTGGGTGCCTGGAGCGCCGCCTCTTCCTAGAGCCTCAGTGTGTCTTGAGGAGTTGAGAGGGGGATTCCAGCAGATTAGCTGGCGACTCGCAGCACCCTTTTACGCTAAGTAGCCGAGTGTGAGATGGAAGAGCTTAAGGCGAGACTGGGTTTCAGCCAATGGGCCCCGGGCGTCTTCTTTCTCTTGCCCCTTGGGGTTCGGAGGTGGAGGAGCTGGGGAGACCTGGCTCCCAGGATGCCGCACCCCGAGAGGCCCCCCTCCCCCTGCCCTCTGTGCTCTGC
>NW_005370171.1:801841-802883 GCF_000412655.1 Myotis brandtii
GCGCCTGACACGCGCCCGGAGGCCCCGGGCTGAGGCCCGCGAGGGCAGGTGTTGCCCCACCGTGTGGGCCGTCCCTGCACAAAAGCTCAGCTCCCGTTCTGAGTGACACGGTGTCCCACAGACTCAGCGCTGATTGGCCAAGTCTGGTTTGTCCCCCGCAGAAGGGAAGCTGTGAAGCGACAGGCACGACAGTTGTCATGTCAAAGTCGCCAAGCACGCTCCCCGCCCCGCCCCTCCGTCTGCCCAGCTGCTCACGTCCCTCAGCTCCCGCCTCCCACGCGAGGTCAGACCCTCGCAGATCTGCTCTGAGGCCAGGAAGCCGTGGACACTCACCGTCTGCCTCTTTGCATCGGGGCTGCGGCCCCAGCGCCTGGCAGCTGCCTGTGTTGGGTGCAGACCATTAAATGTGATCAGGCTGCAGGCGTGGCTCCGTGGTTGCACGTCAGCCTATGAACCAGGAGGTCACGGTACGATTCCCGCTCAGGGCACGTGCCCGGGTTGTAGGCTCCATCCCCAGTGTAGCGTGTGCAGGAGGCAGCCGGTCCATGATTCTCTCTCACTGATGTTTCTATCTCTCCCTCACCATTCCTCTCTGACATCAATAAAAATATTTTTTTAAAAATACAAACACATGACCAAATGACTGCATGAACGCTCTCCCCAAAACAGGAACCTTCCCCCTCCTTCCCCCCCACTCCCCTGCCCACCCGGTCCTCCTGGGGGAGATCGCTCAGGGAGAGCTGCTGGGCGGACTCACACGCCTCTTTTCCCCGGAGCCGGAGCCCGGAGACCCCCAGGCCCGCCCTGGACGCTGGGCAGGGAGGAGGGGCTGCGGGTCCAGGCTGTTCACTTCCCGGCCTGCACTGCCACCTCCAGGGCGCCAAGGAGCTGCGCAGACGTGGCTGGGAGACCACCGTTGCCCTCTTGCGGGGTTTCTAACCCCAAAAAGTCCAGCGCCCTGAGCAGCTCACTCACCACTGATCCCTCAGCCCTGCGGGGGCGCCACCCGCTGCTCGTGCAGCTGGGAGCTGGCAGGACCAGG
>NW_005370171.1:803029-804614 GCF_000412655.1 Myotis brandtii
TGCTGCTGGGCCGGTGCTGCGCAGGGTGGATGCTGACATTCTGAGTGTGGCCCCAGGACCGCAGCCTCGGCCCGACCTTGTGAGAGGTAGAGTCTCGGCCCCACCGGATCTCCTGGCCCGGGATCTGCGCTTGAACCCGTTTCCCGGGTGACCCGTGGCCCAGGAACGGCCGGCCCTCGAGCCCACGCCCACGTCCACCCACCTGCGGGGCTTTTGAAAATCGCTGCCCTGGGGGTCCCTGGGGACCCCGATGTCCCTGCACTGGGTGCGACCTGCAGACGGGGTGTCTGACTCCCCAGCGAGCCCAGTGGAACAGTTGGAGAGTTTGCTCTATGTTGGAATACTCATCAATATTCTATTACGTTTTACTCATCTTTTTATTAATATTCATTAGAATTCTTCTCCCAGGGAAGATATACAAACAGCCAAGGAGCCCATGAGCAGACCCTCAACATCATTCCTCATTAGGGAAACGCAGATCCGACCGCAGGGAGGCCCCCCCGCCCCCACGGACAGTACAATTTTACAAACGGAACCTCACACGGGCGGGGAGGGTGGCGCAGCCATGGCCACAGCCCCCCCTATGCTGCAGAGAGAGCCCCCGAGGCGCACGGTCCTCACACACCGCTCGCCTCTCACAGGGTCTGGGACGCTGCCATTTCCCAGGCTCCACGCAGGGGACAAGTCCCACGAAGTGCGGGGACCAGGGACGTTTCCTGTCGGGTCCTCAGCACCCATGTCCCGGCTGGGCCTCCCAACCTGCCAGCTGGGATGAGGACACCCCACCCTTACACACTCCAAGGGGCTTCATCCTAAAGTCGGCGTCGGTGCAGGGGGGCAGGGGGTGCCACCAAAGGGCGGGCCAGCTGGTCCCAGGCCACGTCCCCTGGGAACCCTGCCTCCCAGACATGGCTCCTCCTAAGCCCGCCTCCTCCTTGGCCGTCTTTTCCTTCGGCTCCATCCCCTCTTCACCCCATGAGTGACAATCTCCTGGGGCTCTGTCAACGCTCTGAGCCGTCACTCCTCGAGACGAGGTGTGGGAACCAGCAGTTTCCTAAGGACCCCTCACCGCTGTGGGGGGGCACCGAGGACAACCAGAGCCTGGCACCTCTAGCTCTAGCCCACGATGAGATGGGGAGGTGGGGGGGGGGCCCATGGGCCATGGACAACTCCGTCCCCGACTGCAGGCGCAGCTCCACGTCCCACCTGTAACAGGGGCCTGGGCGCCCTGAGGACCGTGTTCACGTCCATGAGTGTCGGGCGCATCGTGGGCTCAGCGAGCGGCAGGTAGGGGACCGAGGTCACCCTGCCTGTGAGCACTGAGTAGGTCCACAGCCTGGCTCCTCGGGATGCACCGCCCCCCACTCCCCACTGTGGGCTCAGCCCGGGCTGGATGCTGCCAACACAGCTTTGACCGAGGAGCAAGGCTTTGGGTGTGGACAAGACGGACAACAGACCATAGCCCGAGGCGCGACCCCGCCAGCAGGGCCCTGAACGGCCTGAATGGAGGCTGGCGGCTGCTCTAGGAGAGGCGTGCTCCCCGGCCTCCCGGAGGGACCCCAGGCCACAGCCAGGTGGTGGGAGC
>NW_005370171.1:805428-806077 GCF_000412655.1 Myotis brandtii
GGGGTCACCTGGTCGGGTTGGACTCCGTCCCCGCCACCCCCGCCCCAGGCACTGCGGTTGGTTTACTGACTGCCCTGCGCGGGGACAGAGGGCCCTTGAGGGGCGTCTTCGCCCGTCTGACCGGTACCCCCACCCCGCGTAAGCCTGCATGACGTCAGCGTGGGCACGTGCTTATGACACGCGTAAGCCTGCATGACGTCAGCGTGAGCACGTGCTTATGAAACGCGTAAGCCTGTGTGACGTCAGCATGGACACGTGCTCAGGACACGCACAGGAACCGGAAAGCATCTCCGCAGATGGGAGAGCTGAGGGGCCCGGGCTGCTGCGCTCCAGTCGAAAGGTCGGAAAATCGGAAGGTCGGGTGGAGGGTTCAGGGGTGAGAGCGGGCCTTCTAGGGCCATGCGGGGCCTCGTGCCCGTGGGGTGACAGCGTCCCCCTCTATCGGGGCATTTCTCTTGCACCCCGTCTCCCAGGCCGCGCACGGCGCCCCACTGGGTTGGGATGAAGGACACAACGGGCTCTGCTGCAGTTTCAGGGTGACGGTGCCCCCTGTCGGCGCCACATCCCGGTCACCAGGGTCACCCTTTCGCTGGCGCGGCGGCTCGTGCTTAAAGGGCCCCGGTGGGCAGGGGCCGGGGCGGGAGCTGGG
>NW_005370171.1:806945-813852 GCF_000412655.1 Myotis brandtii
GAGGGGAGGGGCCGAATGGGGGGAGGGGCCCGGGAGCCTCCCGACCTGAGGCCCAGTTCCGGCTCCTGGTCCGCGGGGAACAGTGCTCAGCGCCCGTTTCCGAGCGAGCGGAGGGCGATTGAAATGGCCCCGAATGCCGCTTCCGGCCTTGATCGCCGCCTGCTCTCGGGTTAGTTTATGAGGTTCTGCACGGAAAGCACCGCCGGCCGTGCGAGCGCGGAGGCTATAGGGCGGCCATGACGGCTGCTGCGTCCACTCCTAAGCTCCATCCGTTCCTGAAGGGCCCGCGGGGCTGGCATGGCCGACGGAACCAGCACACTTCCCGCCAGCGCCGCTGTGCCCTCGGGCGGAAGCCCGCGCCTGGACAACACTGTCTAAGCACCTGCTGCGCGCCGGCCCCGCACAGGAACCCCGAAAGGGGGTAAATCGTCAAGGAAATCCCGGAAGCACCGACCTAGACTCCAGGCTGAGGTTTCTGTTTCACAGCCGGCGGGGGAGGGGCGCACACGGACACCCACACGTTTTTGGGGTTTTTTGTGGTTTTTTTTAATATGTATTTTATTGATTTTTTACAGAGAGGAAGGGAGAGGGATAGAGAGTTAGAAACATCAATGAGAGAGAAACATCGATCAGCTGCCTCCTGCACACCCCCTACTGGGGATGTGCCTGCAACCAAGGTACATGCCCTTGACCTGAATCGAACCTGGGACCCTTGAGTCCGCAGGTTGATGCTCTATCCACTGAGCCAAACCGGTTAGGGCCCCACACGTTTATTGTAAACTTCACAGAGAGGCCCCTCGCGGCAGAAGTGATCAACATGGGGCGTCCCCGCCAGCGCACCTGTGGTTGAAGGGTGACCGTGGGCTGTCAGGTGGAGTGGCCTCCCACCCAGTTCTCCAGGGGTGTGTTGTCATTAGCTGTAGCCTGTGACCTGAGCGTTGGTGGAACTGTCTTAATGAGCAAGAGATGGAACCAGAAAGACGAATCTTTACTCCTTGGTGGCCTGCGCCCACGTGGGACCCGTGCAGGGGGGGGGGTTTCCTTCCCGTTTCAGCTCCCCTGTGCCTGTCGCCTTCCTCTCGCTTCCCAAGCGGCCTCGCTCCTGCTGTGCTCACAGGAGCCGGCTTGGCCTGCCCACAGTTAGCCAGGGTGACAGCCCGAGCCCCGTCCCGTCCACAGGCCAGCATTCTCCTCCCGGTCACTGAGGCCCAGCCGCCTGCCCACAGTTAGCCAGGGTGACAGCCTGAGCCCCGTCCCGGTCCCCAGGCCAGCATTCTCCCCCCAGTCACCGAGGCCCGGCCACCATGGCACCTGCTCGGAGGAGCCCTCCCTGGGAAGCCCTGTCCCTGGTGCCTTTGCGCTCATCTGTGTGACCTCACAAAGGAAGACCAGGGTCCCCAGGCCCAGCCCCGAGCGCCCTGCGGGCTCAGCAGCTGCTGGAGGGATCTTCCCAGGCCCCCTCAGGGCCGGAGGCTGGCCGGGCGAACAGATACCTTGCAGGCAGCGGGCCTGGGTTCCCAGCCAGTGGCCCAGCGCCCCACCCGTTAGAGCTGTTTTGTGCTGAACAAAGGCCTGGCCCGCCGGGCAGCTCACCTCACCCTGCTGCTCTATTAAAACCTCGAGGTGGGTGCCTATTAGTCACTCCCTTTGCTGACTCAGAGGCCAAAAAGGGAGTCAAACCAAACCTCTTTCTAAGCAGGAAGAGGGTTCCCGAGGGGCCTGAGCGGAGAGGTCCCCAACCCCTGGCCAGCATGACACTAACAAGACAAGACGCTGGGCCTCCCAGACTCACAAGCGAGAGTAGCTGCTGGCGCCCAGAGGGCGAGCTGGGAGGTGGCCGGTGGCCGGGGGCTCCCTGCCTGCAGCCCTAACGGGGTTTATGTTAGAAACCAAAGACCCAATTAAATGGTGTTTTAAGTAGATGTTCACTAGGAGGCTGGGAGAGAGAGCAAAAAGCCCATTTCCCTTCCTCCTCAGACAAATCCTTGAACCTCAACTCCTTTGTCTCTTTTTCCCGATGGCGCTGCTATGGGTTAACCTATAAGTGATACCGCGTTATTCACTCATCTTCAACTATGAAGTTTGGCTTCTCTTTTTAAACAGAAGAGCAAGCCATCACTTCCCCGGCAAACCCGTCCCCCAGGGCCCAGCCTGCTGCGGGCAGACCTGCTCGGATTGTCTGCTTACGGAGAGCGAGGGCCTGCGGGGCCAGCTGCTGTGGTTCCTACAGGCACCAGGCTCGGTGTAGGTCGTTACGGCTCTGCGTGGAAGCGCGTTGTTTTCCGTGAAAATTTAATTTTTAACACGAAGGGAAAGGGAAAGGCTGGCTTGAGAGCATTCGCGGGCCATCCATTCCCACTCGAGAGCAGAAGTCCATCTGAAACCGAGGCAAGGCCTTAGCTCACAGGGCAGGTGGGTACAGATCCAGCGACTCGTCGGGAAGCCATCGTCCTGGCCCAGCTGGAGGGTGGGGGCGAGGGCCTGTGTCCGTTACGGCTCTGCGTGGAAGCGAGTTCTTTTCCGTGAAAATTTAATTTTTAACACGAAGGGAAAGGGAAAGGCTGGCTTGAGAGCATTCGCGGGCCATCCATTCCCACTCGAGAGCAGAAGTCCATCTGAAACCGAGGCAAGGCCTTAGCTCACAGGGCAGGTGGGTACAGATCCAGCGACTCGTCGGGAAGCCATCGTCCTGGCCCAGCTGGAGAGTGGGGGGAGGGCCTGTGTCCAAGTGTCAACCTGCCTGCTGGTCTGGGGGGTCTGAGACAGAGGGTACAGACCACAGGGAGGACGGGGGGCCAGTAGCATCCCCTCCGGGGGTCAGCACGGTGCTCCAGCCCCAGAGGGCAGACGCGCTTCTCGCAGAGAAACAAGTTTCAGGACCTGATTTGTGGTCGGCGGTGCCCACCGCACCGGCCTGACAGGTTAACGGAACTAAGTGCCTGAACCCACAGCTTCAGGGGCAGGTACTCCAGCCCCTCGCCGGGATCAGACCTCCCGGGACAGCCTGCCCTGGCAGCTAAGGAGCACTCCGGAGCGTTGGCAGTGTGAGGTGTGTTTTTAATTAAATAAAGTGACACTAACACGAGAGATGATGCCAATCCCGGCTGGACTGTGCTTCCTACGGCTCCATCGCCCGGGGAACTGGAACGCTGTGCCCTTTGCTTTACGTTTTGCAGCACAAATCAGTGCGCAGGCCCCCCCAGTTCAGAGACGTTCCTCCCGCCCCGTCCCCGCGGACTCCCCTTTTCCCGAGGGTGCTCACCCCGAGCCCACTTCAGGGTTCAGCCAGTGGGGCGCGAGGAAGGTCGGCTCAGGCACTCGACTCACCCCCTCGCCCCGTAGAGCCTTCCGAAGCGCGAGGCGCAGCGTTTTGCCCAGAGCAGCGGTTCTTACAGCGATGTCCGCGAGGCGTGTTGTTAATACGGGGCCGCACCGCATCACGGGAAGTGGAAACAGCAGGACATGAGACGGCGCGCGATCTGAGGAAAACGCCCAAACTAGTGGAAGCAGTGGGAGATTCTGTGTGTGATTAGGTTCTGTATTTCCTTCCTGGTTTCCTGCAATGAATGTATGTTGCGTTTCTAACCAGAAGTGTCGTTTTCAAAATGAAATTTAACAGAAATTGGAACCACCCTCTGATCCTCTCCCGTGCCACCGTTTTTGTGGGATTTTGTGATTTTCTCCGAATCCCTGTTCCGGTGAGGGCTGTGGGCAGGTGGACATGGAGGCGACCTTGGGAGCCTGGTGGGGGTCAGCACGCTGGTGGCAGCCGTGGGGCCTCGGGCGATGCCGCAGGACGGTGGGTGGTCGGTCTGGAGTGAAGGGCAGGACCCCTGGCAGCTTCCTGTGTCCGCGCTGCTCCCCCCATTCACTCAGCCCCCACTGTGCCCGGAGGCGCTGAGGACATTGCTAACAGGTGGTATTTCTCCGCCTGCCTTGAGGCCAGGGGTGGCCGCGCCATAACTGGTCACCGTGTGTGAGCGGAGGTCGCAAGGCTCAGGGTGACCGGCCCTTCCCGTCTGCCTGACGAGGTCCCGCGTCCTGGGAGACTCCTTGCATTCAGTTCTGCGGTGCCCAGTGCAGACCTGCCTGCGGGCGGGTGAGGCTGAGGCCGAAGGTACAGACCACAGGGGGGTGGGTGGGGGATGGCGCCATGTGTAGCGATTGCCTTTTTCTCGTTGGTGCGAAATGACCTCTGACCAGGGCAAGCGACGAAACTCCCTGACCTTCTCGGGTCCCACCCCTCCCTCCTCATGAGGTGGGACTATTGCTGCCAACGGCCCAGCACACGCGTGTGGTCAACGTGCAGGAGAGTCGCCCCTTAAGGATTGCGGCTCCTCGTGTTTGCTCCCACGCCCAGCAGCGAGCATCTTCCTGCCTGTGCCTTACCCAGAATCCTTTGCCTGCTGTGGCAGGGGTGCGTTGGCGCCCGGAGAGCCAGGCGTTGTCTAGGTACCCAGGCCCCAGCAGCTCGGGGACAGGAGGGCCAGCTCCTGAGAGCCAGGATTGGGCTGGAACGCACGGTGGTCTGCCCGGCCGGTGCGGCTGCTGGTGGAGTGTCATCCCGGGCCCCGAACGGTCACCGGGCTGAGTCCCGGACAGGGTACATGCCCAGGTTGTGGGTTCAGTCCCCAGTCAGGGCACATACGAGGCAACCGATCAATGTTTCTCTCCCTCTCCCTTCCTCTCTAAAATCAATAAAAACAGATTAAAAAACAAAAAAGCATAGTGGCCCCGGCCGGCGTGGCTCGGTGGTTGAGTGTTGACCTATGAACCAAGAGGTCACCTGTTTGATTCCCGGTCAGGGCACAGGCCTGGGTTGCGGGCTCCGTCCTCAGTGTGGAGTGTGCAGGAGGCAGCCCATCCATGATTCTCATCATTGATGTTTCTCTCCCGCCCCCTTCTTCTCTGAAATCAGTGAAAATACATGTTTTGAAAAAAAAGATGCATGAAGCAAAAGTGGTCTCGGAACCTGGTTCATGAGCACGGGGTGGGGGGAGGGCGACCTCGAAATCTGAGAGTCCGTCCAAGGACAGGAAGCCAGACGCTGGAGGAAACTGAGGCCAGGCGGCGCCACCGAGTCCGGGCTGCCCTTCCCGGTCCCACGGGCGCGGCCATAAATCTGTCGGTGCGGAGCCACGTGGCGCGGGGTTTCCTGTTCTTTGCCATCAAGGCCTCTCACTGAGCCGGCGCTGAACTGGCATGTCCTCTGAGTCATAAACTCCTGGATGAATAACCTCAAGCAGCGGCTCTCGCTTCAGCCTGTGTCAGACGCTCCTGGAGGCTCGGGGCACCCCCAGGGTCTGAGTTAGGAGGCCTGGGTGCCCCCCAAAACCTGCACTTCTAACAAGTCCCCAGGTTATGCTGATGACCTGGGGCCACCCTGAGGGCCACCTGGAGAGGGCGCTGCAGGATGCCTGCACAGGGGTGTGTCTTAGAGTCCGTCAGCCTTGGGATGAATGAAGTGCGGCTCGTTCACGCTATAGAACGCCCACACTGTAAAGCAGGGGTCCTCCAACTGCGGCCCACGGGCCACGTGCGGCCCGCCGGAAACATTTATCCGGCCCGCCGGGTGTTTTTGCCGCCACTGTGTGCATAGGAATTTGTTCATAGTTTTTTTTTAAACTATAGTCCGGCCCTCCAACGGTCTGAGGGACAGTGAACTGGCCCCGTTTAAAAAGTTTGAGGACCCCTGCTGTAAAGCAGTGGAAACGAATGCAATGCCCCGTTGCACACTATGCATGCACCCCCCAAACACTCAGCGTCAAAAGCCGGACACGACACCATTTACAGTATAATCCCAACCATAGCACCTTGGGAAGCGGGTGAAATCAAACATAAACTCTAAGGAAAAGCAAGAAAACAGCACAGGCCCTGGCCGGTGTGGCTCAGTGGGTAGAGTGTCAGCCCTCCGACTGAAGGGTCCCAGGTTCACTTCCGGTCAAGGGCACGGACCTGGGTTGCAGCCTTGACCCCCAGCCCAGTCGGGCACCTGCGGGAGGCAACCAATCGATGTGTCTCTCACATTGGGTTTTCTCTCTGCCTCTCCCCCTCCTTTCCACTCTAAGGATCAAGGGGGAAATATGCTCGGGTGAGGATTAACAACAAAAGAAGGAAACCAGCACAAAAGTTGGCGTGGTAGTTTCCTCCAGGGGAAAGGGAGAGGGATGTGAGCAGGGGAGGTGTGGTCCCTGTGGGGTTAGGGCCTCTGGGCGCCAAACCCACCCTACAATCCAGCTCTATGGTGTCGGCTGGGACTTCGGAGGTGCCAGTAGGTGGCGCTAGACCAACCCTGCGAGGCTGGGAGAGGACTGGGGCTCTCCAGGCTTCTCCCCTGCGGCCCCCCTGCTTCACGTTGCTGTGAGCTCTTCCAGCCCGTCTCCGCCTGCGTCTGACAGCTGCTTTCCTAACAGAAACAGCTCACGGACCCTCCAGCCCCGCCCAGCCAGCCCCGTCCTGTCCACGGGCGTTCCTGTTGCTAGCGCTCCACTCCGCCCCCACCCCAGCCCCCGGGTGCGTATCCACTGCATTTACTTGCTGCCCCTACAGTTACCAGCTAACAGCTCGCTCTCGGTTCTTTCGGTTAAGTACGCTGGCGCGTCCGGCCGGCGTGGCTCAGTGGTTGAGCGTCACCCTATGAACCAGGAGGTCACGGTTGGGTTCCCGGTCAGGGCACAGCCCTGGTTGCTGGCTCCATCCCCCGTGTGGGGAGGGCAGAGGTAGCCGATTGATGATTCTTTCTCATCATTGATGTTCCTCTCTCTCTGAAATCAATAAAAATATATTTTAAAAAATAAAAAAGTAGACCCGAGCGGGAGTTCCCCTGGAAATCGTCAGCACTCCAAACGGGAGGCGATGGCTTCCACTGAAGACAGTGGGAGACAATGCCTTTGGACCTCATGGAACT
>NW_005370171.1:813900-821412 GCF_000412655.1 Myotis brandtii
GCGTGTGTCCGCACAGCCCTGATTGGAGAGGGAGAAAGGGGGAAGCAGACGAGGCTCCCACGCGTCCGGAATCTGTGTCCTTGGGAGGAAAGGGGGTTTGAGAAAGGCTTGCAGCCCGCCTCGCGCCGCGTGAGGGTGTGGTTTCCTGCGCACACGGGGCTGGGGTCCTAGGTCGGCCGCCTCCTGCACGCCCCAAACTAGGGATGGAGCCTGCAACCCGGGCATGTGCCCTGACCTCCTGGTTCATAGGTCGACGCTCAACCCCTGAGCCACGCTGGCAGGGCTCCCCTTGGTTTTCACAGGGGGAAGGAGGGAGGAGGGAGAATGAGAGGGAGGGAGGAACATTGATGTGAGAGAGGCACACCGATGGGTTGTCTCCCACATGCATCTCGAGTCGGGGCAGGGATCCAGCCTGCGACCCAGGTGCGTGTCCCTGACCGAGAATCAAACCTGAGGCCCTCTGGTGCACAGGCTGACACTGCACCGCTGAGCCAGGGTGGCAGGGCACCTCCCTGTCTTCATGCTCCTTATTTCCATAAAGGGCAAGCAGCTAGCCGGTGAGATTAAGTGAGTCGCATACCAGCTTCCTGGATGTGAAATCCTGCCAGCAAGCGTTCGCCGAGCAAGCCAGTGGCAGGCAGTGCAGCCCCGAAGGCTCTTCAGGATGAGCCGGGGCGATGGTAACTGACCCTGAGAAGAGCACCCACACATACAAATAAACAAGCACAAGACCCGGATCCCCGACCCTCCCAGGGCCGGGGGCTGTGACCGGGCCCCATTTGGAAGGAGTCAGGCTTGACGGGGCAGGTGCCTGGGCCCGCCCCGCCTGTGGCCGCCTGTCACTCTGTCACTCAGCACCCCCCCACCTCCACACTTGCAGCTTCATTAGCCACCAGATCGACACCATCGAGGGCGGATGGTTCTCTCTAGGGTGCCAGGCACCATCCTTGTTCCGGTGAGGGCCATGGGCAGGTGGACACGGAGGCGACCCTAGGAAGCCTGGCGGAGGTCAGCACGCTGGTGGCAGCCATGGGGCCTCGGGCGATGCCACAGGACAGTGGGTGGTCGGTTTGGAGTGAAGGGCAGGACCCCCGGCAGCCTCCCATGTCTGCGCTGCTCCCCCTATTCACTCAGCCTCCACTGTGCCTGGAGGCGCTGAGCCAACAGAGGACATTGCTAACAGGTATTTCTCCGCCTTCCTTGAGGCCAGGGTTGGCCGTGCCATAACTGGTCACCGTGTGTGAGCGAAGGTCGCAAGGCTTAGGGCAGTGATGGCGAACCTATGACATGCGTGTCAGGTGACACTCGAACTCATTTTTTTGGTTGATTTTTCTTTGTTAAATGGCATTTAAATATATAAAATAAATATCAAAAATATAAATCTTTGTTTTACTATGGTTGCAAATATCAAAAAATTTCTATATGTGACACGGCACCAGAGTTAAGTTAGGGTTTTTCAAAACGCTGACACGCCGAGCTCAAAAGGTTTGCCATCACTGGCTTAGGGTGACCGGCCCTTCCCGTTCGCCTGGATTTCCTGGGGCTGAGCCTTGGACGTCCTGCGTCCCGGGACACTCCTTAGTCCCCAACAAACTGGGACGCCTGGCCACGCTGGGAGAGGGCCCCGGAAGGGGCACACGCGGCTGGCCAGCGGCATTTCCCTTCGCTGCCCCTCTGGCTGTCGGGCTGTGGGCTCAGTGTGAGAGGTGCCCATGAGCAAGTACGGAGACAAGAGCCACCAGCGTGTTTTTAAAATATATTTTTATTGATTTCAGAGAGGAAGGGAGAGGGGGAGAGAGACAGAAGCATCAATGATGAGAGAGAACCATGGATCGGCTGCCCCCGGCACGCCCCACACTGGGGATCAAGCCCACAACCAGGGCATGTGCCCCAACCCGGGAATCCAACCGTGACCTCCTGGTTCATAGGTCAATGCTCAACCCCTGAGCCACATAGGTTGGGCTGGAGGTACTTTTCTAACTTAGGTTTTGGTTATAAGTTTAGGTTGAACCTTCCGACCTCCGTGACCTTTGACCACGTTTGACCATCTGTGAGTGACAGTGGGCGGAGCCAACACAACACCAAATATCCGAGGTGAGGTCTTGCTCACACCAAGCCCTTCACTCACACGACACGGTAAGTGCTCGGTAAACGTGGACTCACATAGATGATGACACAGCAAACTGCTAAGAGGAGCTGGGCCTGGGCAGGGACCTGCCCCTGGGCGGGTCTGGCTAATGTTTCACCAGCAGCTTCCGTGAGCTCAGACCAGACACTGAGCAGCCGAACGTCCATCGCAGCTGCCGAACCAGGAGAGCAGGTCTCTAACCACCTTCAAAAAATCAAAGTCACCAAAGCCAGGCCTTGTGACTGTGAACCACCAAGACACGCTCCCTGACCGTACGCGGTAGGATGCTTCCTGCATGGGGGTTTGTGCTCCGTCCTCCCTGTCGGTGTTTCTGGAAGTGGCCGGGCCTCGTGCGCCCTGCTTTTGAGGGAGCTGGGGCTGCAGGCCTGAAAGCATACGTTTTCCGTGTGGGGGTTGCCCCAGGCCCCCGAGAGGGAAAGGGGTGGCCCAGGCAGCCCCCATCTGCCTTCTCCGTGGTTTTCCCTTTTCTACCACTTTCTCATGCACAGAACGAGACAGCACTGGGCTCATCCGTCCTGTGTCTGTCAGCAGTCCATCCCCTGGTGCTGCTGAGAGTGCTGGCCCGGCCGGCGTGGCTCAGTCGCTGAGCGTCAGCCTATGAACCAGGAGGTCACGGTTCGATTCCCCGTCAGGACACAGGCCCCAGTTTCGGGCCCAATCCCCCGTAGGTGGCATGCAGGAGGCAGCCGATCCATGATTCTCTCTCATCATAGATGTTTCTATCTCTCCTTTCCCTTCCTCTCTGAAATCAATAAAAATATATTTACACAAAATAAAATGCATATATTTAAAAAAAAAAATAAGAGAGTGCTTGACTGTGTGACTGTAACAGCTTTTTAAAATCAGTCCAACTAACCGATAGACAGGTGGATTGCTTCCCGTCTGGGTTTTATGAATGAGTCTGCTGTCCACACACACGGACGTGTCTTGGACGTGTGTTTTCATGTCTCTCGAGTAGATTCCTAGGGGTGCGATTGCTGGATCACACACTCAGGGGAAGTCGAACTCTTGAAGAAATTCCTAGACTGTTTTCCCCAGCGAGGACTGACTAGATGGACACAGGGAATTGGGGGTGATGGGATATTCTAAATTAGTAATTGTTCTAAATTAGTAATTACTCTAAAGCTGGATGGTGGTGATCACTGAGCAGCTGTCTAGACCTACGAAGCCTGTAGTACCCTAGCATCGTGTGAATGTTACGGTATGTAAGTTGTCCCTGAGTAAAGTTGTTAAAAAGAATTATCTAAACACTGGCCAGAAACCTGATGCTATTAGGGCCTGGTTGGGGTTCTCTTACAGGGGATGACACTGTGGCTGTGTTCTTGTCAAAGGGCTTTTCTCCTGGGATGCACCCTGGGTGGTAGGAGAGGAGAGCGGGCCTGAGATGCGCTTCACGGGGACCCGGGCGGCTCCAAGATGCATAACCCTGACCACACGGCCATCGCTCCAGCGGGCTGGTGGGAACACGAGGCTGCTTTTTAGTCTGTCTCCTCTCGTGTACGTTTCCACGCTCTCGGTGATGTGAAGCGTGAAAAAGCTGAACTGGGGTCCTCGCTGGTGCCCGCGGGGATCCAGGTGGACCGAGGCCGCGGCCTCTGCTATTCTGCCTGCCCGGCTCCCTCCCACCCGCGACGGCAGCCGCCACAGCCAGGCCTCTGCAGCGGCTTCCTGGCCGCAAACCTTGGGCCGTGGCCTGGGCAGAGCCCCCGCTAAGCCCATCGCTGCTCTCTCCCGGGGACCCCAGCCTCGTGGAGAGAGGGCACGGAGGGGAACGCTGGGGCTGATGATTTCGGGCTGGGGGGCACCCGCGCCACCGCCCTGGGGTTTTCGGCTGGATCTGTGGGCAGCGCTCTGCAACCTGAGCCTCATGCCTGCACATCCCCGAGTAGGGGGCCAGTGTTGGTCCCCCTGGTGCCCGCACATCCCCGAGTAGAGGGCCAGTGTGGTCCCCGTGGCGGAGGCAGCACAGCTCAGGGTGGTGTGCGCCTCCCCCTCGGGCTGGTGCAGCTGCAGGCCCGGCGACCTTGGCTGTGACACCCCCACAGGCCAAGTGCCGGCTGGAAGGGGCAGGGCGCACAGGGGGCCGAGGCTGCGCCGTGCACACGAAGTGCCACCCTGACGACGGGAACAGCTGCTGGGCCAGGACATCCCCTCGTCCCAGACACTCGGGGCGGGGTCTGGAGGCCGCGAGGACGAATGGGGGGGGGCCGGCACATCTGTGTTTCACCCCCAGGTGCCCCCCCAGGTTTTCAGGGTAAAGACCAGAGAAACAGTCCCCCGGCCTCCGCCAGGGAGGGAGCAGCTTCCTGCCCTGCACCAGCCCCACCCGCTGAGCAGCCTGTGGGTCCGTGGGGGCCTCGGGCTACAGCCCTGCATTCCTTACCCCACGGCTGTTCTCACAAAACTCTGCCTCTAGAGGGGCCTTGAGCGTGAGCGAGCTGTGTCCAAGGCCCCATTGTCTCTTCTGAGCCCCATCAGCCCTCAGCCGGTTTGCAGCCAAGGCAACAGGCCCAGCGAGGCCACATCGCCTGTCCTGGTCACACCGCTGGGAACCGTGCAGCTGCCTGGGCCCCTTCCACTGCACCTCATTCTGTTTTGACGGGCCCTCGGGGCTCAGAGAACCTTCCAGAAGACACAGCCCCGCCAACATCTTGGTGTGACCTCACAAGAGCCCCGGAGCCAGAAGCACCAGCTGTCATCCTGAGGCGCCGGCTGCCCGAAGCCGCTCCGTCGTGGAGCCATTTGTCACCAGCAACAGAGGAGTAACACACGGGCCAAATAGTAATTTTTAAATGTTTTAATTGATTTCAAAGAGGGAGAGGGAGAGAGAGAAACATCAATGATGGGAGAGAATCATGGATCGGCTGCCTCCTGCACGCCCCCCACTGGGGATTGAGCCCGCAACCTGGGCCTGTGCCCTGACCGGGAATCGAACCTCGACCTCCTGGTTCACGGGTCCACGCTCAACCACTGAGCCACGCTTTGTTGGTGGATCACTCTGCCAGGGGCAGCCCCCACCCGCTCCACGCTCAGCGACAGGTTTCCGTGGCGGCGAAGACTTCCCTGTCGTGGCTGAACATGCGTGGAGCTCTGATGGCAGAGGCCGGAGGCTGGGAAGGAAGAACAAGCCGCCTGTCCTGGGTGCAGGCCCAGGGTCCACCCCTCCCAGGTGCCTGGGGTCTCGAAGGGTCAGGAAGTGCTTCTGCAGGATCATCCTGCCTGCCTGCCTGTCCTTTGCAGCGCGCGGCGACATGCAGGCCTCTCGGGAATGGCCCCAGGTCCCGTCCCTGTGCGGTGTGGAACCCTGGGGACCCAGCAGGAAGGGGACACAGGAAGGACCCGAGGAGGTAGCAGCAGCAGCAGGAAGTGACGCTGTGACAGGAAAAGGAAGCTCGTTGGTCAAATACAGGGTGTCCCTCAAAATGTGCACACACTGTGACAGCGGGGGGCTCAGTTTTGAAAATGAGGTTGATTTTAATGGACACCACCAGTACAGTTACTCAAACTGCGTACATTCTTGGGGACACCCTGAATTTCTGAGCTCTAGGCCCTCACGGTGCTCTGTGCGTGGACGCCCGTGTGTGTGGACCAGAGGCTCTCAGATATGGGGCTCCCCTCCTGGGCCCCCACACTCAGCCAGGACTGGAGCTGCGGGTTTCCAGGAGGATCCTGTCTGCTGGGCTCTCCCCGCCGCCTTGCACGTCCCCACGGGGAATGAGAGTCCAGGCGCAGCCCTCGGGCTCATGGCAGGGGCGACCCGGGCAGCGCTTCTGGGTGGCCCTGGCTGCCCGGCGTGACTCCCTGACTAGGGCAGATGAGGGAGGAGAGGTAGAGGTGGCCACACGGGGAGTCCCATAGGCGCCACCACGGTCACCCTCCGAAAACATTCCCCATGTGTCACGTGGCCAGCCTCTCCCCAGACCTCCAGCCCTGGCAAACCACTCATCCGTCTCTGTCTCTGTCGTTTGGCTTTTTCTAGGATGTCCCACAAGTGAAAGCATTTGGGGTCACCCGTGCGCGATGCTGTGTGTGGGTATCCCGGCCCTTTTCCTGGCTGCGTAGTATTCCACCCTGTGGCTGTGCCGGGGTCTGCTCTCCATTCCTCAGCGAGGCATGTGTGGATGGTCGGCTTGTTTCCGGTTTGGGGTGACACATAAATAAACCCACTGCAAGCATCTGTGTGCAGGGCTTTGTGTTGACACACTTTTCAGTTCAGTTGGGAAAACACCTAGTGATAGGACTGCAGGTCACCTGGTAAGTCCGTTGAACTTCGTAAGAAATTGCTCAGCTGTTTCCAAGATGGTGGGACCACGGTGCCTTCCAGCACCCGGGGAGGGGCGCCCGGAGCCTCCAACCCGCCCCCTCCCCATTAGTGACTCTGGGATGCTTTTCATGTGCTTGTCTGTCATGTGTGTCTCTGGTGAAGGATCTGTGCACAGTTTGGCTTTTTTCATGGACGGTTTCTCCAGGCGGCTCCTCGCTCCTTTTGAATGGGCCTTCATGGGATCTCCCGGGACAGCCCGTCGCGGGGCGCCTTGGAGGTAATGTTGTCCCTCCCGCTTCTGCAGCAGCTTCACAGGCCCCGTCAGGGTAGGAGCCCGGAGTGGAGGCTCCCCTCGCCCGCTTTTCCGTTCCTGTTCGGAGCCTGGGAAGCAGCGCCAGCACGCCCTCGCGGCCTGCTGAGCGGGAGGATTCCGTTCCTCGGGTCCTCGCTCTTTACCGGCCGGTTGTTGCCCCTGCCCTGCCCTCTCTGTTGGAGCTGTCACTGTCGCCTGATGGCTGCTTGGGAGAAAGGACTGGCCAACCGTCCCGTGGGTGTCAGCCCTGTGAGCGCCTGGGTGCTCCTGGGGAAAAGAACCATCAAGGCGGTCATTTTGGGCAGAAGTCTTTCCACTTCTACTGAGTTAGGCCTGAGGGCCTGGAAGCACGTAGGTACCCGGGCGATGCCCACACTGGCCAGTTCCGTGTTGGCAGCTCCCGTCTCTCTGGCGTCTGCACTGCGAGGGGTTTGCCTCGCCGACCCCGGCGTCCTGCACGGCTCCCAGGATACTCGATGGAGCTGTTGGTTGGCAAAGGGGTGGCTCCAGAAAGGAACACGGGGCACCGGGGGTCGCAGGCACCGTTAGGCCACCTTCATCTACAGCTGGACACCCTCATGTGGGCGCTGCTGTCCGTCCCTCCTTTAGGGCGGCAGGACGGGGTGGTTCCGGCCCAGGAAACGGCTGAGGTCATTTGTTCCAGGACCCAAACTTTCCAGTTAGACATTTGGGGGGCGGGCGGGTTCCCCTCCCCCGTCCCCAGGACGGAGGAACGGGCCGCCTACAGCGGGGGGCAGTGGGCGAGGGGGTAGCCGCGTGCAGACA
>NW_005370171.1:821684-821884 GCF_000412655.1 Myotis brandtii
CGAGTTCGAGTTCCTCATGCGGCAGCCCAGCGTCACCATCGGCCGCAACTCGTCGCAGGGCTCGGTGGACGTGAGCATGGGCCTGTCGAGCTTCATCTCGCGGCGCCACCTGCAGCTCACCTTCCAGGAGCCCCACTTCTACCTGCGCTGCCTCGGCAAGAACGGCGTCTTCGTGGACGGGGCCTTCCAGCGGCGCGGCG
>NW_005370171.1:822510-834003 GCF_000412655.1 Myotis brandtii
AGGGAACCCGCGGGGCGCGAGCTTTGGCCACATCCCGGTGTTCCTCCCGCTCCTCGCGCACTTCCCCCGCTTCCGGTTCCCACGCGCGCGTTTCTGCCCCCGGGAGCCTGCTCTCCCGAGATCGGGGAAAGCCATTTAACTGGCTACTCATTTCCTCTTCGGCACTTTCTTTTTCGGGCGGAGTCACTGCCTTTCACTCCGCCGTGTTTGTCTTCCTCCTGTTGCTTCATTCCCAGGGTCTGGCTGCTCCTTTACCAGCCCCGCGTTCGTTGGGGGACTTTTTGCTGGTAATTTCCAGGGCCAGACCCGCGCCGTAAACGTCTCCTTCCCAGGGGCTGGGCATGTTTGCTTGTAAATATGCTGTTGAATAATCTGCAGGTGGCAACATCAACAGTGACTCACTGCATTTTGCAAACACGAAAGGCATGCGTTTCGGAAAGCCAGGGCCGGGTGAATGGTTGGCCTTGTTCCGCCCGAGCTGGTAATCACTCCGGGCCTATCTCTCCGGGAACCGGCAGGCCTGCCCCATCCCGGGCCATTAAATGCATTTCGGGGCAGCCACGCCTGTGGGAACACCAGGTAAGCAGTCCTCCGCCCTCCCCTGCGGCTCCTGGAGGCCTGTTGCTGCCCAGGCACTTGCTGTGACTCAGGCTCCGTGAGGGCCGGTACCCAGCGGTCCTGTTTCCAAGTACCTGCCTGGCGGTGGGGTAGGCACACGCCTCGCCAGGGCCTCGCTGCGTCTGAAAGGCACCGGGTTTCCTCTAACTCAGGGGAGGCAGACACACCACGTCTGTGTCTGTGAGGTGGGCTTGGTGTTCACCGTACTCTGCAGGCTGCACCCCAGGAGCCTGGCTTCTCAGGGGCGCATCCCAGGGCCCCTGGCGGGGGAGGTCGCCGGGCCCACACCCCTCCGGCCCACGGCGGGCTGCTTGCCGGCGATCCTGTAGGCAGGGTGGGAAATGGACCAGAGCAGGAGCCTGGGGAAGGAGGGCCAGGAAGGGGGTGCCTGTGCTGCCTCCTGGGAAGGGCTGTTTGCTTCTAAGCGTCAGCCTGTTGGCAAGTGCACCCGCGTGTGAGCCTCCTCTCCTCTCCCGGGAAACCCACCCCCAGTGGCACTTGTACTGTGGCGGTCGGAGACTTGTCTTCCGAGCTGAGGCCCGGCCCGTGCGTGGAGGGCCATCAGGGAGTGTTCGCGATGTGAGCACAGGGCAGCTGGGGTGGACATTGTCTCCCTGGAACGGGAGGTTCAGGACTGTCCGCGCGTGGCCCCTCCGGCCTGGCCCACAGCTTTGCCGTGAATGTCTGATGTCATGAACATCTTCACCGCGGGGTGGAGTCCTGACTGTCTGGGAACTGCGTTCACTGCTCTTAGGTAGTGGGCTGCGGTCGCATGAGACTTGGGCTCTTTTGTTTGCATTGCGGGGCCACGCACACACACCCCCTCCACACACATACACCCCCTCCACACACATACACACACATACATACACACAAACATACATACACACCCCCCACACACACTACACACACACATACACATACACACACAGCCACACCCCCCCACACACACACATACACACTCACACACACCCCACACATACACATACACACACAGCCACACACACACCCCCCCACACACACAGCCACACACACCACCCCCCCCACACACACACACACACACACCGCCCCGGCTGCAGCAACTGTCCTGTTCAGGCCAAACTTGGTTTATCTTTGCCCCCACTCATCTTTGTTCCCGCCCTCAGTTATTTGGAAGCAAATCACAAACGTCGTATTGCCCTGCCTGTAAAGACTTCAATGGAAGATAAAGATTCTTTTCTTAAAACCTAACCACAGTGTCGCTATCGCACCTAAAAAGCTAATAATGATTTCTTCCTGTCAGACGCCCAGGCAGTGTTTGGATTCCCCTTCCTGCCGCGGGAATTTTTCTAAGTGTTTGGGTCCGGTGCGCACTCCGATCGGTTGGGGTCCGGGATCCGTTGGCTCCATCTCGCCTCTTTCTCTTTCGCTGAGGAGCGAGGTCGCGTCCTGTAAGTTTCCCGCGTTACAGATTGGGCTCCCGGGTGCCCGCTGGCATGTCCCTCCCCTGTCCTTCCTGTGTATTGGTTGTGGGACCTGGAGGCTTGATCAGACTGGCATTTGACGTTTTGGGCCAGAACTGCCTCCTAGCAGTGGGTGGTGTGTCTGAGGAAGCCATTGCCGAGGTCGGCCACGTCTGGTCACCCGCGCGGTGTAGCCCCTCAAGGCTCCGCTCTGCTGTGCCGGCCCTGCCCCCTGGCAGCATGCGGTGACCGACATGTCACGGATCACGGCCTCTGCACATGGACCGTGATGAACAGTCACGAATGGTAACCACCAAAGCATGTCGCTACATAAATGTTACTACGTAAATGAAAACATACAGAACATAGTTTCTTGTTGCTATTCCAACGGGTCATTGGAAGAAGATCAAATTAGTCACTGACCGTTGTACAAGGAGTTGTTAAAGCGAAATTAATTGGAAAGTGCCCTGGACTTCGTGAGGGGGCAGGTTAGCCCAGTGCCCAGCATCCCAGGGGACAGCAAGGGTGTCCCTCCCTCCCTCCCAATCCTTCCGGACGCTGTGGAGTCTAGTGTAGACCCATGTCACGGCCCTGGGCGGTGGCTGGTCCAGGACTGGGCTTGTGTGCCCAGTTGGGTTTGCACTTGGACAAGAGAGGGTGTCAGATCTGGCTGTTTCCGTGTGGAGAAAAGAGCTGTGATGAGGGAGGCTGGTCTGCCATGACGTGTTGTGACATGTGCAGACGTGTGGAGCAGGTAGGGCCACAGAAACCACAAGGGAGACGGGCTCTCAGGTGGGGCCCGTTATGACCGGAGAGGAAGAGGTTGAGCCAGAAGAGCCTTCTCTGAAGGAAGGCATGTTTGGGGGGGCGGCGTGTTCGGGGGGGTGGCATGTTCAGACAGGTGGCTGTTGGGTAGAGGAGATGGTTTGAGGCTGCAGAACGGAGAGGCTGGTGCTGTGCCCGGACAGCTGGGTCAAGACATGAAATGGCCCTGGCCAGTGGCTCAGTGGGTTGGAGCATCGTCCTGATTTGATCCCCCGTTGGGGCCTGTATGGGAGGCAACCGGTTGATGTTTCTCTCTCTCTCTCTCTCTCTCTCTCTCTCTCTCTCTCTTCAATAAAAATGTATTCTTGGATGAGGATTTTTTTTTTAATCCTCACCTGAGGGTATTTTTCCATTGATTTTTAGAGAGAGTGGAAGACAGAGGGAAAGACAGAGAGAAATATCAATGTGAGAGAAACACACCAACTGGTTGCCTCCAGCAGGCACCCTGACCAGGTCCCGGACCCGGGAGGAGCCTGCAACCGAGGTACGTGCCCTTGACCAGAATCGAGCCCGGGACCCTTCGGTCCGAGGGCCTGCGCTCTGTCCTCTGAGCCAGATGGGCTAGGGCGATTTTTTAAAAACATATGAAATGTGGCACTCTCTCTAAATAACTGCTTTTTTCTGGTTTTCTTGCTGGTTAGCAGTTCTGGTATCATAAACATTTGCTCACAGTCAGGCTGTCGTCTTGTGCACACTTACTTCGGAAGGGCTTCCCGCCGTGGCAGCTGGAGCCAGCCCATCGCCTCGGGGGTTTGAGGACGGTACCACTCTCTCCAGAGCGCAGTTCACCTGGAGATTGGGGCCTGTCACCCCACGAGGACATTTATATCGCGTTTCAGAAGCCGCAGGGTGCTGTCAGGGTGTGTGTGGAGCTGGGTGCAGAGTGGGTTCATGGCGCCCTCTGGCACGGCGGGCGGCGCGGAGAGGTGTGAGGGGCTCTGCCGTGTCCCCGTTCGCGCTTCTGAGAGACACGGCCGCGTGGCAGTGTGTGCGGAGGAGGCCAGGAGGCACCGGACGTGGACACGCAGCACTTACTCCGCTGTTCGCAAGCCTCGTGGGCGTCGGGAAGGACTTGCTAAGTTAATGACAGCCCCACTGACAGCAGCCCCTGGTTTCCATGACCACCTCCATTCCCAGCGCCTCCAGGGCAGGAGGGGGAGCCTCCTGGCAGCGGCTTTGCGGGCGGTGCTGCGGCTCCTTCTCCAGGAGCTCCTGGCCGCCTGGGCAGCTGCCGGGCGGATGGAGGGGGGACAATGGGACAGTGTGAGCAGACCTCGCCGTGTGCAGAGGGGAGCGGGAAGGCATGTGGCTGTCGCCACGAGTCCGACTGAGGCTGGGAGAGCCGTGTGTCCCCTGGTTTGCTGGGGTGGCCCCGTGGTCGCGCCCTCGGGCCTCCCGTGCCCACTCCGGCCCGTGGACCATGTGGCTGTCCTTGGACGTGGTGGGATGAGCTGGGGTGGGTCGGTCGCAGACACTTCTACTCCCACTCATGCTGCTCGCGGTGGTCCCCTCGAGGCGTCATGCCCAGGCACCCCGCAGGGGGCGGGGGTGTTTCCCGGCTCTGACTAGGACCCCTCTGCCCGCTGTCACCTGGAACGTGTCAGGCCATGCCGTCCTCCGTGTCCCCTCAGAGGACGCTCCTCCCCGATGCCCGTGTGCAGCACACGGCTGCCCTGCCCAAGGCTCGGGGCCCCTGTCCCCTCGGGCCAGGCCTGGGCTCAGCGGGGCCCCGTGTTGTGAGGTCCCCCCGCTGCCGAGGGGCACGGTCCCTGGCGCCCACCTGTGTTTATTCCCGCAGCTCGCAAGGTGTTCGGCCGGACCCGGTTGTCCCCGAAGAGCTGGGCTGGTGTGGGTTTGTGTGCTACTCTGCTAGAAAGTAGAACTGAGAGACTAGAACGTGTCCTCGCCATCCTATTCAAGAACAGCAATGACTGTGCACACCTACTTCAGAAATGACTGCTTATGAAAAGGAGCTGTTCCCCAAACACAAGTGTTTAGAAGGAGGTGCTCGTTTCCTGACAGTCTGTATGGCTGGCACCTCGTCACTGCGCTGTCCTGGATCAGCGTGTGCGTGTGTGTGTGTGTGTGTGTGTGTGTGGAGAGGGGGAGTCCTGCCCGCCAGGTAAGCGTGTGCGGGGAGAGGGGGAGTCCCGCCCGGGAAGCGTGTGCGGGGAGAGGGGGGGAGTCCTGCCCGCCAGGTAAGCGTGTGCGGGGAGAGGGGGAGTCCCGCCCGGGAAGCGTGTGCGGGGAGAGGGGGGGAGTCCTGCCCGCCAGGTAAGCGTGTGCGGGGAGAGGGGGAGTCCCGCCCGGGAAGCGTGTGCGGGGAGAGGGGGGGAGTCCTGCCCGCCAGGTAAGCGTGTGCGGGGAGAGGGGGAGTCCCGCCCGGGAAGCGTGTGCGGGGAGAGGGGGGGAGTCCTGCCCGCCAGGTAAGCGTGTGCGGGGAGAGGGGGAGTCCCGCCCGGGAAGCGTGTGCGGGGAGAGGGGGGGAGTCCTGCCCGCCAGGTAAGCGTGTGCGGGGAGAGGGGGAGTCCCGCCCGGGAAGCGTGTGCGGGGAGAGGGGGGGAGTCCTGCCCGCCAGGTAAGCGTGTGCGGGGAGAGGGGGAGTCCCGCCCGGGAAGCGTGTGCGGGGAGAGGGGGGGAGTCCTGCCCGCCAGGTAAGCGTGTGCGGGGAGAGGGGGAGTCCCGCCCGGGAAGCGTGTGCGGGGAGAGGGGGGGAGTCCTGCCCGCCAGGTAAGCGTGTGCGGGGAGAGGGGGAGTCCCGCCCGGGAAGCGTGTGCGGGGAGAGGGGGGGAGTCCTGCCCGCCAGGTAAGCGTGTGCGGGGAGAGGGGGAGTCCCGCCCGGGAAGCGTGTGCGGGGAGAGGGGGGGAGTCCTGCCCGCCAGGTAAGCGTGTGCGGGGAGAGGGGGAGTCCCGCCCGGGAAGCGTGTGCGGGGAGAGGGGGGGAGTCCTGCCCGCCAGGTAAGCGTGTGCGGGGAGAGGGGGAGTCCCGCCCGGGAAGCGTGTGCGGGGAGAGGGGGGGAGTCCTGCCCGCCAGGTAAGCGTGTGCGGGGAGAGGGGGAGTCCCGCCCGGGAAGCGTGTGCGGGGAGAGGGGGGGAGTCCTGCCCGCCAGGTAAGCGTGTGCGGGGAGAGGGGGAGTCCCGCCCGGGAAGCGTGTGCGGGGAGAGGGGGGGAGTCCTGCCCGCCAGGTAAGCGTGTGCGGGGAGAGGGGGAGTCCCGCCTCGTGAGGAGATGGAGTGCCCAGCGAGGAGCATGCGTGCCTTTTGGGCCACAACGTCTCCTTTGATGCCTCCCCCATTGGACAGCTGGTCCTTGCCGGCCGCTGCAGGGTGGACCTAAACGGCACCAGTGAGTGACCCTGGACTGCCCCCTACAGGCCGCCGCTCGGTCTTGGTTCTGAATACATCTTTTACCTGAAGGGCCAGGCCTTTCGATGTAGTTTAAGTTTTAAATTTGCTTTAAGAGCTGAGTGACACCGTACATGGAAGTGAGAAGTCACACAGAGGCTCCGCGTCTGGCTGAAGCTTGGTATTCTGTGTGTCAGCCCTGGCTAGTTCACGGGGCCTGCCCACCTGCCGATCATTTGCTATTCCCCGTAGCCAGTCCTCTCCCAGCTGGTTCCCGGAGGACACCCTGCTTTCCCTCCAGCCGCAGGTGGGGGCCAAGGGGGGGCATGGAGCCATGCCAGTCCTCGGGTGCCAGTGACTGGTGGTTTGCTGGGAAGGTGCCTCGGCGGGGATCTTCGGGAAACCTCTGCGCACGGCGCCGCTCGGGTGAGCGCAGGCAGTCGCCTCCTCCCGCTGCCTGGCTCTCCTGGACGCTCTCGCCTGCCTCCTCCCCGTGGATCGGTGCTGCACGGCGGGCGGGCTGACCTCTCTCCTCGGAAAAGGCTTTGCTTTCTGTGACTCTCTCTTCCCGAGCGGACAGGGAGACGCCGGCGTGCTCCAGCCGCCCCAGCCCTCCCAGACTCGCCTGCTCCGGCTCACAGATGTTCTGGGTTGGGGGGCAGCATATCGGACTCAAAAAGTAATTGTACAGCTTCCTGCTGGAAGTCTGAGCCCCGTTTTGTCAGCTGGCTGGTGGGCGTGCCGTGGGAGCCGAGCGACCACGCGGTGAGCTGCGGGGAGGAGGCCCTGTGAGCCGTGCGTGGTTCAGGCTCAGGCTCAGGCTGAGCGCGGGGAGGCCTCTCCAGAAATGCTTGGGCTCCAGGTGGCTGATGCCGTCACGGAGCCTCCTAGATGCTACCAGGAGCGACGGCTGGAAAGAGAGTCGGTGGAAACTAATTCCGAACCGATTTGGAAAGAACAGTCAAGTGAAACCTGATGGAGCTCATGACAGAGCAGCCGGCCGGAGCCTGTGGACAGGAAAGCTGCCCAGAGCTGCTCCTCCCTCCACCCCGGGGACTTCAGCGTCCGGCCGCTTGGCAGGGAGCTCCCCGCAGCCGGGAACAGTGACTCACCAGGCCGAGGCCAAGGAAAGCATCGCTGCTCCGGCCAGGCGCCCGCCGCCCTCTGTCGGCTGCACGCAGACCAGGCCACGGGGGGGACACGCGCTGCCTCTGCAGTGGCACTTTCTCTGCAGACCCTGGGGGGAGCAGATTCCCGGGCCTGCCCACCTGCGTTAGCCGGCAGGCCCCGTGGAGAGTCGAGATCTCCCTGCGCGGTGGTGGGGCGCTCTCGGCGCGGCCGGTCTCGGTTAGCCTGGGCGTGTGTAGATGGACTGAAGAACCCAATTTTGTTTAGTTTTTCAGTTAATCTGGGTTTAAATAGCCACGTGTGCTGCTGCCTGCGGTGCCTGTGAAGAGGGGCACGCTTGTGGGTGTCTGGGCACGCGTGTGGCCACCACCTCCGTTGGCCCCGCCACCCCGGGCACAAGTACTGTTTCTGCAGTTTCCTTCCCGGTGAGAGACTGAGCGGGGCTGGTCGGGCCTGGGCCCTGGCTGGCCCACTAGATGGAGCTGCCTGCGGGTGCCGGTGTGCGGGAGGCACCTGCGCCCCGCTCTTCCTGGAAGGCTTGTTGCTGGCTGGGCTGATCAGTCCCTTGTTTCTGTCGCTCTGAACGCAGGTCAGGTGGACTGCACATCCCGTGTCACTCCACCATCGAGTTCTGAGAGACGGCCCTGGGGTGGCAGGCGAGAGGAGGCCCTTACTGGCGTGGGGGCCCCGAGCAGCCGGGTGACGGTGTGCGTGGGTGTGGGTGGCTGTGTGGGAGCCAGCCCTCCCTCGCAGCGCGGTGCTTCTGTCCTTGCACATTGATAAAGGCCTTTTTAAGCGTGTGTGCGTGCTGGTGTGCCAGCCGTCCCGCCCGCCGTCGGCAGGGACACTGTTCGCACCGGTGGCCCTTGCCAGTGTGGCTGTCGCTGTCTGTGACTGTGGAGTGGTGTCTGCCCCTCGGGAAGCTGACTCCCGCGAGGACACCGTCGGCTCTGGAGCCAGCGCAGTGCGTTGGCGGAGTGTTTGTGTACGTGTCCAACCTCTGGCGGCAGCTGTTCTGGTGGAGAAGTGGCAGCTCCAGCATCTCGCTCGCGGGGAGTTCCAGGAGAGCGTTTCTGTCTGTGTCCAGGGCACCTTTCACATGGGCATCAGGACCCGCAGGCACCGGCTGGTGACACACACACACACACACACACACACACACACCCGCCCGCCCGCTTGCGCTCCAGGCTGCAGTTGTGTCTGCCTGCACCGGGCCTGCGGAGGGCCCAGAGGGGCAGTGCTGGTGGCAGATCCCGAAGTGGCAGCTCTCACTCCGCTCATGTGCCAGCGGCCAGAGCTGGGTCCCGGCCACTCCAGGAGGGGCCACGTGCCCAGGGAGAAGGGGGAACGTCTGGTGAACAGCTTGCCCAGCTCGGCCATGTTTAGATCCAGTCAGCAAACTACCGTCTGTGAGCCAAATGGTGCCAGCTTTTTGTTTTTATAAATAAAGTTTTATTGGAACACCGCCATGTTTACATGCTGTGTGGCTGCTTAATTGAGACACACCATGTGGCATGAAAACCCAAAATATTTACAGAAACGCTGTGCACACGCCCGATCTGTACCCCCTTCTTCTTTTTTTTTTTTATATATTTTATTGATTTTTTTTTTACAGGGAGGAAGGGAGAGGGATAGAGAGTTAGAAACATCGATGAGAGAGAAACATCCATCAGCTGCCTCCTGCACACTGCCTCCTGCACACTCCCCACTGGGGATGTGCCGGCCACCAAGGTACATGCCCTTGACCGGAATCAAACCTGGGACCCTTGAGTCCGCAGGCCAGAGCTCTATCCACTGAGCCAAACCGGGCGGCTCCCCTCCCGCTGTACCCCCTTCTTTTATGTCGACACGTTGACTGGGAGTGACCAAGGCCTTCGTGTTGCTCCTTTGTCTAGAGCAGCGGTTCTCAACCTGTGGGTCGCGACCCCTTTGGGGGTCGAACGCCCATTCCACAGGGGTCGCCTAAGACCATCGGAAAACACACATATAATTACATATTGTTTTTGTGATTAATCACTATGCTTTAATTATGTTCAATTTGGGGGGCCGCGAGACTTGCGAGGGAGCGCGAGACCCGAGGGGCGCAAGACTTGAGGGGGCCCGCGAGCCTCCGGGGGTTAGGGGCGCACGAAGTGGGAAGGTTGGAGAGGGCGTGCGGGACCCGCGAGGTCCTGAGAGTTGAGGGGTGTGAGTTCACGGGGGGCGGGGGGCGCGCTACACTCGAGGACCGCTGGGCACCCCAGCGGCGTGAAGGGCTGGGCGATTTGCGGGGACGCGCGAGGCCCGAGGGCGTGACTTTTGAGGGGGCGTGCGAGGTCCGAGCGGGACTGGGGGTCGCGAGGACTCCCCGGCGGCAGGAGCTTGGCTGGCGCTGTATGTGTGTGAGCACCTGCTGCACATCGGTGCCCAGAAGTCAGCACAGGCCTTTCTGTCTGAGATCTGATGGGAGAAGAACATCACGCTGGGGGAGCCCCCAGGTTTCCTGCATTCCTGGTGGTGCGTGTTCTGGGACTTGTACTGCGCAGTGCCTGACCGCAGAGAGGCATGTGAGCACTCAAGCGAGGCCAAGGCCTTCCAGGACTACAGCGCTGCCGCTGCCCCCAGCCCTGTGATGGGGAGCATAGCCCCCAGCGATGCAATGGCAGCTGGCCCCATGGCACCTGGCTTCTTCCAGGGCCCCCTGGGCTCCCAGCTGCCCCCCCACAACCCCAACACCCCCATGATGGGGCCTCACATTCAGCCCTTCATGTCACCGAGGTTCTCAGGGGGCCCCCGGCCCACCCTGCGGATGCCGAGTCAGCCTCCTGTGGGCCTATCTGGCTCCCTCCCGGGTGCCATGGACCCCTCCCCGCGTGTTCAGGGGCATCCGAGCATGGGCCCGATGCAGAGGGTGACTCCTCCACGGGGCATGGCCAGCGTTGGGCCCCAGAGCTATGGAAGTGGCATGGGGCCCCCACCCAACTCCCTCGCTGGCCCAGGCCTGCCCACAATGAACATGGGCCCCGGAGTGCGTGGCCCATGGGCCAGCCCCAGTGGCAACTCGATCCCCTATTCTGCCTCCTCCCCTGGCAGCTACACGGGACCTACAGGAGGTGGTGGGCCCCCTGGCACACCCATCATGCCCAGCCCTGGAGACTCCACCAACTCCAGCGAGAACATGTACACCATCATGAACCCCATGGGGCCAGGCGCTGGCAGGGCTAACGTAAGTGCGGAGTTGTGGGGTAGAGGCTGCTCTGGTGGCAGCTGGCCAGAGTCCCACACCACCCCTCTGCCACAGTTCCCACTGGGCCCAGGCCCGGAGGGCCCTATGGCAGCCATGAGCACGCTGGAACCTCACCACGTGAACGGATCTCTGGGCTCAGGCGACATGGACGGGTTGCCGAAGAGCTCCACTGGCGCCGTGGCCGGCCTGAGCACTGCCCCCGGCACCCCGCGGGATGACGGCGAGATGGCGGCCACCGGGACTTTCCTGCACCCATTCCCGAGCGAAAGTTACTCGCCTGGGATGACCATGAGCGTGTGATGGGGCAGCAGCCCCTTGCCCAGTGCTGGCCGCCTCCTCTGCCCAGAGCCCCTGCCAAGGGCCAGGGGGTAGCAACATTACAGTTATGAAGTAGCAACGAAAATAATGTTATGGTTGGGGGTCACCACAACATGAGGAACTGCATTAAAGGGTCGCGGCATTAGGAAGGTTGAGAACCGCTGGTCTAGAGAGCCCTGTGTTTTACAATGAGTTCTGTTTGCCCTCGGTGGTCTCCATGTCGATTTGGGGGGTGGCTATAAGAGGGGCTGTTCTCCGTTTCTGAAGGCTCAGTGCTCACATGCAGGAGAGATGGGCTGTGTGGGCTCATGTCTGTTTCGTTCCTTCTTTTTGTTGGGGGGGGTCTGGGCTTTGTAATTCTAATTATTTTTTTAAACTTTCCATTTTGAAAAATTTTAAGCTCCTAAAAACGTTGCAAGACGAGTACAAATAGCTCCTATGCTTCCTCTGGGCTGGCCAGATCCCCGGTCCCTCGCTGTCTGCCGTGGCTCCGCTGTCTGTGTGTGACTCGAGGGCGGGTCGGCCTTCCGCGCCCGCTCCTCAGCTCCCTGAGAGAGGACAGGTCCGCGTCCGCAGTCCCATCACGACACC
>NW_005370171.1:834205-834571 GCF_000412655.1 Myotis brandtii
CGCCCGTTGTCTGGATTGACCCAGCACTTTCCAGAGAAAGCAGGTGTCGTTTTACCGGGCGTCTCAGTGTAGACGCGTCTCCTTGGTCACGTTCGGGGTGAGCGTCTGACTGGACACGGAAGGGGCGTCCCTGGGCCTCGTGGGGATCGTCTCCGCTGCCGTCGGCTTCTGCACCGACGCTGTGTGTCCTAGACCGCGCTGTCCCTGCCACAGAGGTGGGGTGTCTCTTGCTTCCACTGTCGCGTCGCGTTCTTTTTGTTGTCTGCTCGTTGCCGGGAGCCGCCCAGTGACACCAGGAGACTCCACAGGGCTCCTTTCTGCTCCCAGCCTGCCAGGGAGGCTGGAGGCCTTCAGAGCAGAGACGGT
>NW_005370171.1:834640-837415 GCF_000412655.1 Myotis brandtii
GCCGTGGGAGCCGTAGTGTTTACTTGGCGCGCCCTGTGTGATCTGGGGCGGGACTGTGCTCCCGGAGCCCTGGGACCTGCCAGGACACTTGGCACGCTGTGGGCATGCTGTGCCCCGCTGTGGGCACCCTGTGAATTGCTGGCAAAATGAATAAACAAACAGATAGGACAGATCTGACTGCGAAAGCAACCCGACCGGAGAAAGGGGCCGCGCGTGGCCTTGGTGGACCTGGAGGTGGAGTGGGCGGGCGGTTCTCCGAACGTGGACCAGACCCCGCCTCTCTGAGGGGCAGCCGGCGGCTCTCCAGCGTGCGTGGCCCCATCTCGGCTGTCGGGGTCCAGCACCCCCTTCTGCGTGCACACCTGCCTGCCTGGCCCTGACCACGCCTGCAGCCAGGTGGGAGGGTGACCTGCGGTGCCCTAACCCCAGAGGGACTGGACTGTGAGTCCCACGTTGGGATTTGATGCTTGTGTTTGTTTTTACTTTTTCTTTTGTTGTGTTTGTGTGTTTGTTTTAATCCTCACCCGAGGACATTTTTCCATTGATTACTAGAGAGAGAGGGAGGGAGGGAGGGAGGAGAGAGAGAGAGAGAGAGAAACATTGAAGTGGGAGACACATCAATTGGTTCCCTCGCACATGCTCCTCCCAGGGTGGGAGCCTGCACCCAGGTACGCGCCTGGACCGAGAATCGTCTCCGTGACCCTTTGGCGTGGACGGACGCTCTAACCACTGAGCAGTCTGGTCAGGGCTGTTTTTATTTTTTCTAATCAATAATTTTATCAAATTTTATTATAACTTCTTGTAGCCTTTGTCTTTTAACAATTTTCAGAATAGTAATTTGATTTTGTCTACTGTCTTCTGAGAAGCCAGGGAGGTATGATGTGTTTTTAACAAGATAAATTTTAAAATGGGTAAAATTTTAAGTCAGTAACTTTTTAAAAATAGGTTTTTTTTATTGATTTCAGAGAGGAAGGGTAAGGGAGAGAGAGAGAAACATCAGTGATGAGAGAGAATCAATTGGCTGCCTCCTCCACACCCCCACACGGGATCGAACCGTGACCTCCTGGTTCATAGGTTGACTTGCAACCACTGGGCCACGCCGGCCGGGCGAAGTCGGTAGCTTTTTGAAGGAGCGGAGGGTCATCTCGTGGGAGGAGCCCAGGTTACTGACGTGTGCTCACCGCAAGCCGGCGTCTTGCATTCTAAACCGGGTTGGGAGCTTGTTTTAGGAGCTCGCAGTCTCTAATTTAAAAAAAATAAAAATTTCCCCGTGTCATTTGTTTCTGGAGGAGCCAGTTCTTAAGAGAAAGCACAAAACAGCTACTTTCGCTCTTTGGTATATTTCTGCGCAGCGTCGTTATGTCACGCTTTCTGGCGTCACATGCCGATCCACGCTCACAGGAAATTTGGACAATACAGACGTGTGGCAAGGAGAGCCTGTCACAGAGGTGGCCACAGTTGCCCTCCGTGTTTTCCTCTGTTTCCGTAGAAAAGAAAAGGAAAGAAAAGGAACACAGAGCAGGCACTTCGCTGCAGCTGCGCGTTGGGATCTCACAGCTGCTGGCCGTCGGGTAGGGCGGGGTCACCGGCCTCCTGAGTGCACCAAGGTCTGGGAGGCAGGGGCGCGCCACAGCGGGGCTCCTGGCTCCCCTCCTGGTGCCACCCGGCTCCCCACGCTGGCCTGGCCGGTGTCTGCGATGCCCTCTCCTTGGGAAGGGACCTCCCCCCACCCCCCACCCCGTCACGTGCGCCTGCACCCCGGGGGTGGGTCAGACACTGCCATGCTCCCAGGTGGGCTTCTCGCTGGGAGTTGTCAGGTGGAGCAGCATGAGGTCCCCACGCTCCTGGCTGGAGGTGGCTCAAGGCGGAGCGCGGTCCAGGTGGTCAGGCTGGCCTGGACGCCCCCCCACACACACACCTCCATTGCAGGTCCTCTTAGCACTTGTTGTTTACGGGCTCTACAAATAATTGTATAGAAACTGAACAAACAATACAACAGCTCGTGACAAAGTCTCACGAGGGAATAACTCAGCTACTTTACGCCGTGAGCTCTCGCAGTTTCTTCCGTGGAGATGAGACAACCTCAGGGCTCTCTGCCTGGGTCCGTGATGGAGAATCGACGCTCTGTGAGCCCAGGACAGACGCCTGTGGGTGGGGACACGGGGTGGGGACAGCGAGCGAGGGGACACAGTCAGCCTCGGAAGGAGTGACTGCTGTGCCATGTGCCGTGTGCTTGTTTTATCATGTTTGCGTCAGGCACACGGGCGCGGTGGGCCCGGCTGCACAAGTCCTAGGGAGACGCCGTGGGAATGTCAGGAGCGGGGCTGGCGGGGAAGGTGGGCATCCGGGCACAGCATCTGGCTTGTTTCTGTTTCAGAGAAAACTGTCCTGATGAACCGGCCTCTGGGAGAAGTCGTCCCCCCACCCTCGGCACTGACAGTGTAATTTGCATAACAATTAAACCAGTTAGTGTCCCGCCCAAGCGCCTCTCCGCCCAGTTCTGGCTGTTAATCCGCTTTATGACCCAGTTTCCCCAATGGACGCTTCTACTTGCTCTGAAATGTGTTCCGACCTGGGATGTGCACAGTGAGGGGATTCGGGGCGGCCACGGAGTGACTTCTTCCCGGCCTCAGGCTGTTTGCTGGGAGCGGCCGCCTTGGCCTCCAGGTGGCCTGTCCCAGGGCCCCCTCTCCCTCTGGTGTGAGCGCCTGCGTGTCCTCCAGCTCTGATGAGTGGAGGGCGGGCCGTGGGACCGCGGGCTTTGCTGAGGGCCAC
>NW_005370171.1:837576-839168 GCF_000412655.1 Myotis brandtii
GCCGCCTGGCTCTGGGCTCTGCGCCGAGGGCCTGCGTCTCAGCCCAGCAAAGGCCTTAGGATGCCCCTCGGCTGCCCTGCTGCCTGTGCCGCTCTGGGCTCTGGGCTGCTCCCAGGGCAGGAGGTCCGAGTGAGTCCTGGCTGGGTTCCCCCCGCCTCCCTGGGACGCCGGCCGCACTTCCGACCGGGCCAGCGGGTTCCAGCCATGCTGCTGTCTGGGCGAGACTCACCTGAAGGTCAGTCCCAGTGAGCAAGACCCCCGCCCCCCCCGGGGAGAGGCCTTGACTGTCCAGTCGTCTTTCAGGTGACGTGGGACTTGATGTGGCAGAGTGAGAGCGGAGGCCCACAGTGTGATAAACGGGGCGATGAAGCAGCAGCTCGCAGGTTCCTCCCGCACGTTCCTGGAGCCACGGCAGCCAGTGAAAGCTGAGAGGGGGTGCACACCCGCCCCCCCCCCCCCCCCCCCCCCCCCCCCCCTGGCTTCGCCCTCTCAGGGAGTTGGGGTGAGGGGTGAGGGTGGGGGCAGTGAGCCCTCTGGGAGAGGCCAGTGGGAAACACTGCCCCTGGCACCTTCTTCATGCCGGTCACGGCCTCCAACGCCCTGCCGCCCTCCCTCCTGGAGAAGCGAGCTGCCGCCTGGGTGCGCCCTTGACCGTGGCTCCGTCGTCTGTCTCTCCTGCAGCAGCAAGGACGTTGCGGCCACTTGCTCCTTGCTGGGTGGCCCTGTCTTCCCGAGAAACCACATTTGGTTTCATTCTTGGGCCTGTAGGGCCAGGCACCACTAGAGCCTAGTGCCTGCGTGGTGGTGGCGTGAAGGCCAGACTAGCCAGCGAAGGCCTGACCAACTGGACCCCGTGCACCACTGCAGGCCTTCCCTAAGCTCTGCTCCGCCTCAAACACGGGGTCTCCTGCCGACCCGGGCACGGGACAGGTGGAGGTGGCCAGGCACCGTGTGGCGTGCTAGGCAGCGAAGGGACCCGTTTCAGAATTCAACTCTGGTGAAATTGTGAACTAATTTTCCACAATAAAGTTTAATTCCCATGATTAAAGAGTTCAAATTGCATATTGTGCCTTCGGTGTGGACATCAGGGCAGTGAGGTTCCCGTGTCACCTGGGGGTGGCGACACTCCTGCCTCCAGTGGCAGCGCGAGCGCCAGGAGCACGGTGCTCACCTGACAGTGAGGCTGCAGGTGGTGTCAGCATCTGAGCCGAGGACAGAACAGGCAGAAGGAATGACTCTTAGGTCGCAGTGTGTGGTGGTAAGTGGACTCACAGTGGTTTTTATGGTTTTTATTGTGCAAACTTTTAAAATTCTGTTTCTTCATATTCTCATCTGAGGAGCGAGGTCAGGGCCCTTGGTGTTGGGGAGCCGGTCACTGTCCACTAGCCACAGGGGCTTCGAGCTCGGAGGGCGGGCTCCCCGGTCAGTGGGAGCATCTGCTGTGTCTACTGACACAGGGTCTCCTCACGAGGCCACACCTGAGACAGGTGGTCCTGAGGGGCCCAGGGCCCTGGCCACAGCTCCTGCCCGGGAGGCGGCACAGACGTCCAGGCCGGGCTCGTGCAATGTGTCGGGGGGTCAGTCGGGGACCT
>NW_005370171.1:839846-840735 GCF_000412655.1 Myotis brandtii
GCCTCCCGCGCCCTCTCTCCTCCCACCTGCTGGCCCGGCTCCGCGTGCGCCTGTCTGTTGTGCTGACCAGCACGCAGGGCTGTGACGGGCTGAGGCTGCCGCTGGCTCATCTCCGCGCTGTTGGTTCCACTTGACGGGAGGGGCGTTTATTTTTAAATTGTGCTCAGAGCTGTGACTTCTGCAGAACTTCGAGCAGGATTTATTTTAAAACTAGAGGCCTGGTGCATGAAAATTCATACACTGGAGGGAGGTCCCTCAGCCCAGCCTGCCCCTCTCACAGTCCGGGAGCCCTCAGGGGGGAGGCGACCCAGGGATCAGGGGAAGGCAACGCCCCATCACCCCTCTGCTGCTGCCACTGCCGGCAGCTCAAGCCTCGGCCAGCCCTGGTTACCCGAGCCTCGGGCAGTCCTGGGCGGCTGGGGGGCTGAGGGGACTGGGTGCCGCCATCTTTGAGGGGGGTGGGCAGATTAGCATATTCCCTCCTTATTGGCTGTGGGCACTCCCGTCTTTGCAACTGCGTGAGGGTCAATTAGCATATTCTGTCTTCTTTAGATAGGATTATGGTTAAAGGGGGGAATACGTCTGTGGGCAAGCCCACCCCCAGGCCCCTTCACTTGGCAGCGCCACCTGTTCAGGTAACTCATCCAAGTCAGCTGGCTTTTAAAGCCCCTTCCTGCCGGGGAGTTTGCTGGTCACTGAGTTTTTAAATCGTCGGCGGAGGAAGCTCAGCCTGTGGGCTGCCCTCGGTGTATCGTCGGCGGAAGCTCAGCCTGTGGGCTGCCCTCGGTGTGAGCCTGCGAGTGGAGATGGTCCGTCTGTGGTCACTGCAGCTCTGCGTGCTGCGCGAGTGAGGCCCTGCGGGTGGGGGCGGGGACAGGGACCCCAGCGG
>NW_005370171.1:859558-860701 GCF_000412655.1 Myotis brandtii
AGCAGCGCTCAGGTGTGCAGGCGCGGAGAGGTGCCGTGCCTCGGGGAGGAGGACACGCAAGCTTGGCTTGAGCAGGAGGTGCCCGAGTGTCACAGGAACTGAGGTCGGGAATGGGCAGGGCGCCAGGGCAGCCGCTGACCCAGATGCCAGGGGGCTGCTGGGGTGCTGGGGGGAGGCCAGTGCCCGAGGGCGTGAGAGGAAGGGTGCGGAGATCGTCCAAAGCCAGGAGGCACCAGTGCCTGTGTCATCGTCTCCCGTGTATCTGCCCTGTACAAACCCGAGGGGCATGAGGGCCGGTGCCGCCCGATGGCCAGCTGCGTCAGGCTCGCTGTGCCACTCGCTTCCTGCCTCAGAAACCGGGCTCCTCTAAGTGGAGGCGCTCGGTCGGTCGGTCGGTCAGGAAGGTGCTGACCGGGAGGCGGGCCCACTCCCTGAGCAGCAGGGGTCACTGCCTAAAGGAGACGCCATGACCTACCATCCGGGAACCGGCACCTCCAAGCGGCGGCTGGACCCGGCTGCCTCCACCTTCCCTGGCGGGAGCACTTGGGTGGACAAAGCCCACGCCCGGCACTGCCCCTCCTGCCACATGGAAAGGGAGGCGACCCAGGGATCAGGGGAAGGCAACGCCCCATCACCCCTCTGCTGCTGCCACTGCCGGCAGCGCAAGCCTCGGCCAGCCCTGGTTACCCGAGCCTCGGGCAGTCCTGGGCGGCTGGGGGGCTGAGGGGACTGGGTGCCGCCATCTTTGAGGGTGGGCAGTCAATTAGCATATTCCCTCCTTATTGGCTGTGGGCACTCCCGTCTTTGCAACTGCGTGAGGGTCAATTAGCATATTCTGTCTTTATTAGATAGGATTATGGTTAAAGGGGGGAATACGTCTGTGGGCAAGCCCACCCCCAGGCCCCTTCACTTGGCAGCGCCACCTGTTCAGGTAACTCATCCAAGTCAGCTGGCTTTTAAAGCCCCTTCCTGCCGGGGAGTTTGCTGGTCACTGAGGTTTTAAATCGTCGGCGGAGGAAGCTCAGCCTGTGGGCTGCCCTCGGTGTGAGCCTGCGAGTGGAGATGGTCCGTCTGTGGTCACTGCAGCTCTGCGTGCGCCCTGAGTGAGGCCCTGCGGGTGGGGGCGGGGACAGGGACCCCAGC
>NW_005370171.1:860791-861860 GCF_000412655.1 Myotis brandtii
CCAGGCTGGTGGCCTGCCCTTTGACCTCTTGCTCCCCTCGAGGACGCTGGCGAGTCTCCTGTGTGTGAGCGCTGACACGGCCCGTCCTATCCCTTCCGTGGCGGGGGCTCTCAGGGGAGACTCCGTCCTTCCCTCCTGGGTGGCGGGTGCCTGCGCGGCTGGGACCGGGCCTCTAAGGTCGGGGTGCTCGTCCTGTTGGTTTCTTTCTAAGGCGCAGCTTCAGGTTCTGACTTAATGTTTCCTGGAGAAGCGGTGTCTTCTCACATCTCAAAGCTCAGAGGGCGTGAGGGCGACTGGCTCCCAGGATCCACGCTCCCAGCATTCACGCTCCCAGCATCCACGCTCCCAGCATCCACGCTCCCAGCATTCACGCTCCCAGCATCCACACTCCCAGCATCCACGCTCCCAGCATCCACGCTCCCAGCATCCATGGCTCCCAGCATTCACGCTCCCAGCATCCACGCTCCCAGCATCCACGCTCCCCGCATCCACGCTCCCAGCATCCACGGCTCCCAGCATGCACGGCTCCCAGCATCCACGCTCCCAGCATCCACGGCTCCCAGCATCCACGCTCCCAGCATCCACAGTTCCCAGCATCCACGCTCCCAGCATCCATGGCTCCCAGCATTCACGCTCCCAGCATCCACAGCTCCCAGCATCCACGCTCCCAGCATCCACGGCTCCCAGCATGCACGGCTCCCAGCATCCACACTCCCAGCATCCACGGCTCCCAGCATCCACGCTCCCAGCATCCACAGTTCCCAGCATCCACGCTCCCACCATCCACAGTTCCCAGCATCCACAGTTCCCAGCATCCATGGCTCCCAGCATCCACGGCTCCCAGCATCCACGTGGGTCTCGTACAGGAAGCCGTGAATGAGATAACTGCCCGCTCCCTCTCAGCCTCAGCCCGTGTGCGTGTCCCTCCAGGACGCTGTGCGTGGGGCGTGCACACGCATCACCGCCTGCCCTCCCGCTCCCGGGGCAGAGGGAACCGCAAGAAGCAGTGGCCCCCGTGGGTGGAGGCCGGCATAGGCCGCGCTCCCAGCTTCCTCTGGGCAGGAACCTC
>NW_005370171.1:862198-864823 GCF_000412655.1 Myotis brandtii
CACCGGCTCTGCAGGCCCCGCAGCTTCCTCCGTAGCGGCCCCCCGGCGGCTTCTCGGATGATAGAGTGGGAGCAGCGCACGCAGAGAGAGGCTCGGGGTGCCCCCCCGGCCTGTCGCCTGGGATCAGGGACAAAGGGCCCGTGTGCCTCTCGGCAGAGTTTGTGGGATCCATGGTCCTCATTCCCAGAGGGACAGACGGCAGTGGCGTCCACCAAGTGAGACTCGGAGCTGAGCACAGCTCAGCCCAGTTGGCCTGGACCCCAGGGCGGGGATGAGGGGGGCCCATGTGTTCCTCCCTGTCCCAGGTCCCAGGTCCCAGGTCCGGAGGCGCAGTGAGCACTCTCCCTGCGAGGGGCTGGTCCTCGAGGGTCCGCCTGCCGCTGGCAGGCTCGGGGCTGCTTCCAGACCAGGCACATCACTCACCTGGGGTTCGCCTGTGAATTTATGAGCCATTCCGAGCTCATGGCTTGGTTTTTTATTTTATTTATTTATTTTTAAATATATTTTTATTGATATCAGAGAGGAAGGGAGAGGGAGATGGAAACATCAATGATGAGAGGGAATCATTGACCAGCTGCCTCCTGCACGCCCCCTACTGGGGATCAAGCCTGCAACCCTGGGCATGTGCCCTTGACCGGAAGTGAACCTGGGACCCTTCAGTCGCAGGCCGACGCTCTAGCCACTGAGCCAACCAGCTAGGGCATGGCTTGATTTTTAAAAATAAAAGCTAATGCTGGTTGTTGGTTGTGTGGGTGTTTGCAGTGAAGCGCCTGTCCGGGCGAAGGGCGGGTGAGCGCTGTGATGGGGGCACCTGTCTCCGAGCGCCGGGGTCCTGGCCCACATCTGACCCACCGCCTGCCGGGCCGGCAGCCTCTTCCTCTCCGGGAATCTGCGTCTTCGTCTATAAAAGGGAGCGCTTCCTTCTGAGGCGCCCCTGTGCCAGGGTATTTTTAGCTCAGCAAGTGGGCCGCTCCTGGGGGCAGGGCTGGGATTCCTCCGGGCATGGGGACCGTGGCCTCGCCTTGGGGTGTCTGAGCCGTGAGCTCAGGAACCTCGTGGTCGAGCTGGACAGCCTGTCTTCTGTGTGGGCGCAGGGACTGCCCGCGCCTTCGCCTCGCCTCCTGGCCCTGACAAATGTCTGCAGACCCGGTCGACGTGGGGGCCCGGCCGTGAGCTTCCGTGTCCTCCCACCGCAGTCCGGGCATAGGAGGCATGCGAGGCTGTCCCTGCTGCGGCTCCCCTGGCCGGCCTGCAGGCTCCCGGAGAGGCCCCGGACCCTTCACCCGCTCCCTCACTGGGGCATCTCAGTGACTGGGGGGCAACGTCCAAACCAGGAAGCAGCGTGTGTGTGGCTGTCGGTGACCACACGTGCAGATCTGCATCACCGTCCCCGCCATCCGCCGCACCCCTGCCCCATCACCCGGCGTCACACCAGCCCGCCCCGCAGCTCAGATTGTCGTCCTGAGAGCGCTACGTACAGACCGGACATTTCTCTCAAGTTTGGCTCTTTCGAACTCCGCATCCCGCCTTCATCCAGCTGTCGTAGCATCGCTGCTCCGCGGGTGGGGCTCCCACCGGCTCAGCTCCCACGGAGGGACGTGTGCTTGGCTCCACTTTGGAGCTGTTACACATAAAGCTGCTGCCACAGTCGTGTCCGGGTCCCGCGTGGACACGTGGTGTCCTTTCTCTGGGACACGGGCCTGGAGGACAGTTGCTAAGCCGTATCGGGGCCTGTGTTCCATTTAAGAAACTGCCGTTTTCCATTCCCGCCCCAGCGCACGAGGGTCCCTCCCCAGCCCTCCCGGCACCTGGCCGTCCTGACGCGGAGCCTCGGTGGCGTCCCTGGTGATGGGCGACATGGGTGTCCTCGCGTGTGCGTGTGCGCGTGCGCCTGGGCCCTCCTCGGTGACCAGCCTCTGCGTGTCCTTTGCTGTAACCTGAGTGCTCTTTACGGTGGAGTTTGAGTTCTTTCCAAGTTCCACGTGTGGCTTGACGTGACTCCCCCTGTAGCGTCCTCGCGGCCTCCTGGTGAAACGCCCATGAACCCCTTTGCTGGCTTTCCTGGGGGCCCTGCCCCGGGGCCCTGAGGACTCCCCCAGCTCTGCTCCCAGCCCCTGAACTGGGCTGTTCTCGCCTTCTTTGTCTTCAGTTTGGGGGGGCGGGGGGCTCATCCTCTGGGCCTTCCTCACCTTCCTGTAGGGTTGCCTTTGTTGCCAGACCTGGGACATGGCAGCGGGTCCTTCCTGAGCAGTTCTCACCCCACTCACTCCGGCTCCGGGGGCTGCTGAGCGACAGGCCTCAGGGCCGGCCACGGGGAGCCTCCACCCTGCCCGCGCTGGATCTCTCCTTGCTCGTCGGGTGTGTGGCGGGCGCTGCAAAGCCCGGCCGGGGTTCTGACACCGCGTTCTGCGTGGTGTCTGGCCCTGCTCTCATTTTGTTTGAGATCTTCCTCATCCTGCAGAACGGATAATTTGATGTTGTTCCCAGGACATGCGGGTGCGATGGTTGAAGACCTTGGGTCTGATTTAAATCTTGGGTCTCATTAGCTCTCCCCTGACACGGCCCTGGTGGGCGGGGAGGGGACACCCAGTGCTTCCCGGTGGCCGCCAGGTGCTGAGGGTGTGC
>NW_005370171.1:865093-865484 GCF_000412655.1 Myotis brandtii
TCTCGGGCCTGAGGGTGAGGCCTGGGACCTCTGGCCTCAGGTCCGAGCCGTCTCACCCCCGCTTGTCTGAATGTGCTTCCTGAGTGTCAGACGGATGGGCTGTCACAGACGGTCTGACACGGCGGCTTCTCTGATGAAATGTCAGCATTTTCCTCCTGAGAGGCTGTGAATGTCTCTGGGATGCTTTTTGTGTTTTTGTTTGTTCATTTTTTGTTTTTGCCTCGTTGCCATCTCCATCGCTATTAGCGTCCCCGCTCAGAGAACCCCTGTGCTGTGAGTGCCCGGCGTAGTCCGCGCTCCCGGGGGCATGGCTGGAATTCCATGGCGTGAGGACCGGCCTCCATCTGGTCCTGTTGGTCACAGCAGGCGGCCGGGCCCTGGGCGGGAGGCA
>NW_005370171.1:865713-868173 GCF_000412655.1 Myotis brandtii
CTCCCGCTGCCCCTGTGGCTTGGGGCCTCTGGCGGTGGTGCCTGCAGCGCCGTGGACGGAGTGGAGAGACGTCAGGCAGGCCCCTCGGTGTTCAGTGAAGGGCAGTTTCCAGTTCAGAATTGGGCTGAGTTCAGTGTAAATGCAGCACTTTACCTGCAGGAGCAGGACCGCGTAGTGCCTTTGGGGGTGGCGGGGGGTGAGCTGGCTGTGAGCAGAGGGGTCACCTGAGCCCCCAGCGGCCGTGCCCTGCCCATCCTGGCCCACCGCCCGGCGGGAGAGGGCGTGGCTGAGCCGGCGCAGGGTGAGGGGTGCCTGGGTGACTGACTTCACTTCTGTTGCTGCCTGAAGCCAGACACCAAGGAGAGGCTGAGCTCCTGTCCCTCCTCCCGCTCCCTGCCGTGGCCACCAGCATCTGTTGTTCTAGAAACTCCAGGGGATGTGCCGGACCCTCCTTTCAGTTCTGGTCCGAGGCGTGTTCCTCAGCAGAGGGACTTGCGAGTGGGTTTTCCCTGGAGTCTCGGCCAGAGGATGTTTGCGCTGCTGCCCACGTGGAGCGGCTCAGTTGCAGCTTCGCTTTCTCTCTCGCTCTGGGCGGTGCGGCGAGCTCTGACCTGCCCGCTGTGGGGCGTGCAGTGCGCTGGGAACGGGCGTGGCCTCAACTGGCCCCGAGCTGGTGGCCCGAGCTCCTTGCCAAGGCTTTCCCAGTCTCCGTCACTGTGGCCACTTCCTGGGCCTCTCGCAGGAGGTGCCAGTCCTTCCAGGAGGCGGGCCGGGCGCCAAGCGCGCTCAGGTGCCGTGGGGAGGAGAGCCACAGCTGGGGGAGGGAGCTGTCTGCGCAGCGGGGCAGTCTGCCCTGACTGTCAGTCAGACCGGGGTCAGGACAGGCAGACACCAGCACTGCACCGCTCCAGTCCCCTCGCGACAGCCAGGCCCACACAGCCTGGCCAGGGACAGCACACCCTGCCGGCCCTGCAGGGTGGGACTGGCCCAGACGCCTCCTTTTCCCTGACTTCTCTAAGCGCTGTGGGGACTTGAGCAGCCAAAGCACGGCTCCCGCTCTGTGGGATGGTGACGGCGCTCTCCTGGCCCCGAAAGCCCTCCGATCTCTCCCCCGCTTGATTCTGCTGGGCAGCGAAGACGTGTTCTCACACCCTTGCCGATGAGGCTGGATGGGAAAAGCCTAAGAACGTCTCTGTTTGGAGGCTGCACAGAGCCTCACTCCACGTTGCTGTGGCGTGTGACTCCGCGTGGAGAATTCTCTCATTCTGCCTTGTACCCACACATCAGTCTATGTGCGTGTACTCTTCCTGGTACACGGAAGAGTACACGTACACGCGTGTGCTGTATGTGCAGGGAATAGAGTGACCTAACCCCCTGCACGGGATGGGCCGGGCAATCAAGGAGGGCTCCCTGGAGGAGGAGGAGGCCTTGGGAGCCAAATCTTGAAGAATGTCCGTCCTGTGGGACAAGGCTGTGTCTTGTACTTAGTGACCGTCAAGCCCAATGAGCAGTGGTGACGTTGTGACTGGGCCACATTGTGAGGTCTGTGGGTTAGGCCACCCAGGCTTTTTAAAGATAGATTATATATATATATATATCCCAGTGCACGAAATTCATGCACATTGAAAGGGAATTAATTAGAGGATGTGAGCGTGAGGCAGTCCGCGTTTCTGAAATTCAATGACATGAATTTTAACTATTGCTTTGCCAAATAAATGGAATTTACAGATATCATTTAAAAGAGCATTCAGCTTAATATTAAAAATTCTGGCTACCAAGTCAGGTCTGTTTTCAACTTTTTGCCAGTGTTGTAAATTGTTTGCAATATCTGCCCATTTGGGGCTGCATGTCATGGTTACGAATAAATCGGGCTTGCCATACTTCATTACAATTGCCATAGCATCCTGATATCACTGCTGCATATTTCTGGGACTACTCTCAGAAGATGATGGAAGTATTATCATTTTACCAGTTGGCACATTGTCATTTTCAGATCTAGATTTGAGATAATCCATCAAACCACTATATTTTTCAACTCTCAACTTAGATTGGTTTGCTTTGATGAAATTTATCCGATTGGCCTCCATTTTTTAATATGAATCCACGATAAACTGTAATTTTCCTGCATTTAAAATAGGACTGAGCGTGTCCCGCACAGAGATGAAATCCATAATACTGCATTTGTGTGACTTGTGTCCTTACATTTTGTCCAGTATTATTGTTGATTACACTGTTGTCTCTGAGTCTTAATGCAATATCTGTTCCCCAGCCGTTCTCACCATGTGGAAAAAGAATAGGATATGTCATTGCATCTAATGTAGGAAACAGGATATTGATTTGTTTCATTTTAGTGGCATTTGGATTATTGGGATCTGGTTTACAATGAATGAGCAAGTCCCTTTCAAAAGGAGGTTCTCCATCTTCGTTTCTGAATATGACAGCAACCTCAGTTACACGGGG
>NW_005370171.1:869212-871908 GCF_000412655.1 Myotis brandtii
GGTCTGAGATGCAGGTGAATGAGAGTCCTGGCTGTCAGGCCGCTGAGAGCTGTCTGACCAATGGCTGATTCTGGCTGATTCTGTGGGGGTGGGACTTCCTCCTCCCTGCTGTCAGTTTCCACAGCTGTGATGAGGAAGCTGGGGTGACAGGGAGCCGCGCCCTCCAAGCTGCCCTCTCTCTCGCTCTGCTCTATTTCCAGCGGTCTCCTGCTCTGCCAAGTCCTCCAAACCTCCTGCTCTCTGCCTGTTCTCCCGCTCTGCTCTCTGCCCGTGAAGGTCCCGGGAGCCCGCGGGCGTAGCTTGGCACAGCCAGCCCACGGCCACCGTTACCTCCCAGGGCGCTTGACACCTGCATATGCAAATTAACCTGCCATTTTTGTCAGGTTTATTTGAATACCCACTCCTGATTGGCTGACAGGCGTGGCTTGTGGGCATCGCGAAGGGATGGTCAGTTTGCATCATTCTCTTTTACTATTATAGATATTTTTATTGATTTCAGAGAGGAAGGGAGAGGGACAGAGACAGAAACATCAATGATGAGAGAGAATCACTGATCAGCTGCCTCCTGCACACCCCCTACTGGGGATGGAGCCCACAACCCAGGCATGTGCCCTTGACTGGAATTGAACCTGGGACCCTCAGTCTGCAGGCCGACACTCTATCCACTGAGCCAAACCAGCCAGGGCTTAAAGCAGTTTCTTTAAATCAGTGTCAAGGGAGAGAACGAAAGAGAACTGGACATGCTGTGTGCACACGGGTCGGCACTGCCCGTGTCAGTCCCACAGCGTCTCATTTAAACTGTTCAGGCCTGGGCTTAGCATGTGGCAGCCACCGCCACCCTGATCTGAGCACGTGTGTCAGCCCTGAAAGAAACCCGCACCCAGCGCGGTCACTGTCCATCCAGCCCCGCCCCAGCCGCTGCAGCCACCACTGCCTGTCTCTGCTCAGGGCCAGACTTCTGTGCCCATGAAGGGGGTGGCCCTGCGGGTGCAGCTGGCTGCCCGGAGCCTCCCTGCTGCCGGCGGGCGCGATGTGGCCGGGTCCAGGGAGAGCGTGGTGCTCCCTCGGGGCAGCGTTAACTGCAAAGCTCGCTCACTAAACCCAGCGAGGGCCGAGGGCCGGGACCCGGCTGCCGATGTTCAGGGAGCGCATGGGGCGGCCGCCAGCACCGGGACACACCAGCTTAAAGTTCAGTCTCTTCCTGGCACGTCCTCCTCCGAGGGAGGTCCTGCTGCAGTGGCTTTGGGGGAGTGAGTCCGGAGATGCTTTGAGATCACTGTTGCAGTAAATAGTGTGAAAATGTTTATCGTTAAGCCTTCTCTGGAAACTTCCCATCGCGGCAGGAAGGTGTCTGGGAACAGTCGCTGGTGGTGCCAGACTCGGGGGCAGCGCATCCCGGCCTGTGGGTGCCGCCGGACGGCCGCCGTCTGCGCGCTCATGTCCTCCGCCTTAGCTGGGGCCTGGGAGGCCCCCTTTGGTTAGCAAGCCATTCGGTGGGGGCAGGGACAGTCTCAGAGGCCCGTCCAGGCCACAAGCTCGCTGGAACCGGTTTTCAGATCCCCAGGCGAGAGCTTCCCTCGGGACCGTGGGCCATCTCTCGCCTTCACCTACACCGTCTGCAACGATTCCCGTCTGCCTGTGACTCTCAGCCGAAGCGTGTCCTCTTTCTGGGTGACCGTGGTGGCCCGGGTCACTCAGCACAGACCTCCACGGCGCACGGCGAGGCCACGGCGTGTCCTGGGCGGGCAGGCACCGGGCTTGTTTGTTCCTTTGTAGCAGCTAAAGGAAGAGACAGGGAAAGGCCATTGGAAACTGCTTGTCATTATCGTTGCCTTCATGTCTAATGCTGTGGGACAGGTGTGTGCGCGTGTGTGTGTGTGTGTGTGTGTGTGTGTGTGTGTGTGTGGAAGGTGGAGGACGGCAGTGTGGCTTTAACCGTGGCTTAAAGGAGAAACAGGCAGGATGGTTCCAGAGCCCTGGTGGCTCTAGGCCAGGGGTGGGCAAACTTTTTGACTCGAGGGCCACAATGGGTTCTTAAACTGGACCGGAGGGCCGGAACAAAAGCATGGATGGAGTGTTTGTGTGAACTAATATAAATTCAAAGTAAACATCATTACATAAAAGGGTACGGTCTTTTTTTTTTTTTTTAGTTTTATTCATTTCAAACGGGCCGGATCCGGCCCGCAGGCCGTAGTTTGCCCACGGCTGCTCTAGGCAGAACGATGGGCGGTGCCGACCATGACGGACCCCCAGCCCTGACCTCTGGTGTTCAGGGTCAGCGGCACCACACGGAAGCAGCGCAGGAGCGTCAGAGCCTTTGTCCCGTTTTAGTTTGGAAATGGAAACGCAGGGCCTGTGGGTCAGCGGCGTCCTGGGGCTCCCTGCCGGCCGGCGCCCCCTTTGGGACCACGTGCAGCCCGTCCGCTCAGTCTCCAGGAGAATCGGCACCGGCCGGCGAGCCCGTGGGACCCCAGCTTTCTCTGCGATCCGTGCAGGCGGCGTTCAGAGCAGATGCATGTCCCACAAGTGACAGCGTGGGAGGGGGTCGCCCCGAGGGGGCTCTCGTGATCCTGGGACCCGGGCAACATGTTCTCAGTGTCGTTTCATAACAACTGCTGTTCTATCAGAGCAACGGGGACGGCGTGAGGGCTGCCTGCCGGGTCCGCGGGGCGGGGCTGGGCGTCCACTCTGACATG
>NW_005370171.1:872510-873426 GCF_000412655.1 Myotis brandtii
CCGCCCCCACCTGGCCCAGCCTCCCAGCCAGCGCGCTCTGGGCGGCGAGCCCGCCGATAGACAGTGGACGGAGCGCTCTGCCTGCTGGGCCTCCGCTGGAGATGACGTCAGAGGTCCTGGGCTGTTCCTGGCTCCTGTTCCCGGCACGAAGGAGGGTGGTGTCAGCGCTAGAAAGTGCCCGATGGAGCCCGGGCCGGCCCGCGAGGCTGTGCAGGCTCAGGGCCCGTGGGCAGGTCCCTCCTGACTGCGCTTTCTCCTCTGCTCTGAGCTGACGCTGCTCTCCCTCTCTCTGCAGGTGCACCTTCCGCTTCCCCAGCACGGTCATCAAGATCCAGTTCACGGCGCTCTACCACCAGGAGGAGGCCCCCGCCTCGCCGCTGCGGCCGCTCTACCCCCAGATCTCCCCTCTGAGGATCCACATTCCAGAGCCGGACCTCCGGAGCCTGGTCAGCCCCGTCCCCTCCCCGACCGGCACCATCAGGTGAGCAGCTCAGCCCCGGGAGCTCCCGGCTCCTCTGCGGGCCGGGGCCTGGGCGCCAGGGGTGCTGAGGAGGAGATTGGATGGACGAGCGGGGCCTGTGTGTTCGCTGCGCAGCTGGCGACGCCCTGGGTGGCATTTTGAAGCTGGAGGAGCATCTGGGGACCTGGCTCCTGGCACAGGTCCCTGGAGAATTCTCTCACAAAGCGCAAGTCCCGCCCCCTTGTCGCGCTGCCCGTCTGAAATGTGAGGGCCTTTGACAGCAGCACAGGCTTCTGTAAGACGTGAGCGCATGTTAACCGTGTGTGTCAGTCCCCGTCTGTCTTCGATGTGACAGCCTCAGGGCAGTTCCAGAGGGAAACCTGCCACCAGACGTCAGCGTGCAGGCCGGCGGCCGAGCTGTCTGCGGTCAGGCACCGGCACCTGACCGCCCTGGTC
>NW_005370171.1:873651-877009 GCF_000412655.1 Myotis brandtii
GCTCTACCAGGGCCTCAGACCCCCAGGCACCGCTGTGAGCCGCAGGGCTGTGCGAGCGGCTGGTCTGCCTCCCTGTGCACCAGGCTCACTGCGAACCGGTGGCTGTTTCCTCCCTGGGCCAGGCTCCCCTTGGGAACCACATGCGGGTTCATCTCTGTGATGATCCCCATGTTGCTTGCGCCTTTGTTTTCCACCTGAAATGTGTTGGTCACACGTTGGGAGTCGCTCGCATTGAGTTGCGGGAGTCGGTTCCCTCAGAGCCCGTGAATAGGTGTGTCCTGCTCCTGCAGAGAGAGTTCGGGGGCAGCTGCAAATGCCCCCCCCCCAAGTCCGGGGCCTGGCCTGGGGCAGGTAGCCGGGCGGTGGGGCAGGCCCCTCGGCCCCCGGGCCTTGTGTCTGTCCTGAGTGCTGTCCGCACGGTGCTGCTCCGCGTGGCCAGCACTCACCAAAGCCTCTGCTCGAGCTCGTTTTACTCGTCCCGCGTGGCTCTGCTCTGAGGCCCGGACTTAGCTGCGTCCTTGTGTGTCCACATATCAAACCCGAGTTTCGAGGGAGGCCCCACCTGAGCCCAGGCTTAGATTGTGCTGTGAAGTGCTCCTGCCTTTCCACGTGTGTGACGAGCACACGGGTAGAACGTAGTGCAGCACAGCGAGCAGCCTCTGTGGGAAACAGTCTGCAGTTCTTCAGAGTCAACAGTGTTCCATCCGACCCAGCCGTGCACTGGGCCCAAGGTCACATGGAAGCGTGCACGCCGGGCTCGGCAGGGAGGCCTGTGAGCGTGCACGCCGGGCTCGGCAGGGAGGTCAGTGAGCGTGCACGCCGGGCTCGGCAATGAGGTTCGTGCAGCCCCAAAGCAGAGACAGCTCAGGCCCACCAGCCAATGAGTGGACACTGGGATGTGGCTGCCCTTCAGTGGACGCGGTTCGGGCTTAAGGCACGTTCAGTGTGGTGCCTCGACAGCCGTGTGCCACGTGCAGGGCCAGCTGGTGGGAAGCGAGCAGAGCAGGCAGATGTGCAGAGACAGGAAGTCGGGGAGCGGCCGCGGCTGGGCGGTTGTAGGGCCTTTCTTCCCGGCGTGAGGAAATGTCTGGAATGAGACGCTGTGGTGGTTACACAACTGCAGATGCACGGACACGGCCTGTGCACTCGGAACGTGTGAGGCTGTGCGTCGCCCTGAGGCTGACCCTTTACCCAGCAGCACCAGAGCTGCGAGGGCCCATGACGGCGTGGTGTGCTCCACACGGCCAGGGAGACCGCAGTGGGCAGCCCCAGCCCAAACCCCAGCCTCTCCCTCACCCCCAGCCTCTCCCTCACCCCCAGCCTCACCCTGACCCCCAGCCTCACCCTGGACCGCATTAACAACTAGAGGCCCAGTGCATGAAATTTGTGCACTATAGGGTCCCTAGGCCTGGCCAGCGATCAGGGCCAATAGGGGCCTTCCTTCCGGCTGCCGGCTAGGGCCTCCCTTCCCCAGCTGCCGGTTGCCAGCTGCTGGCTGCTGGCCAGGGCTTCCCTTCCCTGGCTGCTGGCTGCTGGCTGCCGGCTGGGGCCTCCTTCATTCTGCGCCGGCCCCTGGTGGTCAGTGCACAGCATAGCGAGTGATCAGTCTCCCGGTCGAACTCCTGCGGGGACAATGTGCACATTAGGCTTTTATATATATAGATGAGTTTATAATCGGCCAAATGTTTGGGTTCGTACCTGGAGAGCTTCGTAAAGTAAATGTATCTCCGAGTCATGTTCCGAATAAAAGTGGGCCGCCTGGTGAGGAGACTCGGGAGCTGGTAGGAGTTGCTGTTGGGAGGGGGCTGAGGGCCTCCGGGGGCAGGAGGCCCTTTCACTGAGCAGTGTCCCTGGAACCGCTGCTCTGAGAGTCCCGGCGGCGCCCTGTTTGTATTTAACGTGTTTTAGGGGCGGGAGTCAGTCGGGCTGCCTCGTCTGTCTCCGTCCTGCTGGTCCCACTCTGTCCTCTATCTGCGGCCGCCCACAGGGGCCTGGCTTCCTGTTTTCATTTGGTAAAACGTGAGCAGGGAGAGCAGTAACTGGGACAGGGTTTGTGTTGACGCCGTTTCTCTGGCTCTGGAATTCAGCTGAGCCTTCAGAGACCCAGAGGCCTTGCCAGGCTTAGCTCCCAAGAGCCTCTCTGCCGGGAGGCGCCCCTGTTTGCCAACAGCCTGGCCTGCCCTCCCCTCCTGGGTCCTCCCCTGGAAACCAGGCGGCTCCGCCTCTCTCCGGAGGAAGTGCCCTGGGGGAGCGCCTGGCAGCCCAGCCCAGCCCAGCCCAGCCCTTTCTGAGAAGGCAGCCTGGCCCAGGGCCCCCTCCCCTCCTCCGTTTGTCTCCTAATTTGGTGAGGCTGCCGCCCGCTCGCCCCATTGGCTGCTGGGTCCCTGCAGTTTGGAGACCGCTGTTCAGTTTGGGTTGGTTTTCTCCACACCTAGTCCCCAGCCCCTGCTGCTCCAAGATTTGGGGAGTGGCTGTACCTGTGGGGACGCTCTCCCTAGTAAACAGCCCGGCCCTGCCCTCCAGCCCTGCCCTCCTGGCCCTGGCCCTGCCCTCGGGCCCTGCGTCTTCCGCCTGTTTGAAGTGTTTTGCTTCCCGGCTGCCAGGCCAGGGTGTGTGCTGTGTGGTTGGGTGGTTTTTTTCACCCTGAAGCACTCCACCCAGAAAATGAATGAACGCTCTCTCAAGTGAATGTTGCTATCAAGGCAGCGTTGACTTTTTTTTTTTTTTAATATGTTTTATTGATTTTTTACAGAGAGGAAGGGAGAGGGAAAGAGAGTTAGAAACATCGATGAGAGAGAAACATCAAACAGCTGCCTCCTGCACACCCCCCACTGGGGATGTGCCCGCAACCAAGGTACATGCCCTTGACCGGAATTGAACCTGGGACCCTTGAGTCCGCAGGCTGACGCTCTATCTACTGAGCCAAACCGGTTAGGGCTAGCGTTGACTTTTTTCCGTTTTAAAGCAGCGGTATTTATAGAAAAGAAGAAATGGGGTCATCGTTTGCTGGGTGTTGCAGAAGCACACCGTCTGAAAGTGCTCCTGTGAGCGAGTTTTAAGAAACTGCTGCACTGACACCCGAGAAAGCACACACAGAGCGAGCGCCTCCACGTCACTCAGAGCCGGGCTTTCACAAGCTGTTTCTTCATGAAAGCTTCTCTTGACTGTTCTATTGTAGACGTCAAAAACGGAAGTAATCTGTTTACTGAAACTTGGCAAAGGTTAGCAGAACATGAAGTAAAACAAAAAGCAACTGGCACCAAAGTCTAAAGCCCTCACAGCGCCCTCTGCACACAGTCCCGCTCTCTGCCCGGCTCCCCTGTGGCCCAGCTTCGCTGTGGCCCGGCTCCCCTGTGGC
>NW_005370171.1:877246-877487 GCF_000412655.1 Myotis brandtii
CTGTGGCCCGGCTCCCCTGTGGCCCGGCTCCCCTGTGGCCCGGCTCCCCTGTGGCCCGGCTCCCCTGTGGCCCGGCTCCCCTGTGGCCCCCAGAGCTGTCGGCTTCACTGAGTTGCATTTTCCTCGTGTCGCCTCCAGGGCATGGAGCACTGCTGTGCTCTCGGTGCAGCCGTGGCAGTGGCTGTGTGCGCCCTCCTGGGTAACCCCGGCACCAGGTCCATATCAGCCTCGCCCCTGGGGG
>NW_005370171.1:877551-877877 GCF_000412655.1 Myotis brandtii
GGCCCCCCCACACACACACTGCGTCGGGGGCCCTGGGAGTCCCCTCCCCTGACCCGGAGTCTGCCTTTCCCTCTGCCCTTTGTTTACGTGGGAATGTCTTCGGGGGCGGGACCGGAGGTGAATGCTTCCATCCCTCCCTGCCGGTCACTGTTCTCCTTCGCACAGGCAGGCGGTTACCTGCAGAGATCCTCGGTGGGGCGTGTCCCTCGTACTTCACATCGCTTTCTAGTTTCGAGTGTTGCTCTTACACTCTTCTGACTCCTGGTCCTTCCTACACGATGTCCTGGCCGAGCTGGCTCGTGTGCCCAGCCGGTAGCGTGTCCGCT
>NW_005370171.1:877903-880197 GCF_000412655.1 Myotis brandtii
CTTGGACGGTCTCCGAGGCCGCGTGCCAGGCCTGGAGGAGGCGCCACTCATGGCCTAAAACGGAAGGTGACTTCGGGTCATTTTCCATAAAAGGCGCGGCGGTTGCATCTCACTTTGTGTCCACCTTTCACCCGCAGTCGGGGGCGGGCACCTGAGTCATGTGCCCGGTGCTGCTCTCCGCCCGGGTCCAGGCCCCGCACGCCTGAGCAGTCGCGTTGCCCTAAGTGAGCGGCTCTTTGCTTTGGCTCCATCCAGGAGGCCAGCGCGTCCTCCGCGTCCCAAGAGACGCTGCTTCTCCTTCAGGCGTTCTCTCTGGCTCTTCGCGTTGCCGGGCAGTTTTGGCGGAGCAGCCTGAAGCTCTCGGGGCGCTGGCCGTCCTGCAGTGGCCACAGAGCCCGCGGCCGGCTCTGATTGAGCACCGACAGCCCCAGGCGCTGGCGTGGTGTGCAGTGGGCTCCGCCCTGACCTGGAGGCACGGGGTCAGCAGGGTCCCAGGCGGCTGCGGGCTGAAGGGCTCATTGAGAAGCTTGCTGCTCGGAGGCCGGAAGCCATGTGCGCAGTCGGCCTTCTGAGGGCGGGACAGCAGTTTTCTCTGATCTCCCACAAAATAGCGGCTGGGGAAGGGCTGCGTGGCCACTTGGGGGGGGGGTGTCGGGTCCAGGAGAGCGTGGACGGTGTGGGCCTCGCGGGACCTCAGGAGAAGCCACGGGCTGTGTGTTTCCCGCCCCGGCTTCACGCGTGGCCGTGGCTCCCAGGACGCACTGGAAAAGCCCGGCTGCGTGCATGGCAGGGGCACTGGGACGACCCTCCCCTCCGCCAACCTCGCCAGCAGGTGTGTCAGGGCCACGCCCGGAAAGGTGCGGTGCTGCTTCCTGCCAGCATCCCGTTTGGGTGTCGTGACGTTGTGCACACAGCACCGCTCAGCGTGTTCGGGGACCCGGGGGGCAGAGCAGGGATTCCCAAGGAGGGTCCTTAGAGTCTCCGCTCCCACGCGGGCCTTTCTGGAAGGCACTCTGACCCGCCCGGGAGCTGAGGGCTGCTGTCCCTCACCAGCTGCTCGCGGTCAGGGTTTCATTCTTTCCTTCACCTTCCTCCTCAGTAGAAACTTCTCATGATGCCCTCTCCCCCTGCCCCCAGGTGTTGCAGGGCAGCTTGTGTAACCGGGGTCCCTCCCGGCCGGAGACGGGGAGTTCTGGGGGAGGGCCTGGCTCAGCTACGGGTGTTGGGACATGAGGGGAGGGCGTCAGGCGGGGACACAGGCTCCTCCGGTGCCGTGGAGGCGCCGTGCTGTCATGGGTGTTCTCGGAATGTCTGTGATGGAATTAAGGTGAGGGCCAGTGTTTCTACGTGGTTTGTTACTGAGAGGAAATGGGCCCAAGTCTGTGGCTGGGCCGCCGCTCCGGCGGGCGGGACGCTGGGTGGCACAGGCCTGGGACCCACAGGCCGGAGTCTGGGCTGCCGGCGGGGGCGGCCATGGAGGAGCCGGAGATGCTGGGTGGCCGGTTCAGCCGAGGAGAGGAGCCAGGGGGCTGTGGCCGGCAGGACTGGTCGCCCCCCTGAAACGTTCCTGCAGCAGCACCCGGCTCCGGCCTTCGCTGAGGGTGCCACCGTGTGGACAGCGGCGGCCCTGCAGCCACGCCACCTGCCCTTCAGGCTCGGCCTCCTGGGCCAGCGTCTGTGCTGAGGACATAACTGGTCCCTCCTTCATCCGGTGGGTGCGGTGTCATCCAATCACAGAGCAGGGAAGTGCGGGCGCTTTCTGTGTCCCCGGTCCCGCTTCCTGCACAGAGTTCTCCCAGGACCGTGACCAGAGCGCGTCCTCTCTCTCCGCAGTGTTCCCAACTCCTGCCCGGCCAGTCCACGTGGGGCCGGCTCCTCCAGCTACCGATTCGTCCAGAACGTGACCTCGGACCTGCAGCTGGCCGCGGAGTTCGCCGCCAAGGCCGCCTCGGAGCAGCAGGCAGACGCGTCCGGAGGAGACAGCCCCAAGGTCTCGCCCGCAGCCCGCCCCTCCCGCCCACCTCTGCGCGTGCTCCTTCTCCCCACATTCCCGCATCCCGTCTGCTGATGACCAGTTTCAGAGTTTCACTTAGTGTCTGAGACGAGGAAAGGTTTTGCCTTACAGCTCTGTCTCGGTTCCTTCCCCCCCGAGGACTTTTAAAATCAGCGGTGAGGTGAGGAGTGAGGTGTCAGCAAATCGTGAGAGACCCTCCTCCCTGCGGGCGGAGCACGTGGCGGGCGTGCAGGTGGCCGGGGCTGGTTGAAGGAGACACTGCTGACCTGTCCCGCTGGCG
>NW_005370171.1:880456-882430 GCF_000412655.1 Myotis brandtii
GGCCCCGCAGAGCGTCCAAATGGGCTGCATCCCGGGGCGTCCGGCCCCGCCCTCGGACGGCTACACCTGCGGGTCACGTTGCTGGGCTCTGTGCTCACAGCCACGTGTCCGTCACGGGTGCCTTCCTTTGCGTGGGATCGTCAGACCGTGTCTGCATTGGGCGTAACCAGCGTGTCCCGTTCATCGTGTGTCTCCTAGTTTCTTTCCTTTGCCAGTGGACTCGGTGCAGGGTTTTGTTTGTTATTCTTGTTGATCCTCACCCGAGGACATTTTTCCATTGATTTTTAGAGAGAGTGGAAGGGGGCAAGAGACAGAGAGAGAAACATCGATGTGAGAGACACATCGATTGGTTGCCTCCTGCATGTACCCCGACCAGGGCCAGGAATTGAGCCTGCAGCTGAGGTGTGTGCCCTTGACCGGAATTGAACCCGGGACCCTTTAGTCCAAGGGCCGACGCTCTACCCACTGAACCACCCAGCCAGGCTCGGTGCCGGCTTCGACCTGGACACCCCCTCTACCAGGGATGGCGTTTCCTGTCTCGCGTTTGTTCTAAAGAATGGGAGCGATGCTGACCTGGACTTTGACAGGAAAAACGACCTGTGCCTTTGCACTGCCCCATAGAGTGACCTGGCCAGCCCGTGGGAGCCGTGGCCGGTGTGACCCCTGAACCCCGGGCCTGTCACCTTCGTCCCGCACCCCTGCGTCCTGGTGGGGGCGGCTGGGCGTGACTTTCGGATGCGCTAGCGAGCGGTGCCATCTCTGTTGCCTGCAGAACTCTATTCGCCACAACCTCTCCTTGAACCGCTACTTCATCAAAGTGCCCCGCTCCCAGGAGGAGCCCGGGAAGGGGTCCTTCTGGCGCATCGACCCGGCCTCCGAAGCCAAGCTGGTGGAGCAGGCCTTCCGGAAGCGCAGGCAGCGGGGCGTCTCCTGCTTCCGCACGCCCTTCGGACCGCTGTCCTCCAGGTGAGCCGGCCACCCGCGGCCACTCCCCACCGGCCCCTGGGCACTCACCGCCCTTCCCCTTGTCCCGAGGGAGGGACTATCCAGCGTCCGTGGGCCACAGCCCTGCAGTCGGCAACCGTGGCTGCCCCTGCACGTGGCTCTGAGAGGCTGCGCTGGTGGGAAGGCGTCTGGCGGAGGCTGGCGGCGCGTGGCGCTCTCTGTCTGCGCTTCCCCTTCCTGTGAGGACGCCGTCCCGGGACCGGGCCCACCCTGCTGACTCCTTTAGCTCGAGCACCTCCCTAAAGGCCTGTGAACCCACCTGCAAAGCAGGCGCCCCGAGGCCCTGGAGGTGAGGGCTCCCGAGCTTTGGGGGCTGCTCTGCCCATGAGCGGCTCGGGGGACGTTCCGGGCGCCTTCGGTGCCAGCGCTGCCCGGGAACCCTGTGTGCGGGGTGTCTGTGAAGGTGGCTGTCCTCGGGGCCACATTGGGCCCCTGATCTTGTGCTGCACGTAGAATTTGCACAGGGAATTGGGGGGAGGGAACCCCCAGACCAGGAGGACAGGGAAGCAGAGCTTTGCTGTGGGCTGGGTCTCGGCCTGTGTTGGGGGCAGAGGTGGGTGGAAACGGGTTTGGTTTTGTAGAGTAAAGCCAGGTCCTCGAGGCCCAGACAGGAAGTTGTACGTTCGAGCGCCTTCACCAACGGGGTGACCGCGTGGGGTCTCCGGGCGAGGACTCCGGCCAGCAGGGGTCGGGAGGCAGGAGGCCGGCCAGAGGGAGGGTCTCTGCCGCGGGGACAGCACCCTTGTCGGTGAGGGAGAGGGGTGTCTGCCGTGGGTCACAGACGCAGAATGCAGGCTGCTTCCCCCGCTGCATCTGGGGCCTAGCGTCCTGCCCTTGTGGGACGGTTTACCCAGCGTGTTCAGGGGCACGGGGGGCCGTGTCACTGACAGTCCCCCAGGGGAGAGGCCCGATGCTCGCAGCCGGCGGGCAGGGCTGGAGGAGGGGGCTGTTCCAGGCCCGGTGGGTCAC
>NW_005370171.1:882903-883191 GCF_000412655.1 Myotis brandtii
CGCTGCAGGCCTGGGGACCCCTGGTGGGGACAGAGGGCAGGGGAGGCCAGGCCGCACGTGGTCCGCATCCTCGGGCGCCTCCACTTTGTTAAGTAGCCTTGCTTCCCGCGCACTCACCGTGTGGTCCCTCTCGTGGTCCCTCCCCGATCTCAGGAGCGCTCCGGCTTCACCCACCCACCCCGGGCTGATGTCCCCTCGCTCCAGCGGCCTACAGACTCCAGAGTGCCTGTCTCGGGAGGGCTCCCCCATTCCACACGACCCTGACTTTGGGTCGAAGCTCGCCTCTGT
>NW_005370171.1:883384-885443 GCF_000412655.1 Myotis brandtii
TCTCCCGTCAGCGCCCAGCCCGTGATCATGGCTGTGCCCCCCCGACCTCCTAGTTTAGTGGCCAAGCCCGTGGCCTACATGCCTGCGTCCATCGTGACGGCACAGCAGCCCCCAGGCCACGCCATCCACGTGGTGCAGCAGGCGCCCCCCGTCACCATGCTCAGGGTGGTCACGTCCTCCGCCAGCTCCGCCAACGGATACATCCTCACCACCAACCAGGCCTCAGCAGGGGGCGCCCATGAAGCCGCAGGCACCGCGGTGCTGGACCTGGGCAGTGAGGCGAGAGGTGAGAGCCATGTGGTCCCTCTGGGGCTCCGGGAGGTAGAGTGTCAGCCTGGGCCTCGGGGGTACAGAGCCCAGGGGTCGGGGCGCGGGCAGTCTGTGGGGCCGACGGCTCTCAGCCTGCTGCCCGCACTCCCCGCTCCTTGTGTTTTGGGGAGTCTGTCCCGTGCAGTCAGCAGGGTCGCCCTCCAGAGCACACCCTCATCGTGAGCAGCAGCCAGGTGCGCGCAGCCCCAGGTGCGCTGTTAGGTTGGGGCCTGGGATCCGAGGATGAGGCCTCTCGAGCCACCGGTGAGGAGCCCTTAGAAGTCATTTAAAGTAAAAACTAGTTACAAAGCCCTGAGCTGGAACCTGGGCCCCGGTAACTAACGGGTAATCCCAGCCGTGGGGGCCATGGGAAGCCTCGCCGCAGCGGGTCTGCCTGGATGCCAGTCATTCCCAGGAGCATCCTGTTCCTCGGTCGCCCTGGCTGTAAAGTGTGACCGTTACACGTGTGTTTAACTGTCCTGTTCCTGGTCACCCTGGCTGTAAAGTGTGACCGTTACACGTGTGTTTCACAGTCTGTTCCTCGGTCACCCTGGCAGTAAAGTGTGACCGTTACACGTGTGTTTAACTGTCCTGTTCCTGGTCACCCTGGCTGTAAAGTGTGACCGTTACACGTGTGTTTCACAGTCTGTTCCTCGGGTCACCCTGGCGGTAAAGTGTGACCGTTACAGTGTGTTTAACAGTCCTGTTCCTCGGTCGCCCTGGCAGTAAAGTGTGACGGTTACACGTGTGTTTAACTGTCCTGTTCCTCGGTCGCCCTGGCAGTAAAGTGTGACGGTTACACGTGTGTTTAAAATGCTGTGAATCGCTTTCCTGTTGTTTTAAAACTTACCTCCTCGGTGCGATCTTCCTTTTGGGAACCGATGGCTTTTCCCAGTGTCAGTGCCTGACACCCGCAGCCATGGCCACGGCCGCCCGCTGGCGAGGCGGTCCCTGACGTGCGCTCTTCCCTAGGCCTGGAGGAGAAGCCCACCATTGCCTTCGCCACCATCCCCGCCACCAGCCGAGTCATCCAGACGGTGGCCAGCCAGATGGCCCCTGGCGTCCCCGGGCACACGGTCACCATCCTGCAGCCGGCCACACCCGTGAGCATCGGGCAGCACCCTCTTCCGGTCCGGGCCGTCACGCAAAACGGAAGGCATGCGGTCCCCACCAATAGTGTAGCCGGCAGCGCTTACGGTGAGGCCCTGCCGCCCTCGTGCCGCATTGTAGCCCGGGGTTCAGGCACAGTCAGTGCCCAGGGGCCCCTTTCCCAGGCCATCCCGGCAGCCGGTCGGCATCCACCAGCTGAGCAGCTGCTAAGCACCGGGCACTGTAACACTAAGCAAAGTCCCCGTCGCAGAGCTCACACCGCTGGCTGAGAGGGCAGGGGCATCGGACAGACACACGTGGTGGGGACCGGGGCTGAGGGCTGAGGGCTGAGGGCTGAGGGCTGAGGGCTTCGGTTCTCAGCCAGGTGCTCAGGAAGGCAGAGGAGGGGGAGTGGGCAGGTACTGGAGTAGACAGGGACAGTGCACCCCTCAGGGTTAAGGTGGGGTGTTCACGGGAAGGAAAGTCCAGCTGAGATGGGAGCAGGTGGGTGGCTGGCCCGGGGCTGCTGGGAGCGCTGGTCCCATCAGTAACCTCTCTCGCTCCCCGCAGCCCTCACGAGCCCCCTGCAGCTCCTGGCGGCCCAGGCCAGCTCGTCCACTCCCGTGGTGGTCGCCCGGGTGTGCGAGGTGGGACCCCAGGA
>NW_005370171.1:885619-885971 GCF_000412655.1 Myotis brandtii
GGTGAGGAGGTCCCGGCTGGAGGAGCCCAGTGGGACTGTGAGCGCGCAGGCCGGGGTCATCACCACTGCCGGCCAGCAGGGGCCCGGGACCGGGGAGTGACGTCCCCTAGGAGGTGGAGTGGGACGCACGCCAAAGGGAACTGTGGGCTGGACCACGACGCCCACATCGCCGCCTGGGACAGAGCACACACCACACGGACAGGCCGGCCCGCCCGCCTGATCCTGACACTCGTCCTCCCTGCCGGCACCTCCTGCCCCTGCCGCAGTCGAGACTAAACATAAACGCGTTCAGACAGCTGATTGTATGGCTCTGGGATTCTTTGTTTTCCTCTCCCCGGGCACGGCTTGTCCC
>NW_005370171.1:886229-886562 GCF_000412655.1 Myotis brandtii
AGCAGAGCCGGCCAGGCAGGCCTCCGAGGGACGGACGTGCACTCCGCTCCTGCGCATGCATCGGAACCAGCGAGACAGGCGGGCGGTCCGATTTCTAGCTGTTCATGACGTCTTCCCCTAAAATCGTGGCCCAGGAGCATCCATTGGCATTAACTCGGGGGGAGGGGGGGGCTGTGGACCAAGGAGTTCTTGTCTGGGTGCAGCGTGGAATCCCGGCTTCACCACACGTCTGAGCCCAGAGGGATCGTCTGGTTCTGAGGTTTCCGCCTGCAGCGCCGTGGCCGGTTCTTGCTGCCGCGTCCCCTGGGAGTGAACCCCCGCCCTCTGCCCCCT
>NW_005370171.1:886960-888258 GCF_000412655.1 Myotis brandtii
GAAGCGGCTCAGGCTGCAGGCTGTGCCCTGGGCGGGAGCGGGAGCCAGCTCAGAAGGAAGGGGACCCAACCATGACAGCCAGCTCGTTGGAGTGGCTCACGCCATCGCTGCTGGGGTGTCCCCGCCCCAGGTGCCGAGGACAGTGCAGGGCCTGTGCCCTCCCGCATGGACGGGAGGACGCCTGTCGTTCCTGTGGCACGAACCTCACGTGGGAGACGCTCTTGGGAAGTCCACCTGCCGCCTCCGGGACGCCAGAGAAGCGGGCGATGGAGTGAGCTGGCGCCGCCCACCCTGGGATACGAGAACCCCCTCCACCCACAGCGCCGGTTCCTGTCCGTCAGCTCCCTCCTGTGCCTGCTGTGCACGTGGTGGCGGGCGTGAAGGATGGGCTGGCGGAGGCCTGGCCGCAGGTCTGAGCAGGGTCCCTGCGGCTGCTTCCCTCCCTTGGGGACGTGTCACCCAGATGCGCCTGCTCCTGACGGCAGGACCCACGGGCGTGCCTCTGGGCGCGGCGCCACAGAGCAGGGCCGCTGGCCATGGACGCTGTCGGGTCTTCGCCTGATCCCCTGGGTCTGGCTCCGACCCTTTTTTATGGCTTTTGAGATGTTTTGGTTTCTCTGTCCATTTTCAGTGAGGACCCCACTCGGCAGCCAGAGGTGCCGGGAGAATGGAGGGAGGTGGGCGAGGGGACAAGGGGGAGGGACAAGGTCCCGACAGTGCCATGTGCCCCTGCTGGAGCTGAGGAGGGGCCGTGCGACCAGCGCTGCTCAGGGAGCAGAGGCCGCGGCCCAGAGGGGCTGTGTCTCAGGCACAGACCTGCGTCCTGTCATCTGACCACAGAGCGCGCCTGGCTCGTGCGGCAGGCCCAGCACGGCCTAGCCCGGAAGTGTACGCCGCAGCGGGAAGGTTGCCCGGTGCCCTCAGAGTTGGCCAAGAGAGGGTGCCCTGAGTCTGGTGGCCTGTGATCTGTGGTCCATGGAGGGCGGGCCGACGCCAGCCAAGGTTGGGAAAGCGAGAAGTCTGCTGACGTGATCCCCACATCCCTACAGCCTCAGTCCGAGACCCTTCGCTGTGGTCACCTGGGGGCTCGCGTCTGCAGAAGAGGCAAGCGGCCGAGGGCACTGGCTTTGGGCACTCGGGCCCCTGCTGCTGTGCTGCACGTTCTGGCTCCAACGCAGAGAGCCCTGCACGGGAGGAGTCACAGGAGTAGCTGGACACGTGGTGCGCATCCCCCGAGGCGTTCAGGGTGGTGTTGGGAGTGACGGTGTCCCAAGAGGGCGCCTGCCGGGCTGCGCCTT
>NW_005370171.1:888631-889402 GCF_000412655.1 Myotis brandtii
GCCTGCCATGGAGGGCACAGTCTGCAGGGCCTGGGCGCCCGGCCAGGCCACCCCTCACCCCACCTCCCCCGCTCACGCCCCACACAAGGGTCCCTGCCGGGGCTTCTCGGCTCCTGTGTGGGGTTTGCTGGCTCTGGGTATTTTCTTTTTCCTGTTGAAGAACCGAGCCCAATGGAAACAGTGAGAGTGGGTCCCCGAGTCGCTAAGAGGAGGGCCCAGCAAGAACTCAGCCGGGAGACGGGTTTGCTGGTCGTTCCGTGCCCCACCCCCAGCCCTGGCCCCGGGGAGGGTGTGAGGCCCGGAGGTCCTGGCATCGCTCAGGATGCTGCTGCTTCCTCTGAGAAGGTCTCCACCTCAGAGGGCGCTGCCTCTGTGGACAGATGCCCCTGCTGGTCACTCAGGCCGAGAGGAGGGGAAGGCTCCTGGGTTGGGGGTGGCCTCTCACTTGACAGGGACGGAGCGCAGGCCTCACACAGGACAGGACGCTGTTGGGTGGGAGGACATGGCGGCGGAGGAGGGGCCCCCAGAGCTGTCAGTGCAGGAGGCAGCCAGCTGCTCCGTCTCCCCAAGCCTCAGCTCTGCTTTGCCCTTGAGGGACGTCACCGTCTCGGGGTTCACACCCTCATCCGGCCTCTACACCCCAACCCCCCTGAGAACACAGCTGCCCCGAGACGGGCTTCAGGGTGCGGTGCACGCCCGCTGCCTCCATCCCGATGCTAGACCACGGCGCACTGCTCGTTCTGGACAAGTTACCACAGCGATCGGAGGCCC
>NW_005370171.1:889435-891106 GCF_000412655.1 Myotis brandtii
GGGGCCGGGCCCACGCATGTCCCTGCAGCCCCTTCCCGATACCTCTGCCCGGAAGTAACGCTCCCACTAAGGACAATTACGCAAACGTGCTGCTACGGGGGCGGCCTGCAGACAGGCCCGGTGGGGGCTTGGTCGGGAGGACACAGCCGCCAGGCCTCCCTGCGTCTCTGTCCTCTCCAGGTTGGTTCCTGTGTTTTGCAAATTCCTGTCGTGACGGTTTCGTTCTCCAGGCCTGGCTTCCACGCTGGGGCCTCGGTTCTCGGCGCAGCTCGCCCATGCTCAGCCCCAGGTTTGGGCGAGACTTCGCCGCCTGCCTGTCCTCTCACCAAAGCTGCTACCTGGGGCCTGAGGGAGGGGCTGCGGCGGCCCCTGCGGGTGGCAGCAGTGCGTCCCCTCGGCCCGTGTCTGTCCAGCTGCCGGCTGTGCAGGCGCTGGGGTGTAAGGCCAGGCACCACCGTCCCCTCCAGCACCGCTGCTCCCCGTCCCCCAACTCGTCACAGCTGCTTCAAAGAATCTGGGGGTCCCCCCGAGCACTTCCTCGGAACTGAAATGAGAAATGGGCCCGTGTGACTGATGAGGGAAAAGGTTTCGACTCTGAAGTTAAAAAGAGAAAAGGCCACCTGCTGAGCTGTCCACCCGCCGGCTCTCAGCCTGTGGGGCGCATCCCTGCTGAGGGTCCTTTCTGGCCTGGCCTCAGCCCCCCTCTCCCCGGCTGGGCCGCAGCTCAGCCCCAGGAGGCCAGCGTGGGGGCCAGGAGCCAGCTGAGCGGGTCCCCTGGGGTGGTGAGAAGGTCCTGGGGTCTGAGGTCAGCAGGGCCCACTGCTCTGGGTGACACGCCTCACCTGTGAGCGCGGGGGTGCCCGCCTCTGCCCGCAGGGCCTGGCCTGGAGCCTCGCCCGCAGCTGAGTGACAGGAGGCCCTGCAGGTGGACACTCGGGAAGGCCCGGCTCACGCTCTGCCCACCTCCAGGCAGTGGCGGTCTGCTCACCACGCAGGACGGAAGTGAAATCTCTTCGCGAGCCAGGGGCGCCCAGTGGCTGCTCGTTATTTTAGAAGAGGGTTGAGGGACGTCTGGCCAGTGGGAGCCGCAAGCGCAGTTCTTCACTCAGTTCGCATTCTCGGGTCCTGCCCCCGTGCCTCCAGGGCAGTGGGAAGCCACTGTCCCCTCTGCCTCACTGTCCCCTCTGCCCCAGCCACGGGCGGGCGCAACAGAGAGAGGAGGATGCCAGGCCTCTGGCTCGTCCTGTCTCTCGGGCCTCCTCTGCAGTTTGCTAGTTTGATTCATCCAGACAGTTACTGGCAGTTCACTCTGCGTCAGAGACAAAAAGGGAAGTCAGGGGGGCGGGGCCGAGGGACCCCGCAGGGGAGACATGGGGCGTCCTGGCTAACATGTGGGTCCACGGATTAGGGCGCTTCGACCTAAGAGTTTTCTCACAGAGCTGCGTCCCGAGGAGCGCGCCCTCCCCTGCCCGGGCGAGCTGGAACGGGTCTGACGGAAGTGGATTTTCCCTCGTGGCCTGAAGGGTGTGAAACAGCCCGTGGCCCCCTAAGCTCTCAGCCTCTACTGGTCGGGTTACCTGGTCCAGATTTTTTTTAATCAGTAAAAATGAGTTTTAAAATCTAACATGTTAAGCTTGGCCCTCCCTTGTCGCGGTCCCCCTGAATTGACTG
>NW_005370171.1:891184-892075 GCF_000412655.1 Myotis brandtii
TGACCCAGCAGCTGGGCACGTGCGGGAGCGTCGAACCCAATACTGAGATTTTTTTATCTGACCGATGATTCTGTAAAGATAATTGGGGGGCGGGGCGGGCGCTGTTAGGGCTGGGTGTGTGTGTGTGTGTGAGCGTGTTTTTACGGTGGCTGTCTAAAGTATTTTTACAACATGTTTAACAATCAGTGCTTTAAAAGCAGTGGTTTCCTACAAAGTGGAAACTAAGGTCTCAGCCTGGGGTGAAGCGGAGGTCACGTTGCGATGCCACCGCCTGGGAGTGACGTCTGGTCTGGGAGGCCCGGGGTGGCGGGAGCCGGGCGCCCTGGGGGGATCCTGCGGCCGGGCCTGCCTTTCCATTTCGATGGGATACAGTACTTTTTTAAAAGGAGCCATACTTTTTTTTAAAGTTTGAAAAATGAATGTGATTTCTAATTGTCTCAGACATTAATGTTTTAAAGCTATAACAAAGTTTAAAATTTCTACATTTTGTTTTTCATTTATTGTAACTGTTCTTTTATCTATTAAATTATATGTGGATGGGGACGTTCTGTTTCCCCTCTTAGCATTTGTTTCTATAACCAGAAATAAAGTTATATATTAAAGAAACGACACTGGGCCCCGGTGTGGTCCTTGCGTGAGTGGCCGCTGAGGGCCAGAGCTGGGTGGGCAGGCGGCCCAGGCTCCCGACCCGGAGGGACCCTTACCGTAGACCGGCTGCCTCCTTTGCCCTCCGCGGCTGCTCCCGGGAAGAAGGAAACTGACGAGGGACGCGGTCTGGGCGGTGCCCCAGCCCCGTGAGTCCCTGAGGGGCCGTCTCCGCAGCTTCAGGGACGTGGATGAACCGGCAGCCTCCCCGCTCCCAGACCCACAGGTGCCCACAGCGGCTCCTGG
>NW_005370171.1:892516-893060 GCF_000412655.1 Myotis brandtii
TGGCCTGCTCTGCGGTCACACCGGCTGGGGTGCCGTCCAGCGGGGGCCTGGAGCCTGCAGAAGCTCCCGTCCTCCCGGCAGATGGACACCCGCCTCAGGACGAGCTGCGCCGCGTTCACCGTTAACCTGGTCGGAAGGAGGGTCTCCCGCAGGCAACCGCCGCGGGTTCAAGGAAAGTGTCACAAACGCGCTCACCGTTCTCAGCACAGACCCTCCTCCGCTCAGGCTGTCACCTCCCCCGCTCAGCCCCTCTGCCAGCTTCCCATCCTTCCAATGGCGGTGGGTGAACCGCCTCGGGGTGTCCCTGGGGCTGGGTGAGCCCGCACCCCTCACCACCTGCCTGGGCGGAGCCCTCGGCCTCGCTCACCACCTCGGCCCCGCCTCCTCGTCTGCATTTGGGCTCCCGGAGGGCGTCTCAGAACCAGAGTCCAGAATCCGCAGCGAGAGCCTCGCGTCCCCCGGACCGCGCTCACTGCCTGCGTTTACCCACGAAGCCTCCAGGGCCTTCGCCCCCTCCCCCCCCGGGGCTTCTGCCTGTAGAGCC
>NW_005370171.1:893601-894154 GCF_000412655.1 Myotis brandtii
GCGGCTGGGACACCCTGTCTCTCTCGGCTCCAGGTTCCTGGGCTCAATCTGGTTGGTCCAAGTGGACGGACGGGGCCCGGGCGGGTACAGGGGCGGGTGATGCTCCTCCTCGCTCTGTGGACGGAGAGGGAGCTCCCAGGTGTCTTGCCTGTTGGCAATGCTCAACGCGTGTTTACTTTTTGGTTAATAGCAAGTTAAATATCAGAGCAAGGAATGAACAGGCTTCCTTACAACGCATCGCAGCACGTGCCCTTTATCATATTACACTTCACGCTTGGTCCCCGCAGTTCAAGTCTCATTGGAGGAACCTTTTGAAAAGCAACTTATTTCAGATTAAATCTCTCTTACGTTTGACTCCTAAACTCAGTCCGTCTTCGTTCCTCTGCTCCTGGGAGAACAGCAGGGGAATGTGGGTTGTTGTCATGGGAACCGGGGGTGCAGGTGCCCGGGACGCCCCATCCAGCGGGGGCGGGAGTGGCCCTTGGACGCTGAGTCGGGGAGAGAGGAACCGGGTGGGGATCCAGCCAGCGGTTTGTCAGGAGCGGCGTGTGGA
>NW_005370171.1:894489-894743 GCF_000412655.1 Myotis brandtii
GGTCAGGGCGCTGCTGCGGCAGGAGGAGCCGGGGCCCGAGGCCCTGGACGCCCTGCGCAGGCTCTTCCTCATCGTCTCGGCCACCAAGTACAACAGGAAGTGAGTGGTCACCTCGGGGCGTGCCCGGCGGGGGGCGCAAACCTTGGCACTTGAGTCTGTGCCCTTACACCAGCGCTCAAGGGCCTCACATATAAAGTCCTCTCCACCGGGCCCCTTAGGGGGCGGGGAAGGGGGACCCCGGGGGCTGTGGTCTG
>NW_005370171.1:895013-896248 GCF_000412655.1 Myotis brandtii
TCACCGCCCAGGCCGACCGCCGGCCCTTGGTGGCCCTGGGTCCCGGGAGAAGCAGCAGGCCGGTGAGCGGTCCCCATGCGGGTGGGCTCAGCTGGGGTTCCCCTCCATTCACCGGTCTTTATGGGGGCCTTGGGGGCCAGCGCATGGATGCTCGACCGGCAGAAACGCCTGCCCCTGCCTCCCCCCAGCTCCCCGTCCCCGTGACCCCTCCCCGGGTTCCTAGACGCGGAGTGCCCGGACACGGTGGAGGTGGTGGAGGTAACTCAGGCCCGGGGCTGCCGTGGCGACATGAATAGTCCGTAAGAGGCAGCCGCAGAGCGATGATGCTGGCAGAGTGGACGGTCCCCTTCCCAGATGTCGCTGGGCTCTCACGCCCACCTGGTTTGACTGGCAGGGCGACAGAAAGCAGGTCGGAAACGTGGGCCAGCGCGTCTTCAAAGTCCTCGAGAGCCGGCAGCCCGAGGGGCCGAGTCTGAGGCCCCTCCTCCCAGTCGTGTCCAAGGTCGCCAGCCTGGCCCCCGGCACCTTCCATGAAGGTACCCCTTCCTGCAAAAGCAGCTTCTGGCCCATCCCAGAATAGAGATGAGCGCAGGCGGGAAGGGGGCGGGACGGGTCGCTGTGTCCGAGTGGCCATCGGGGCTGCTTGCCTTCCAGCAACACTAGCAGTGCCCGTGCGGCCTGAGTGTGGGGTTCACCTGCTCCCCTCGGCCTTGTCCCCGCCCCTGCAGACCAGGCCAACCTGCTCAACAAGAGGCTGGTGGACTGGCTGCGCTACGTCAGCGTCCCGCAGGGGCTCCCCCACTCCTCCGGGGGCTTCTTCACGCCCCGGGCCCGGCAGGTGAGTGGAGGATCTCAGCCTCCGGCCTCCGGGGTCCCAGGACACCTCGCCAGCCTTGCCCTCAGGTCCCCTGCCTTCCTGTCCTCCACCTGCCGTGGCTCCACGTGGTGGGGGTGGGGAGAGTGGTGGGTCACAGTGGGCCACAGCCCTCGGCCACGGCGCTCTGAGGGTCACGGAGGCCTGGACCTGCTGGTGAAGGTCACAGGCCTGACGGAGGCCGTGTTCCTGGCTCCAAGCCGGCGGGTATGCACCGCGCTGAGTCGGAGACAAGGGTGCCCCGCCCTCCCCTGTGCCCGCAGCCGGGTCCTGTCACCGAGGTCGATGGGGCCGTGGCCACGGATTTCTTCACGGTGCTGTCCACGGCCCAGCGCTTCACCGAGGACCAGTGGCTGAACGT
>NW_005370171.1:897186-898758 GCF_000412655.1 Myotis brandtii
CAGGGCCCAGGCCCGGGCTGCGTCCCCAGCACCCATCACACCTCCCCTGGGGCGCCTCTCTGCCGAGCTCTGCCTGTCCCTCCGCTCACAGTGGGGTCCCCCGCCTGCTCCCTGAGCCTCCGGGACACGTGTGCCTCCTGTTGGGCCGCTCGATGCTGGTGCAGAGGCCAGCCGCCTCTCTCTCTCCCCAGGAGCCCTGCGGAGGGCAGACTCGGACCTGCAGAAAGCCGTGAGTGCCCTCGGCGGGGGGAGAGGGGGGCTCCCCTCCTCGGGGCTCCCCCCCTCCCTCTGACGGTGGCCTGGTGCCCGCAGTGCCTGGTGGAGGCCGTGCTGGTGCTGGACGTGCTCTGCAGGCAGGACCCCTCCTTCCTGTACCGCACCCTCTCCTGCCTGAAGGCGCTGCAGGCGCGGCTTTGCGGGGACCGACCCCGCCTGCGTGCGGGCGCTGCTGCCCCTCGCCCAGTTCTTCCTCAGCCACGGTGAGCTGGGGGTCGGCTGCCCGGCTCGCGGGAGAAAGTGCAGGTCAGGCCCTGGCCGTCGGCCTGTGGACCAAAGGGTCCCAGGTTTGATTCGGGTCAAGGGCACGTACCTCGGTTGTGGGCTCCTCCCTGGCCCAGGGCCCTGGTCGGGGCTCGTGCAGGAGGCCACCCATCCATGTTTCTCTCTGTCCGTCCCTCTTTCTCCCACTCGCACCAAAAACCAATGGGAAACGTCCTCGGGTGAGGATTTTAAACAAGAAGGTGCGGGTCAGGTCAGGGCGGCGGGCTCCCCGCGCTCCCCTCTCCCCTGTGGGTGGCATCGCTGTGATGGACGGTTGGCACCGATGGGGCGGGTTTAAAGGGGCTTATGTAGCGAGTTAACTGTTACCGCCTCCCAGTCCTCAGCTTCCAAGGGGGTCGGCCCAGCCCTCGGGCAGCTCAGCGGGCGTTTCTGGGAGGAGGAGCGGAGGGGGCGCAGGGGCTGTGTCCCGGCCGCCCTGACCCTGTGCTTTCAGGGGAGGCCGCCGCCATGGACTCGGAGGCCATGTGCCAGCACGTGTTCAGCAGGGTCCCGGCCGAGCACTTCCACAGCCCGATGCTGGCCTTCGAGCTCGTCCAGTTCTGCAGGGACAGCCTGCCCCTGCTCGGCCGCAACCTCAGCACCCTCCGACGGAGCTTCCCCAGCCTCCTCAAGGCACGTGCGGGCGGGGCGGGGGCGCAGTGTCAGTGCCTCACAGGTGAATGGTCTCCCGTCCAGCGGAGCCTGCGGGCTCCTCTCGGGAAGGGGAGGCCCGACGGGTTTAGTTCCCGTAGAACCTGCCCGGAGCCCGGCACCCCGCAGCCCTGCCTGGGGCCCAGCCCTCTGGCGCCGTTGGCTTTTGGTGTGTGACACGTGGATATTTGGTTGTTTTGCAAAAGTGAATGCAGAGCAAAGAGAATAGCGAAAAAAAATGGAAGGGAGTATTTTCAGATGCCGGATCCCAGTGAAGTGTGAACAGGGGGGCCCGGTGCAGGCACCCCTGCCCTACGTCAGCGCCCGTGACAGCAGTGACGAGGGCACAGCTGCCGGCCCCTGGCCCCTGCTGAGCTGCCC
>NW_005370171.1:898968-899664 GCF_000412655.1 Myotis brandtii
CAGCCCCTCCTCCTGCTGCCCCGCTGCTCTGTGCTCTGCACCGCTTCGCCTCCCACGCAGAGTGCCTCTGTGCTCCTGGCAGCTGCTGCCCGCAGCCCCAGGGCCGGAGCCTCAGCCTGTCCTCCCTCAGTGCGAGCCCTGCCCTCCTCACAGGGCCTGGGTCCCCCAGCCCTTTCTCGTCACCCCAAGGCTCCTCACTGGGTCAGGGCGCTGTGATGTCACAGTGACATCTGCGCGTCTCTCCCTGGCCACTGGGTGCCCGTGAGCGTGAGGGCCAAGTCCAGCCTCGTGGGCCTGTGCCCAGAGCCACACCTGAACCCGCCTCGGGCGTCTGTCCACTCAGGCTGTCACCCGCTGCGTCCTCCCTCAGTGCGAGCCCTGCCCTCCTCACAGGGCCTGGGTCCCCCAGCCCTTTCTCGTCACCCCAAGGCTCCTCACTGGGTCAGGGTGCTGTGATGTCACAGTGACATCTGTGTGTCTCTCCCTGGCCACTGGGTGCCCGTGAGCGTGAGAGCCAAGTCCAGCCTCGTGGACCTGTGCCCAGAGCCAGCCCTGACCCCGCCTCGGGCGTCTGTCCACTCAGGCTGTCACCTGCTGCGTCCGAGAGGCCGCTCTGGGACGCCTCCCTCAGGACCACCAGCTGCCCGGATACCTCCCAGGACCCGCAGCTCCAGGGCCTCCTCCAGCACCTGCTGC
>NW_005370171.1:899731-900165 GCF_000412655.1 Myotis brandtii
CGGGCCTGGGGAGAGAGCTGCTGTCGCCCTCCCAGCAGGCAGCAGCCGCGAGGCCCCGGGCTGGGCTCTCAGTTACGCGCACGTCGCCAGTTCTTGCGACCCTGCGGGTAGACACTCTGGTGACTCCATTATACAGATGGAAAAACTGAGGCTTAGCGCCCCCAGGCGAGGAGCCCTAGGACTGGAGCAAGGCCTCACCCCAGACGCCAGCTTCCTGGGTCCCAGGGGCAGGGCCGTCCTGAGGAGTGCGGTGCCAGGGCGGAGCTTGGGAGCACGAGGCAGGCGTGACCGGCGACCTCCTGATGAGCCGTGCGAGTGGTTTCAGAACTTGGTCCACGCACCCGCACCCACCTGCCTCCCCGCAGCACCGGCCTGGGGGCGGGGGGGTCACACAGGCTCCTGTGTGCCAAGCGTGTCCCTGGGCACCAGGGGTG